>NW_003852590.1:2408260-2412504 GCF_000181295.1 Otolemur garnettii
AAAAAAAAAAAAATTAGGTCCCTTTAATCTCCTATATAAAATTCTCCAATGGTTTTGACACACTTAGAATAAAATCTGCTTGTTAACCCCGATGTATAAATCTGTTTTGGGCTCTATGCTTATCAGACCTCATTTGCTATCATTCTCCTCCTTGCTTACTCCTTTCTAGCCTGTGGCTGTCTTTTTCTTTCTTAAACTTGCCTCATTCCTGCCCCAAAGCCTTAGTATTACTTCTTCTGGGAATGCTCTTACCCAGATCTTTTACTGCTTGCTCCTTCACTTTAGCAAGGTCTATGCTTAAATGTCACCTCAGCCAGGATCTGAGGGAAGGCCTTCCTCAGGGTCCCCTGCCTCCTATTACCGGCTTAATTTTTTTCCATTGCATTTACTGCTGCATAGCATGTACCTGTTTACTCATTTATTAATTTGTCCTCCAAATAGAATGTGAACACCAAAGGGGAGTGAGTTGTTTGTCCTGTTTGGATATACCTAAAATAATACCTATAACAGAGCTGCCCTCAAATATCTAAATATTTTTTAAACACTGAAAGGAGAGAGATGGCAAAATGGGGAAGAAAGCCTTTTTATCTCTGAGGTATGTACAAAGAATGTAAGCCTTCTGAGATAATTAAACGTTAAAACGAAGAACACAGCAATTTTTTTTGTTACATTTTGTTACCAAATTCAGTTGCTTCAGAATAAACTTGAAAAATGTCAATGCAGTTTTGATGACTGAATTTGGAGTGCTTCTGAAATAATCTTACACCAAGGACAAATTTTATTAAGTATCGATTACTGGTTATTTAAAAATACATGAGAAAAGACAAACACACAAAGGCTGTATCATACAACTGATTTCTAAACTCAATACTTTTGAAATACAAAACAATGATCATTACCCCCAAAAGGCAGTTTATTGACACAAACTGATTTTTAAGTTGGTCTGTAACTTGTTTTCTCTCAATTTTGTTTATAAATGTTACTGAATTTTAAAATTTTATCTCATATCAGAACTTTGTTTTTTTCATATGTTTACTTCTCAAAGTAGTATGTAGTTGTGTCTTTTAATTAACGTAAGCCAACTAGAGGAAGCTTTCATAAGTCACAAGAATTCCATATGGTTGGTGCTCTGGAAATAGTTACCATTTTGAATGATCTTAAGACCCATGGATTTAAAGGGAAAATGATGATAATGGGCAAATATGGGGGTTGAGAGCAGGCAGACTAAGAATAAAGAAAATTTACTTTTTACTGCAGACATGCTAAAAAAAACTTACTTACTTTGGTACTATGGCCTAGAGAAGCAGTTCTATCAGACCACAAGTTGGCTATATAGATGTCCATTTTTATATTTCCTTTCTCAAGAAGACAGACTTTACCTATTAAATTCCTCAACCAAATAAGCAGACACTTTAAATTACCATATATTTCAGCTGCTTGAAATAAATTATATTCTTAATTGGTTTAGCAGTCTTGTGTCTGGAAAAGCAGTAAAACCCACTTTGTTCCAAAATTAAAACACTGACTCAGGGGCTACTCATGTGATACCTGGCTATCTTCTATCACCAATCAGTCATGAAGGTAAATCTTCATGAACTCTGTAATGTAATAAATATAAAAATGACCTTATCTATCAACACACAATACTGAGCCAGCAAAACCAAAAAAGTATACTCGTAAGTAGGAACTGGCTTGCCTAAAATGAGAGGGTATATCCTCTTACATAAAATAAAAGGAATACGTATAGTAATAAAAACAATCTTTAATAAACTTGTAAAGAGATGATTCTGGTTTACATGTAAGTCTACTTAAAGTGACTATGACTGAATGATTGGAAATTTTCTTTTCCTAACATAATGCCCATTTATTGACGTTAAGCTGGTCCCAGTTTCTTACAAATCTCTTATTTCCGTGGATTTATCTACTACACCCTTACTGTGTTGTCACTGCTTATAAGCTGGGCCTGCCCAGCCTGCTTATAAAGCCTCTCTTCAGACATATGCCAGATGCATTAAGTAGAGGCACATCTTTTAATAGAAATCTGCACTTCAAAACAACATGTGAAGAACCCAATTGGCCCTCCAATGTAAATTCCTCTTATTTCACATTATCATAGAAACAGTGCAGTTTACTAACCACTCCTTCCTTGTAGGAACTCAGTAACTGTAAAAAAATTTTGTTCAGTTTCAAAACATTTCAATACTTATTAATTCCAAAGATCCGAACACCATGTAGTTGTGGCATTTTGGGAATTAGCACACTCAGGAGAGAAACTGTGTTTAGGATGAAGTGAGTTGGATCATACTTCGTATAGAAACTTGCCAGAAAATATCTGTAGAGATAAAAGTTAAGAATACATAAAACATTCAAAAGTAAAATTATTTAGAATTTAAGAAGTTTAAAAGGTAGAAAAAAGGCCACAGAAACTTACATACCTAAAACCACTTTGAGCAGTAAAAGAAACATTTTAATTTGATTTCTAGTTTATTCAATTTGGGATTTAAAAATTTGTTTAATGGAGGTGCACATTTAACATTTCTGCTATTATATTAAATACAATCAATAGAATGCATTAGCACTTAGCATCTTTTAAAGTGGAAGTCTTTTAAACTAGGGGTCATAAGCCCTCTGGAATTTCAGGTGTAGTTTTGCATTTCTGCCTATGTTTCCACAGCATCTATCTATCTTATTTTCAAAGGGCTTGGTAACCCACAAGTTAAGAACCACTATTGTAAAGCTTTGAAAAATGGAGTTTTAGTTTATTAGCACAATTCCTATCTTTGAAAGAAACAAAGACTTGGTTGCCTTTTAATGTTCTCACTTTCATACTGTACATGAACAGGTCTACAACCAGTTTAACTGGTACCCTGAAAAGACCATTGTAAAATTCCAGCTGTTTTGTATAGCCAAGTCCACGAACATATTCAGACATCTATTATCTGAGAATTTAACAAGCCTGAACCACCTTTAAAACCATAAATCACTGTGTCCAGAATGTCTCATTTTACCCAAGGGTATATCAACATGAAGAAGACACTTTGGTTACTAAAAGAATATCCCAATATAGATAAAATGGAAAAAATAAAAGATCATATCATTCTTGATCTTAACTAAGTAGTTTCCTGATAGGCGTTTATCTAATAACTTTCATAGTGTTTCCTCTAACTACTGTCATTAGTTTGTCACATAAGGGGAGACAAGATAAGTATCTAGTGTAATATGATTAGAAAAGAAAGAAAAGAACAGCTACTTCCAGTTCTATCTAAAAATGGCACAGGCTGGGTGAGGTGGCTCATGCCTGGAATCCCAGCACTCTGGGAGGTAGAGGCAGATGGATGGCTTGAGCTCACATGTTTGAGAGCAGCCTGAACAAGACTGAGAACTTGTCTCTTAAAAAAAATAGCCAGGTGGTGTGGCGGGCGCCTGTAGTCCCAGCTACTTGAGAAGCTGAGGCAAGAAAATTGCTTAAGCTCAAGAGTTTGAGGTTGCTCTGAGCTGTGATGCCAGAGCACTCTACTGGGGGTAAGAAAGTGAGGGTCTGTTTCAAAAAAAAGAAAAATCAATAAATGAAATAAATACAAATAAAAACAGCAAAGTCAGAGAAGTGTATACGGTAGACCCTTTTGAAATTGACCACTCAAGGACTATAACAAACTCGTCAACATACAGAGGTGGTCAACATAAGGAACTAAGCCTCTTGTACTAATATGTTCATCTGGTGCATGTCCAATCTATGAAAATTAGGTCAACTTAAGGAAGTGGTCAATATAGGAGGGTGGTCAGCTACAGTGGTTTTACTGTATAACATTTTCAGATCTATATTGAGAATTAAGTAATATTCCACCTATTTAACAAACTACAGTCAGAAAATTCTTGCGAGTAAATCATATTTTCTTCCTGCTTTCATATACTGTACCTGAAGATTGTTTTTATACTTCAAACACAATAGGATAGAACAAAATGGGACAGCATTTACATTTAGTAGCTCATTTAATTTCCTGTCATCATTACAAGTTTATAAACTGATAGGTGGCAGTAATAAATTTTACAGTGGGTTCTTACTATATCATATGTCCCCTTGTTTTGTCTTTGAATAAAAACTGTGTATAGATTATATGAAAATTACTTGATTCTTTCAGAAATGTAGACAACTGTCCAATGGTATCCAAACCCAAGTGGGAATAAGAATGACAACATTTATTTCGCAATGGATATATTGGAAAGATAGTGTATAAGAAGATAAA
>NW_003852590.1:2412652-2430488 GCF_000181295.1 Otolemur garnettii
GGATACCTATGGTCCTAGCTATTTGCGAGGCTGAGGCAAGTGAAATTGCTTAAGCCCAGGAGTTTGAGGTTGTTGTGAGCTGTGACACCACGGTACTCTACCAAGGATGACATTGAGACTCTTGTCTCAAAATAAATAAAAATAAAAATATGGGATAACTTGCCGTGTCACACCTAACTGACAAATGATGATTAAATAAGAAAATGTGAAACTACTTCAAAACATATCAATGCCATATAGAGGGCTTTAAATGCTGTTTCATCAGTTACATAAGGAATCTAATCAAAATACTTGAAATCATACCTGTTGATCAAAAATATGTTTTGAGAAATATAGACATTATACACAAATACATCTTAAATGAACTCTTTTTGTGGCTCTTATTGAAAATTCAGAATGTTAGCATTTTTGCAATCCTCAATGTTTTATAGATGAGAAAACTGAGACTTTTAAGAAAATGGCAAAAAGTCACAAACCTTAAAAGTTGAGTCAAAAGCCAAACTTAGGGGCATCTGAATAATGAATATTTTTGTTATTGCATTTATTTTTGTTAGACCACAATTTTCTTTGAGATTAATTTTAATATGGGATTAAAAATAAAATTTCTTCAAAGTGCTATAAATACAAAGAAAAAGAAAGCTACTATTATCTAAATAGTTTATTCCTTTCACTTGAAAATGTCTTCCTTTACTTAAACATCTATCTAAAACCTACCCTCCCTAAGAATTCCAATACCTCCAGCAAGTCTATTTTGCTACTAAAGGCTGTACTGATCTATCATAGATAAAAAGTTAAGCATGAGGTATACAGTATAGAGTATTAAGATATCATATGTGTAAAATACATCTATTATGTGCAGGACACCGTACAGAGAGTGGGATTCAAAGCAATGTATGCACTTATAAATTCTTTGGAGAAATAAAACATATATACAATTTTTGTCAATTATACCTCAGTAAAGTTGGGAAAAAAAAGAAAGGCAGAGGCATTTCAAGTAGGAGATAAGATTTAAACAAAGACATAGGACTACAAATGAAATATTCAGGAAATGCTGGTTGAGTTTGATCTGGTAGGAGTTCGGTGGAGATAAAATTTTCATTTTAAGAGAAAATGAAGGAGGAACCATTTTTTGGAGGATCCTCAGTATGAGGTAATAGGAAATTAGATAACCAGTTAGAAGGTTAGATGCTTTACAGGTATACATTAGTTCATTTATTTTTTATAACAACAAGACTAAATTAGGTATCATTAACTAGAATTTTATATATGAGCAAATGGCCCTAGCTAAGTAATACATGTAAAATTCAACCCAGGTCCGTTCTATATTGAAAACCTGACCTCTCTTTTTTGAAACCATAGTGTCTTTCCCAAGGAGTCTGAAGATCTAAAAGGACTAGGTAGCCAATGAAATTCTTATCATCACTAGACCACTGTTTAGGAAGATTAATCTGATAGAGTGATACAGAATATGATTACGTGTTTAATTTTCTTGTAAGAAACGTAAGAACAGGGGCTGCAATATATTTGACCTGTATATCCTAGAGTGTCTAGGCACACTGATTAGCATGTAATGCCATCTCCTTATGTGCTTACTGAAGTGAAAACTAGTTTATTACCAACTTGTTAAAAATTTTGCCTCTACTTTATCTGAGGTAGCTATTTACTGATAAAAAGTTTTCAATAAAATATTCCAAATCAATCTCATAAAAGGACATCTTCAGCTTATCCTCCTATCTGAAAATTTTTGCCACTTACAGAATTATTGGAGAAATTGTGAAAAACTTCCGTGAAGATGTAAACTGTACTCCATAGTCCAGTTGTTCCCAATGAGTTAGCAGTCTTGCTTTACCCTGGTCTGGAGTTTCAAAAGGTGTTCCTTTCACTGCATGCAAAAATACATACATACCCTGGAAAACAAACAAGGGAGTTTATAAACAATATGAAAGACAAAATTAGTCTTTGTTATTAAACATTACTGTAGTTTCAGGCTGTCTGTGACTGTCTTGAGCTGCTAACTTAATAGCACAAGTTTTAACACGTTGACTGCCACACTAGAAAAATTTTTTCTTTGGGGCCACAGTATTCTATACAAAAATAAAAACTTTGAAAATAATCCTTCCTGGGTGGCGCCTGTGGCTCAAGGAGTAGGGTGCCAGCCCCATATGCTGGAGGTGGCAGGTTCAAACCCAGCCCCAGCCAAAAACTGCAAAAAAAAGAAAATAATCCTTCCTTATTTAATGAAAAATTTGTTATTTCTTGTTTTCTGTGAGTTACATGCAACTTATGTGACACTAGAATCAATTTTTACACTGTATGTTACATGAGTTGTGATTCATGACATCCTTCTTCAATTAGTTTCTGACAATGGAGTCTTTTGTCATTCTACAACATGGGAGTGGACCTTGGTCCTGGATGATGACCTCTGAATCATACCCCCTAAATATGTGCAATAATGTCATGTCACTACATACTATCCTATCAATTTTGTTCAAAGAGCCACCCAGCAAACATTTAGAAAGAAATGCAGATCACAAGTCACAATAAATTGAAGAATACATCCCAGCATGGGTGGCATGCTTGGGCAGGCAGAGCTGAGTGACAGGAGTTGAGGAGACATGCTGACTAACAGCAAAAACAAAGAGCAGGGTTTCATAGTGCACAAGCATGCTATGTACCTTCCTGCTTATCCACTAGTTCTGTATGCTTCATGAGGCCTGGGACTCAAAGCTAGTGTGAATTAAATATAACTCACATGGCAATCAATGCTGTTAAGTTTCATGAAAGTCATTTTTCACAAAAGTTTTGAGATACACAGAAAACAAGAACTGTAAAGTCTACATGGATGGAAACAAATGAGGCCCTCCCAGCAATACCAATAAGCCAAGCAAGTTTAAACTTGCACAGGTCAATCAGAAAGGACACTGTGGGCTGTTTCTTAGAAATCAAATAATAGAGACCATAACACAGTCTGTCTCAAAACTTTCATAGAGATCTGCATATAACAGTGAAAGGCTGTTGCCAGTTCTTTATGGTAAAATAAAGCTTTCTGGGGCATATGTGATGAAAGTAAGTAGAGGTCAAACAAAAGTAACCTGTTTTCATATCTTTTCATTAAATTGAAAATAAAAAGTTATCATCAGGGTAACTTTACATCATTACATTTAGATTTTCTAACCTGTCCTATTAAGAAATAGGATTATCTTTTCCCCCAGTGTGCAGAAAATTTTTCTTCAGAGTAAATCAGATAATACTTATAAAATGATAAAGTAATATAAACTGGTAATAATAAAATAAATAAAATCTGTTTGAGAAAATAGTTTTGAAATTTTTAATATTGGGACTGCCTTTACAAAACTGAATAGTTCTTTTCCAAAGCAACAAAAATGATTTGATGTTAATAGGTAGAATATGTGACTCACTCAATTCACTTTTAAAATCACTTTTGTTCCACAAGTGTTTTTTTTTTAATTACTGGAGATTGAGGTTATAAAGAACCAGTTTACACTGATTGCATTTGTTAGGTAAAGTCCCTCTTATAATTGTGTCCCGCCCCCAAAAGGGGTGTCATACACCATCACCCCCACATCCCACAATAGTGTTTGTTGTGAAGTCAGTTTTCAAAAATCAAAGTAAAAATATCACTAAAAGCTACTGTTTAGATGGTATGTATAAACTCCTAATTTTGTGGTTAGGTTATGAAAAACAATATATATATACTAGATTTGATTTCTTAGAGATTATGATGCCCATTTAGATCGATAGGTAGTATTTCATTCAGGATCCTTGTTTGAGGCACAGCAGAAAGCCTAAATGTTATCATAAATAGTTTTTTCTACCTCAACTTTTTTTTTTTGCAGATTTTGGCTGGGGCTGGGTTTGAACCCACCACCTCCAGCATATGGGGCCAGCACCCTACTCCTTTGAGCCACAGGCACCACCCTCTACCTCAACTTTTAATAAATACTGTATATTGAAAAAATAGAATAATTCATGATTTGAAATTTTACATTACACTTAGTGAAAAGAGACTTTCCTTTCAAAGCTTAGTCCACTTCTAGTTATTTTGATAGGCAACTCAAAAGTTATCTAGCTGCAATAACAACTAAACTATGGAGGAAAGGACTTATGTTCAGTTGTACTTAAATCACTAAACATTTAATCTGTGGATGATATGAGGACACAGGATATGTATACACATATAAAACTGAACAACAGATGTACCTACCCTTGAAAAAAATTCAATCCTCTAAGACAGCAGTTCTCAACCTGTGGGTTGTGACCCCTTTGTAACAATGAAAATACATCCTGCATATCAGATATTACATTACAATTCATAACAGTAGCAAAATTACAGTTATGAAGTAGCAACAAAAATAATTTTATGGTTGGGGGGTCCCAACGTGAGGAACTGTATTAAAGGGTCGTGGCATTAGGGTCCTTTAATACACTGCTCTAAGAGATAGTAGGAAGCAAAAAAGGTATTAATCAACAATTAGAAGGTAGGGCAGAAATTGATATCAAATGTACCGAGTACTCTTCAGCGCAGAGAGAAAAGGTTCCTTGTTGCTGGGGCAAAAGCCTTGGTGCTGCTTGGTCAATAACCTCATTCTTGAAGGTTCAGTTCAAATGACAATTCCTTAGTGAAACCCTCCTCATTAGTATTAATTGGCCTCCTGCTCATATGGTGGTCACAGAATTTTATTGAAAAGACTCTTATAGTACAATATATGATGTTAGAGTTGTTTGCATAGTGTTTTTGTTTTCCCCATTCCCCTGACTACCTCAGGAACAAGGGCTGGTACACAGTAACCAGAAGATGACATTAAACCAAGAAGTGTTTATTCTGTGAACACCAGGAAACCATTTCCACATAGAGCTTAAAGGGAATTATGAAACAGAAAGTATATGTTTTCAAATGCTCAGGAGTATATGACCCCCCCCCCAAAGTTAAGAACCTTTATTTTAGACCACGTTAGAATCTATTCCCTTCAAATGACATGCACTTACTAGTGTTTAGATTATAATATTCAATCAATATATCCTTTTCAGTGAAAAACAATAAAATCTTATTTGATTGCATTATCTTTTACCCCAATATTAAGTAGTCATTATATAAAAAAGTGATGTAGTGATGATTATTCCCACATTCAAAGAATTTTAAAAAAGGCAGTATGTAACTCATGAATAGTTCTTAATAAATATTTGCTGAATCAAAATGAAGAGCTTTCTCATTCGTTTTTAAAGCTAGGATAAGAATCTAATCTCGTGAAGCATTAGTACCTCTAAGGAGGAAATGTAGCAAAGAATAAAAAAATCACTGTAGGTTTCTAATGTATAGCTCAGAAAGACAAATATGGTATATTTTTCTACCCAGGTATACACAATTAGTCTGTTTTCCCACATTTAAAAGCATTCAGTATGTATTTTATATTTTTAATTGCTTTAATGTAGGCTATCTTCAAAGGAAACTCAAATTTGGAGTCATGTAATTGCTACATCTATGGCTGGTTAATTAGGCTTTTAGTGTGGTGAGCTAAATGCATAAATCAGATACTAATAATGAGTAAATCAGAAGCTTGCTTTCCTACATGGAGTCAATTACCAATCATTGGTTCATGGTCATTTACTGCACCTCAATCTTGGTTGACCAACTCGAAAATGGGGGAGAGGGGTGTGCAGTACAGGGGATAGCTTCTCCATGAGCCACTGGAGAAGGGAAAAGACTAATTTATTCAGAACACTTCTTAGCAGGGTTTTAGAAATATAGAAATTTAAAAAAAAGATAAACTGCTAATTAGAAAACTGTAATAAACACATGGTAAAAGAACGCAGCATGTTGAGTTGTACAGATTCCCAAAGAAGGTGATACCTGAGTAGTTTTGCTGGGCAAGCAGGAAATCAGGCAGAGCAGAAAGGAGGGGAGGATGATAACATAGTAGAAAAACTTAAGCCAAAGCAGAAAGACAACAGCAAAATGATTTTTCTTTTTTGAAACAGCGTCTCATTATGTCACCCTCGGTAGAGTGCCATGCTATCACAGCTCACAGCAACTTCCAACTCTTGGGCTTAAACGATTCTCTTGCCTCTCTCTTGCCTCAGCCTCCCAAGTAGCTGCAAATGCGATGCCCACCACAATGCCTGGCTATTTTTTGTTGCAGTTGTTATTGTTTTATCTGGCCCAAGCTGGGTTTGAACCTCCCAACCTAGGTGTATGTGGTTGGTGCCCTAACCACTGTGCTATCGGCGCCAAGCCAGAGCAAAATGATTTTATTGCTAGAGCACAGCCTGTGTTTCGAGATGGGTGAGATTAAGGTGGAACCTGCACTTTTATCAACTAGTTTTAATTTTTTTTTTAACTTCCTCCTGTAGTGATTCTCTTGCGCCCCATGTAGCTGGGATTACAGACACTGGCCACAAAGTCCAGCTGTTTTTTTTCTTTTTTGGAGAGACGGGGTCTCACTCTGGCTCTGATATTCAGCCATCTGATTTGGCCTTTACAGAAAATTAGGAATGCTGGGTGTGGTAGTTCACATCTGTAATCCTAGCACTTTGGGAGGCTGAGGACTGCTGGAGCTCAGGGGTTTGAGACAAGCCTGAGCAAAAGTGAGACCCTGTCTCTACTAAAAATAGAAAAACTAGCTGGGTGTTGTGGCAGGTGCCTGTACTCCCAGCTACTTGGGAGGCTGAGGCAAGTGTATCCCTTGAGCTCAAGAGTTTGAGGTTGCTGTGAGCTATGATGCAACGGCACTCTAACCAGGGAAATAGATTGAGACTCTGTTTCAAAAAAAAGAAAAGATTAGGAATGAAGTCAAAGGAGCAGACTGATAGGAATAAGTTCCATTTATACTTGTTTGGTTTAAGGTACAAGGTAATTAGGTGATAGAAATGTGAGTACCTTTATTCTATAGATAGCAACTGAAAATACGAGATGAAGTAAACTAGGCAGAATATGTAGCATATGAAGGGATGAAGAAAAGAACCATGGGGCAGCAATATTTAAGAGAAGGAAGTCCCTGCAAGAAGACAAGAAAAGATCAGAAATATATCCAGGAAAAAGTGATGCAAAAAGAGGCTTTTCAGTAAAAGGGAGATGCTTAATGTCAAATATTTCAGAAGTCATTATTGGAAAAACAAAAATAAAAAGTGTTTGTCCTTACAAAGTCTATCACATAAAATGTACTAAATGCACATTCACTTATTTCTACTAGCACATCATTCTTATCCTCCTCAAGTCAACTTCAAATATATTCCAAAAGATATAAAATAAATACTAATTTAAAAAATCTGTTTCTCCTACACTTTTCTGTCTTAATGCTCTTAAGTTCTTAATTTTGATGGTATCTTAAAACAAATCCAGATAGGGAATCTAGATTCAATTAAAATTTTCAACTAGATTTTCCCCTTTTTATTCTAGTTTAATATGCTACTAAAGATAAAAAAATTACTATGAGGATTGTTGTGTTTTGTTTTGTAACAAATGGTCAGTAGAGTTAATCAAACCTCTGCTATTTTGCACAGCTAATATAATATAGCTAATACAGGAGAGTGACAATCAACAAGCAGCTAACACAGTCTAAGATCCTAAATTGTATATGATCCTTAATCAAAGATATGATTAAGCTCACAATTTCTATATTGAAATAGAGAAGTACACTCAATACATTTAAGAAAGAATAAGGATTAAAACCAAAGATTTTCATTAGATTCCAGTTAACCAAAAAACAAGTATTCTGATTGGTCAGTATATCACAGTGGCCTGAAGTATAGTTTCTTGTGATTTTTATAAAAAAATCACCTAGTATTTTGGGGAGAAAAGGTCTTACTTAGAAAAGTGGCCCAATATTAAAATAAAGTGTCACAAAAAACCCAAAATTAATCCCAGACTAGAATTCTTCAAAATAAGTCTTATAAACTAAAAACCACTGAACTATACATTTTAAATGGGTGAATTTTAAGGAATGTGAATTATGTTTCAATAAAGCTATTGATGTCATCGTATTTTTTATACTATAGAAACCTAACCATACACATACCATAAAATTTACCATCTTGGCCATTTTTAAACATACAATTTAGTTGTACTAGGTACTTTCACACTGTTGTACAACCATTACCATTCAGGTCTGGAACTTTTTTCATCTTGCAAAACTAAAACTTTGTACTCATTAAACAGTAAGTCCCCATTCCTTCTTGCCCTTCACTTCTGAAAAGCACTAAGTGTTAAGCTTTTAAGTGTTTAGTATAAGGTGAAATTCTTACCAAATTATGTATAATATTTGTTAAGGTCCAAGCAACAGGAACACTGAAGAAGGGAATGCTGAGTAAGACAATATGAAGCAAGCCAACTCCCAATGCGTATGTCAGCCACATACCCCGGCTGTTCATTACACGCGTATTTGGATTCACCTCACTGTGGGCAACTCCAACATTCATGTTTGCTCTGTAGAGAAGTAATAAAATGTATCAACACTGACATAACTGGCAACACAAATACCCCTAATTCTGACATGGAGAAGTGTTACAGGGATTATTTTTTTCCCAGTTCTTAAATAGAACAGATACACCCACCAAAATATGCTACTTGTAGATGCTGATGAAGGCAGTAAAGAATCTTCAACATTTGACTTTTGGCAAAATAAACAAGACTTATTTTTATGATTCTCTTTGAAAAAATAACTAAATCTCTTTCCTAAACTTGTCTTTTAGCATGTTAGGTTTACTAAATGAAATAATGAACAGGAAAACTACAACTGAAAGAGAAAACCTACATTTTCTTCTATCATGAGAACAAAGTGAAAAGCCAGGAGCTAAACTTGCCAGAGAATAATATTTAAAGAAAGCAGAACTGACTCAGCCAGTCTGTTGAGTAGCCACTCTTTAAAGTCATGTTGTAGCCACAGAGTGGTTAGAGTTCAGATTACTTCTTGAATACTGACCCTGGGAAGAACATGCCATTGACATAATGTGTAAAATGTACACTGTCAAAGGATAATCATCCAAAATTTTGTGATACATCTGGGTTAGAGCAATAAGTCTTCTGAGTATTTCTCTAGGTAACTTCCCTGAAACTTTAATTTCCTTTCTTTCTTTTTTTTGAGACAGGTGGCCTTGGTAGAGTGCCATGGCATCGTAGCTCACAGCAACCTCAAATTCTTGGGCTTAAGCGAATGTCTTGCCTCAGCCTCCAAAGTATAGCTGCGACGATAGGTGCCCACCACCACCTACAGGCTATTTTTTGGTTGCAGTTATCATTGTTGTATTAGCAGGCCCGTGCTAGGCTTGAACCTGCCAGCCTGGCACCCTACTCACCGAGCTACAGGCACTGAGCCTCTTTCTTTTTAAAAAAGTTTTTCCATTACCCTTTTATATTCAAGATGAACACTAAAGGAAGAATTGATAATAGTTCCCAGTTTGTTTGTTTGTTTTTTTAGAGACCGAGTCTCATTTTGTTCCCCTCGGTAGAGTGCCGTATCGTCATAGCTCACAGCAAGCTCCAGCTCTTGCTTGGCCTCCGGGGAGTGAGCCTCCCGAGTAGCTGGGACTACAGGCGCCTGCCCCAATGGCCGGCTATTTTTTTTTGTTGCAGCTTGGCCGGGGCACGGTTCAAACCCGCCACCCTCGGTATATGGGGCCAAGGCCCTACTCACTGAGCCACATTATTTTAATGATGACGTTTACTTGCATCGAATAAAATCTAAAAATAAAACTGTGTTGAAGAATTTTATCATCCCGGGGAGAGAGAAACGGGGCTAGATTACATTTGGAACAGCTCTGATTTAAAACTATATTAACTTGTTCCATTAGAGTTAACACAAGACAGAGGGATTTCTCATAACCCCATCCAGCCAAGTATTTCAGTGTGTAATGTCCTTGCTACCTTCTGAAGATCTATGGAACAAGAATGATGAAAATCTCTAAGACAAAGCAAAAATTACATGTATAAATATTTCTTCTACTCTAAACACCCATCATTTATCATACGTTATTTTCAACTGTTACAAATTATACCTAGAACATGCCACCACTCAAGATACTTTTCCCACTTTCCACGAGATGGAAAAAAAAAGGTCCGAAAAAGGCCTAAACTGTGTATCTCAGATGTAAGACCAAGGTAGTGTGGTACCGACCCTACCTTACCCAGAAAAGCTTTCCTTGGCAGGTGTGCCACACCGCTTCAGGACCGACAAACAATGGCCTCACAGACAATGAAGAGCCTCTGGCTCTGCCCTCGCCGGTGCCCGAGTAGACGGCGACCCGCAGTGGCACCCTGGTGGCAGCCTCCCCCAGCAGCCTGAGCTGCCGGCTAGTGGAACTCAGCAAAAGCCATTGCTTCTGCCGCCGCAGCGCCTCCCCCACCCGCCCCCTTTCTTCTCCCAGCCGCACATCCAGTTAGGACTGTAGCACATCAAGGAAAAGGGGAGGCGAGCCTCTGAGGCCACCTGCCCCCCACAGCCGTCCAGGGAGCCACGGAGGCAGCCGGAGCCTAGTCTGTCCCCTCAGAACAACCTAGCGCGCCAGCATCTCCGTGCCGAATAAGGCAGCAGTACAGCCCCTCCGTGTTCCTGCTTACTTACCGGCCGCCCCACTCTTAGCCGCCGGCAAAGAGCTGGACCAGCCCGGCGGCTACGGCAGAGTATGGTCACGCCCCGAAGGCCAGTGCTCCGCCCCAGCGGCGCGCAGCTTGCGCAAGCCTTCGGAGGCAAGCTCGCCGCCAGAGGATTGGTTGCGAGCTGCGCCAATCCCACGTTACCCCGGCAAGGCGGGACTAAGTGCTGCGCGCTGGTGTCCGCTCTGTGGTGCGCGCGCGCGCCGGAGCGAGTGGGCGGGCACGTGAGGCCGGGCCTGGGTTTTGGGTGGGTTGCTGGGTGCTCGCCGCTAAGTGGTTGGGAATTGTTTGTCTCGCGCGAGTAGGAAGGTAGTGTCAACTGGCTAACCGGCTTTTATTCTCATATTCTCGAAGGCTTGAGGGCCCCCTACCCTAAACTCGTCCGGAGCCGACCCCGAGCGCCGCCAATAGCTAGGTAGCCTCCTCCCGGCGGGAAGCGAACGGAGCGGGCTTGCGGGCGCGCTCACGTGGACGGCGTTTCCCGGGCAGGTCAGGGCTCGTTAGTGGTCTCGTTTGACCTTTGTTGCAGGTGGTTCCCCAGATGCTTCTGGGTGCAGGATTCTGTTTTCCAGGCAGAAAAGTTAACCCGTGACAACCATAACTGTTCCAGTGATTGTAGTGTTTTATAGTATGGTATGTTGTGGTACCATTCAAGGGTTGCAAGTAAATTCTTTTCAGTTAATCACGGTTTTTGCTAGTAATCTGGGCTTTTCCACACTCTGAAGACAGGCACGTTGTATTGCATTCTGGGGAAATGTGGATTCCAAAAATTGATCTTATGTGAAGAACGAGAAGAAAGGCCTTTGATCAGAATTTTTCGAATCATCTTTGAAATTCCTTTTACCTTGGCAGTGCACAAAGTCTGTGATTTTTATTGTTTAAAATAACTGCCAACGACATTTTAAAGTAGATTTAAGAGGATTTTCCCGTGCATGTTTATTTAGCCTCTGTTGGTTTTATGAAAACAATTTATTCTATTCCTTAAATAAATTTTTTTCTCGTGTGTTTTCCCTAAAGTCTGAGTTCTCCAACCTTTACTTTTTTTTTTTTTTTTTAGGTGCACCTGTTCTCTCAGCAAAAATGGAAGACGGGCTATCTTGACATTCTCAGATATTCTGTGCTGTGACTTGTAAGCCTAATATCAGCCCTTCACTTTTCAAAAAAGGTCATTTGGTATATTCATAGTCAAATGTTATATTCCAGATGTTATGCTATGGATGTGTAATTAATATAAAATCCTGTTCTCAAAGAACTCTGATAGAGGAAGAGGGGGACAAACAGAAAGAATAACCTGTGATGAGTTTTGGATTAGAAATAAGGAGAAGGTGCTGTGAGAGTACAGCAGAAGGAATGCCTAATCTTTTGAGCAAATCTTTGCTAATTTTCCCTAATCTTTGCTTCCCTTGAGCAAAGAAGGGAAGCTGGCACTTGGGAAAAAAGGTTTCCTGGAGGATGTGATATGGAAGGATGGTGAGAAGTCAGCCTAGAGAGAAGTACCCACATAAGCTAAGGGAGGAGTGAGTTGCCACCATATTAAGAGAGACAAGTCACATAGTATGACTGTCTTACCTAGTGCACATTTGGGGAATGATGGGATGAGATTAGAACAGTAGGCAAAAATCCAATTGTCAGGAGTTAGGACTTAACCTGGTTAACAGTTTGAATGCTTTATAAAAATTTTAAGTAGGGTAGCAGCGTGATGAAATTTAAGTTATAGAAAGAACTTTAGAAGTGGTAGAAATTGAAGTCAGAATATCAGTTAGGTAATTATTGTAATAGTTAAAGGTGGAAGGGTTGAGGGGCTGAACAGAGGCAGTACAAAGAGGAGAGGACTAGTTTGGGAAATATTTAAGTAGTAAGAAGGCTAGGACTGGATGGCAGGATAAGTGAGGAAAATTTCTAGGATGACTTCAAAGTTCTAATTTTGCTTTGTGTGCTTGGATGGAAAGTGTTCAAGAGCATGGCCTTTGGAGTCAAACTGCTAGGGTATGCACCTGCCACTTGATAGCTTTATGATCTTGAGCAAGCTTAAATTCCATTTGTGATAGAACAATGATAGTATACATAGGATTGTTGTGAGGATTAAACAGGATGATGTTTATAAAGTTCTTATGTTAGCTGTTGCTTTCGTTATCAGAGAAAGATAGGACAGCAGCGAATTATTGCATAAGCGGAATATGCAGGTACCAAAAAAGCTAATTAGAGAAAGATTGTGGGGTCAGTTTGGGACTTGTTAGTTTAAGTTGTCGTCAGTCATCTAAATAATGATATTTAGAAGATAGGTGGAAATAAGGCCCTGGAGTCCAGTGAAAGTTATAAGATACGGGTAAGCTAGGGGGTGAAATGGAGGCCAGTTTAAGTATGTAAGTGACTTGCTCAGAAGAAAGACACTTTTTCAGAAGTTTACATTAACTCAGGAAACGTGCTGATAAAATTACTTTTAGTGGTTTTTCGTTAATATTCATGAAGTGCTTTCCTTGAGTCAAGTACTGATTGTTCTATGTGGCATTTTATATACATATATATAAAATACATAATTCTTTGCATTGAAAAGTTGTATAGTTCAGGACTAGGGAGTAATAGGTGTAATTATACAATTTATATTTTTATATTCAGTGAATGTAAATTGATTAATTTTTACATTAATGAACAATCCTCTCCCCAACTTCTAAATCCCTCAAGCTAACTTATTAGGCTTGAGGTCAAGAAGTCTTCTACCAGTCAGGCGCAGTGGCTCACACATGTAATCCTAGTATTCTGGGAAGTCGAGGTGGGTAGATTGCTTGAGCTCAGGAGTTGGAGGCCAGCCTGAGCAAGGGTGAGACTCCATCTCTACTAAAAATAGGAAAAATAGCCTGACATTGTGGCAGGCACCTGTAGTCCTAGCTACTTGGGAGGCTGAAGCAAGAGGATCCCTTGAGCCCAAGAGTTTGAGGTTGCTGTGAGCTATAATGTGCCCCTGTTCTCTACCCAGGGCAACAGAAGGAACTTCTACTTCAAAGAAAAAATAAGTTTTCTACCTTAGTTTGAGACTTGTGAGGATCTCAGGAAAACGCTGATCAACAAAACTTTGGGATACTAAACTAGCCTCGTCTCAATCTTCTGGATAGTCTTCCTAATTTCATCATCTTTGTCTCATTTCTCATTCCCTCCATAAGGCCTCTTCCAAAATCTTTTTTTTTTTTATCCTTAATTTCATCCCAGTATTTCTCATCCTTAAGTATCATTTAATCCTATAATCAATGTAAAAATTAATAATATTTGATATTTTTTATGCTGAATTTGAAATCCAGCATGTATTAGCATATGTCAGTTTAAATGACTCAACACATTTCAAGTGCTCAATGGTTATGTGTGGCTAGTGGCTACCACATTGGACAGTGGAGATCTGAGGCTTCTGAAGACTACAAAATACGCTATACTTTGCTTGCGATAGCACTAGTTGATGTGGATGTTATGACAGTGAAGCAGCATTTCATAACTGGGAATGGGATCCATATTCACAGGTACTTTCCTTAAAACTGGGTACCCACAAACAAATTCAAATGTATAGATTAATTAGAGGGTGATTTAATATTAAAAAGAATTCCCAGCATTCTTTTACATAATGATCTTTTATCATACTATGCATTTTACAAAGCTTTACATTTATAAAATACACACTTTGATCCTTACAATAAACCAATGAGACATCCTTTTTTATGGATGATTTGATCATACAGAGGGATTTGAGTGATTTGCTTCATTTTATGTTTAATGAAAGTAAACCCCAAGACATTTTATAGATTCTGATGTTAGGTTTTTTCACTTTGCTTATCAGCTTTGCCTTATGTATAGCAAAATATAGTCATGTTGTCTTTATGAATTGTGGCCAGTTCACTCCATCAGAACCCAATGTGTTTGACCTTTGAAATGCATTCCTTAAAATACTATGTAATTGTTAATAGTGCCAGTACTTCATTTCCTACTCACTTCCTGAATCTTACTTTACATGACCCTTCTTATGTTGCCTGAGAAAGAATCCTAATGTAATGCATTTTATTTTGGGCATTGCTATTTTGTTTGAACTTAGATTCCATAGGATTAAACATCATATGAGCATGTAAGTAGTCATGGTAAATAAAGAAGTAGTTATAGTCTCCCCCGTCCCCATTTCTTTGTCTAGGAAAATCTTGACTCTATGGAAGAATTGCCTGTTGTCAAGTATTTTCCAATAATCCTTTCTGAAATTAGGCATTAAGGCAAAGCCCATTCCTTGCATGTTTTATGTATGTAATTTCCACATGAGATTTTTTTGGGTTTTTTTATTTGTTTGAACAATGGTTTCCATCGTTAAAAGAAGTATCTGCTTGGAGATTTTGGATCTACAGGTTGGATCTATCTACAAAGATCCCTGAATGCCAGCTTAGAGATTTGAGCTTTATTTTATTGGCTTTGGGGAGCCACGTGATTAAAATGATGTGTTAGGCAGAATAATATATCAGGTTGGTAAAAAAATAATTGCGATTTTTGCTTTTTAGAAATGTGCTATTTGATACTGGAATACATTTTCAAGTGTGGTTATACTCGACATCATTTTAATGCATATTTCTCACTTTATGTTTTTGTGCTGATGACTTAGTGCTGTTTATTTTCTGTTGATTGTGGGTTAGAGAATGACATTAGACAAAAAACTAATTAAAGTGATTTTCTAATTTGAGTTCAAGATGGGTCATAAAGCAACAGAGACAACTTACAACATCAAAGGTGCATTTGGCCCAGGAACTGCTAAGGAACGTGCAGTGCAGTGGTGGTTCAAGAAGTTTTGCAAAGGAGACAAGAGCCTTGAAGATGAGAAGCCTAGAAACTGGCTGTCAGAAGTTGTCAATGACCAATTGAGAGCCCTCATCAAAGCTCATCCTCTGACAACTACATGAGAAGTTGCTGAAGAACTCAACATCAGACGTTCTCCAGTTGTTTGGCCTTTGAAGCAAATTGGAAAGGTGAAAAGCTTGATTAAGTGGGTACCTCATGAGCTGATCAAATGTCAGAGCAGTCATTGTTTTGAGTGTCACGTTCTCTCTTATTCTATGCAACAGTGGTGAACCAGTTGCGAGCCATTTCTCCATCGCATTGTGATGTATGAAGAAAAGTGGATTTCATACAACAACCAGCCAAAAACGGCTCAGTTACTGAATCACCGTGAACCTCCAAAGCACTTCCTAAAGCCAAACTTGCACCAAAAAAAGGTCATGGTCACTGTTTAGTGGTCGTCTGTTGCCAGTCTGATTCACTACAGCTTTCTGAATCTCAGCAAAACCATTACATCTGAAAAGAATGTTCAACAAATCAAGAAAAACTCCAGAGCTTGCTTCTGATAACACCTGCCTGCATGTCACATAACCGCTGCATCAAAAGTTGAATGAATTGGGCCAAGAATCATCAATCTTATTTACCTGACCTCTCACCAACTGACTACCACTTCTAGCGTCTCAAATTTTTTTTTTTTTTTTATACTGTTTTGGCCGAGGCCAGGTTTGAACCCACCACCCTCTGGTATACAGGGCCAGTGCCCTACTACTTGAACCACAGGCACTGCTCTAGCATTTTCAACTTTTTGCTTAGAAAATGCTTCCACAACCAGCAGGATGCAGAAAATGCTTTTCAGAAGTTCCTGGAATCTCGAAGCATGGATTTTTATGCTACAGGAAGAAACAAACTTATTTCTCATTGGCAACAATGTGTTGGTTGTAAGCTCCTATTTTGATGAATAACAATGTGTTTGAGCCTAGTCCAAATTCATGGTCCAAAACTGTACTTGCCTTTGCACCAACATAGTAGTTATCTGACATGTCTGGTATCTGGCTAGTTCAGGTTAACGGTAATTCTGGAATCTAGATACCTAAAGTCCAAAAGACCTCAGTGATTGAAAAAGATGATTCATTAAAACATATAAATGACTAATGATGGTAAAGCAAGACTGTTGGTAAGGTACAAGATTGACCTTGTCATCATCCATGTCCCAAGGTGATAGTGCCACCTGGTCTTTTCTAGCTAAACAAAACATATACTCATTATAGCACAACTGTTCTTATCATTCTTCAGTTATTACCATAATGTAATTTACTGACTAAATTTTTTTTTAATTAAATGATAGCTGTGTACATTAATGCAGTCATGGGGTACAGTATGCAGTCATGGGGTACAGAAATTTGAAATATTTTCATCAAACTGGTTAACATAGCCTTCATGGCATTTTCTTAGTTATTATGTTAAGTGCTAACTAAATGTTTTTAAGTAATTTTTCAGAACATGCTTGTTTTGTTGATTCTAATGTGTGTGCTTTCAGTGATCTACTGTGGTGAGTTTGGACAAAGACATAATTGACACAGACATCTAAGGAAATAGATAAAAATCTTTAATGAGAAGTGTCTAGGCCCAGTTACTTCATCACTCAGGTCTTTTTAGCCTTTTAAATTGTAATAATTATAAATTATCATTTTTACATGTAATACTTTTTTTTGAGACAGGGTATTGCTCTATTGCCCAAGTTATAGTAGAGTGACATCATCAGCTTCCTGCAGCCGTCAACTCCTGGGTTTAAGCAAACCATCTGCCTCAGCCTCCTGGGTGAGGCACACACCATCATACTTGGCTAATTTTTTTTTTTTTTTTTTTAATGGGACAGAGTCTCACTGTGTCACCCTTGGTAAAGTGCCATGGCATCCAAGCTCACAGCAAACTCCAGCTCTTGGGCTTAAGCAATTCTCTTCCTTAGCCTCCCAAGTAGCTGGGATTACAGGCGTCCACCACAACACCTGGCTATTTTTGTTGCAATTGTCACTGTTGTCTAGCAGGCTGGTGGCCTGTTTCAAACCCGCCAGCCTCAGTGTGTGCGGCTGGTGCCGTAACCACTGTGCTACAGGCACCGAGCCATACCTGGATAATTTTTAAATTTAAATTTTTTGTAGAGACAGGGTCTTGCTATTGCTGGTCTTGAACTCCTGGGTTCAAGTGATCCTCCTATCTAGGCCTCCCTGAGTGGTAGGATTACAGGTGTGAGCCGTGGTACCCAGCCTCTTTTATGGTTTTGCAGTTTAAATACAATGTCACATATAAAGTGCTTAGCATAATGTCTAGCTTACTAGATATTTAATAAATGGTAGTTTCTGCTCTTATTATTTTAATTAATGGGTGGTACAGACTGAGTATCCAAGGGTCAGGAGTCATGGAGGCTAATTAGGGAATTAT
>NW_003852590.1:2430508-2431330 GCF_000181295.1 Otolemur garnettii
GAGAGAAGAATTGATGGATTTAGGAATTGATCAGATTTGGGTCAGGGTAAATGGCTTACTGTGATAGGAATTTTGTGGTATATGTACCAAGGGGTACTATTCAGCTATATAACGATGGAGACTTTACATGTTTTATGTTTACCTGGATGGAGTTGAAACAACTTCTTAGTAAAGTATCTCAAGAATAGAAAAATAAATTTCCTGGTGGCGCCCGTCACTTGGTGGGTAGGGCTCTGGCCACATATACTGAGGCTGGCAGCTTCAAACCTGGCCCAGACCTGCTAAAACAACAATGACAACTGCAACAAAAAAAAAATGGCCAGGCATAGTGGCAGGTGCCTATAGTCCCAGCTACTTAGGAGGCTGAGGTAAGAGAATCAAGCCCAAGAGTTGGAAGTTGCTGTGATACCACGTTACTCTACCCAGGGTGACAGCTTGAGACTCTGTCTCAAAAAAGAAAGAAAAATATCCAGTGTACTTAATACTAATATAAAACCAATATATAAGCAATTATGTGCTTATATGAACAATAAAACAGAAATATAGTCTAGTACAGTGGGAGGAGGGAGGACCTAATGGGCACTATGGGCGGGTGTATAGCACCACCCCTTAGGTGAGGGGTTCTTTTACAACTGGAACTTTACCCTGGAAATGAGAACAATGTAATCTAAAAATGTGTACCCTCATATTAATTTTAAATTTAAAAAACAGTGGTGCCTACATCATTAAAAAAAAAAAAAAAGGAATATCATGGGGTTGAGGGAGCTGAATGTTCTCAACCTTCCTAATGCCATGACCCTTTAATACAGTTCCTCGTGTCGT
>NW_003852590.1:2431535-2487140 GCF_000181295.1 Otolemur garnettii
GGTTGGGGGTCACCACAACATGAGGAACTGTATTAAAGGGTCACGGCATTAGGAAGGTTGAGAACCACTGTGTTAAGCCTTGAGTTTGAGCTAGTGATTTCAGCAGGCAGTTGGAAATACAGGATTGGAATTCAGAAGAAAACTGAGAATTGTGGTTATCTAGTAAAGCCTAACAAAAACCCTGAGGTACATTAGAGAAAAAAAATAATTTTCTCCTTACATTGTTAGGGATTTTTTGAAGTCACTTTGGGTCACTTTTATTTGTAAGAGGTAATTGGATTACAAAGCAATAGAAGTGACTTGCCTATATTTAAATCTTAGGTCTGCCTTTTAATAACTGGATGACCTTGGACAAGTTTCCTAGGTTCTCTTATAATATGGAAATGATAATAGTACCTCTGCCAAAGGGTATTGGTAAGAAATAAATGATTAGAGATTGTGTTCACAAACAGTAGAGTCTGGCATACTGTAAAGCTTAACAGATGTGAGGTATTATTATACTTTTATTGCTGTTGGCTCACTTAGGAAAGATTGTTTAACAATACTTATTTTGACAACTTATATTTTTGTCTTCTAGCTCCTCTGCTAACAGCTAGAATGAAACAGTTGCCTGCAGCAACAGTCCGCCTCCTTTCAAGTTCTCAGATCATCACTTCAGTGGTCAGTGTTGTAAAAGAGCTCGTTGAAAACTCCTTGGATGCTGGTGCCACAAGCATAGATGTTAAACTCGTGAGTGTCATTGAGAAGCCAAATATCTTAAAGGAAAATGGGCTGGACAGGTGTTTTCTCCTTAAACCTTTATTTTTCTCCTATGTACCAGCAAGTTATTCTTAGGACATCAGACCATTTCTCTTAAAAGTAAATTCTTAAAAATACATTTTAATTTAAGTCAACATTATAGTAAAACTAAAGAACATTATGGAAGAAAACACATTCCTTAGAACTCTGTCATCTCCTAAAACATCAACTTAAAGTCCAAATGTTTTTCCTTGGTTATTCATTTGTTTTATTATTAAATATTCCCCTTTGCATCCTATTTTTTCCACTTAATCTTATTTCTAAATTATTGTTACTTCATAGTTGCTACATTTTTAATCTTTTTTTTTCTTTTTAAAGATACCTGGTGTCACTCTTATCACCCAGGCTAGAGTACAGTGGTATAATAATAGCTTACTATAGTGTGAGATTCCTGGGCTCAGCAGTCCTCTTTCTATAGCCTTCCAAGTAGGTGGGAAAGTAGGACTACTGATACGTCCCTCTATGTCCAGCTAAATTTTTTTTTTTTTTTTTTTAGAATTGAGGTCTTGGTTATGTTGCCTAGTTTAGTCTCAAACTCTTGGCCTCAGGCAGTTCCCCCTCAGCTTTGTGAGTTGCTGGGATTATAAGCATGAGCTGCTGTGCCCAGCTAAATCATTTCAGTTAATATGACTTACAACACTCATCATAATTTGTTGCAGTTAGTTTGTGTGTCTGTTTCCCTTGTTCTAAATTGCTAGCTCATAGATGTTACCTCTATTCTTTATTTTTGTGTCCTCAATACCTACAGTGCCTGGTACATATCAGCAAGGTGAATACATTTTTTTTATTGAATATAAGAATGATGAAGTATAAACCAGTGTGATGTCAGTGTTCCTAATTTTATATGACATCAGCACATTGTACCCCATAAATGCATTAGTGTATACATGATCTATGTGTTTATGATTTAATAAAAAATTAAAAGTATACTTTTTTTTTTTTGAGACAAAGTCTTACTATGTCACCCTTGGTAGAGTGCTGTGGCGTCACAGCTCACAGCAACCTCAAACTCTTGGACTTAAGCAATTCTCTTGCCTCAGCCTCCTGAGTAGCTGGGACTACAGGTGCCCACTACAACGCCCGGCTATTTTTTTGTTGCAGTTGTCATTGTTTAGCTGGCCCCAGCCGGGTTTGAATCCACCAGCCTGGATGTATGTGGCCAGCACCCTATCCACTGAGCTGTGGGCGCTACCCCAAAATACATTTTTTCAAGTCTCCTAATTATCAGATTTTCATGTTATTTCTAGTATTATGGGATTAGAAATAATGCTGATTGGAATATCTTTTTAAGAACAGGAACTAACCTTTTATCTTTCAAATAAGATTCAATGAGATATCCCCCTCCTTCTCTTTCTCTCTCTCTCACTCCACCTCTCTATATAAATTAAATACCAGTAACTTATAAAAACTTTCTGTATTAACTACTACTGTACCTATTTTAGAAGTAAATAATCTTCTGAGAACTTTCCCAAAGTCACATAATTAGTAAGTAGTGGTGCTGAGGTTGGAATCCAGGTCTTTCTGACTAAAACCCATTCAAGATCTTTCCTCTATGCTACTGGTTCTCACAATGTTTGGGTGCATTAGAATAACTTACAGCCATTTGTTAAAATAGTTGCTGGATCCTCTTAGAACTTCAGATTCTAGGCAGGCCTGAAAATTGGCATTTCTACTAAGTTTCTAATTGATACTGATGCTGCTACTTTAGGGAATGAATTTGGAGAACTGCTTTTCTATATCAAATCTGTATTGTTTTTTTAAATAATGTAGCTTTATAAACCTGAAAAAAAAAGTTAATTAAACCCAAAGAAAGACAATTTATATTTTTCAGGCATTTTATTTTATTTATTTGTTTTGAGATAAGAGTCTCACTTTGTCATTTTTGGTATAGTATCCTGACATCATAGCTCACAGCAACCTCCAACTCTTGGGCTCAAGCGATTCTCTTGCCTTAGCCTCCCAAGTAATTGGGACTACAGGCATCCCCCATGATGCCTGGCTAATTTTTTTAGAGGTGGGGTCTCGCTCTTGCTCAAGCTGGTCTCAAACCTGTGAGCTCAGGGCAATCCATCTACCTTGGCCTCCCAGAGTGCTAGGTTTATAGGTGTGAACCACCACATTGCCCCCCCCCCCGCCCAAAATAGCCAAAGCATTATGTGGGCAGCACCTGTGGCTCAGTGGGTAGGGTGCCAGCCCCATATACCAAGGGTGTCCAGTTTGAACCTGGCCCTGGCCAAAGAGCAACAAAAAAATAGCCAGGCATTCTAGTGGGTACCTGTAGTCCCAACTATTTGAGAGTCTGAGGCAAGAGAATTGCCTAAGCCCAGGAGTTGGAGGTTGCTGTGAGCTGTGATACGACAGCACCCTACTGAGGGCAATAAAGTGAGACTCTGTCTCTAAAGAAAAAAAAAAGCATTATGTTAAATACTAGAGCATTATTATTTCAGGAAGTTTCTCCTCCCCCTTTAAAATTAGCATCTATGGTCATGCATAAAATTATAGAGTCAGGCTTATGGTAGAAGTTAGCTACCAAATTTAGGATATGGTATTAATAGAAAGTGTGTCACTTAAGAAATTTAGATTATATTTTTAATATATGTTCATATTTTTAGTATTAGAATAAGATACGAATTGAGTTTTTAAAAGAATTTTCTTGACTTTTTTTTTTTTTTTTTTTTTGAGACAGAGCCCCAAACTGTCCCCCTGGGTAGAGTGCCGTGGCTTCACTGCTCACAGCAACCTCCAACTCCTGGGCTCAAGCGAGTCTCCTGCCTCCAGCCTCCCAAGTAGCTGGGACCACAGGCGCCTGCCACAATGCCTGGCTATTTTTTGGTTGCAGCCATTATTGTTGTTTGGCGGGTCTGGGCTGGATTCGAACCTACCACCTTAGGTGTATGTGGCTGGCGCCTTAGCTGCTTGAGCCACAGGCGCCGAGCCTTGACTTTTGAATTAAAAAGTTACTGAGGTGTTTCTAAGCATTTTTTGTTAGGTGATGGCTTGTAGAAGGTTATGTAGTAAATATTAAGTTTTTTATGGGAGCAATAAGGGAGAAAGTATTAAAAATCAGGTTGTGCCTGATTACAGAATTAGCCTGTAATTCTAGCACTCTGAGAGGGTGAGGATTGCTTGAGCTTAGGAATTCAAGACCAGCCTAAACATGAGAGAGATTCCCATTTCTACAAAAAATTCAAAATTTAGCCAGATGTGTGGCTTGTGCCTGTAATCTCAGCACTTCAGGAGGCTGAGGCTGGAGGATTGCTTGAGCCCAGAAGTTTGAGGCTACAGTGAGCTATGTTAATACCACAGCACTTTACTTGGAGTGATAGAGTGAGACTCTTTTTGAAAAAAGAAAGTAAAATCTCGTTGAATAATAATTGTTAGTGTTTTTGTAGGTAGAACGGGTTTGTTTTATTGGTGATAGTATTCTGTTTTTTTTCATTTAGGGATTTGTGCATATGAAAGGCATGTATAATTCAGAAAATTTTGGGGGGGGTCAAGTTTAAACAAATTATCATAAATGCTCATGATAATGAAACAATTAAAAGAAACCTTCAAGATCAGACTTACCTCCTTATTTTACAGTTGAATCTGAGCCCAAAGAAAACAAGGAACTTGTTCATTGCACCGTAACTAGAATTAATAGAGCTAAAGGATTTAAACTCTTATTTCCATAATGTTAGGCTTCCATACAAGGTAAATAAATGACAATTGTTTTCATTGTGGTTTTTTTTTTGGTTGTGAATGTCATAATAGTTTAATATTTTGATGTACTAAAAGTGTTTTTCTTTTAACATTTTATAGGAAAACTATGGGTTTGATAAAATTGAGGTGCGAGATAATGGTGAAGGTATAAAGGCTGTTGATGCACCTGTAATGGCAGTGAAGTACTATACCTCAAAAATAAGTAGTCACGAAGATCTTGAAAACTTGACAACTTACGGTTTTCGTGGAGAAGCCTTGGGGTCAATTTGTTGCATAGCTGAGGTAAGGTAATTTATATTGGTTATGTAGTGATTTTATAATCATGGAAGATTAGAACTAAGAGAAAACTAATCTAGTATTTTGTTAATGTTTAAATTTTTTTTCATTATAGTGAAATATACATAACATAAAATTTACCATTTTTAACCATATTTATTTTGTTTTTGTTTATTGAGATGGTCTCACCCTGTCACCCAGGCTAGAATGCAGTGGCATAATCATAGCTTCCGGTGGCCTTGAACTCTTTGGCTTGAGCCATCCTCCTTGGCCTCCTAAGTAGTTAGGACTACTGGTGAGCACTGCCATGCCCAGCTGTTTCATTTTAATTTTTCATGGAGATAGGTTCTCCCTATGTTGCCTAGACTGATCTCAATCTACTGGCCTTAATCAAGCCTCTTGCCTTGGCTTCCCAATGTGCTGAGATTTCAGGTATGAGCTACCATACCTGGCCCATTTTAGCCATGTTTAAGTGTACATTTCAGTGGCAGTGACATTAAATACATTAACGCTTTTATGCAGCCCTCACCATTATCCATTTTCAGAACTTCTTCAGCATCCTAAACTAAAACTCTGTACCCATTATATACTAAGTTCCCATTCTGTTTGCTTCCAGTAAGCACTATTCTGCTTTCTGTCTCTATGAATTTGACTATTTTAAGTGTCTCATAGAAGAATCATACAATATTTGTTTTTTGTGTCCTATTTCACTTAGCATAATGTCACCAAGGTTCATCTGTGTTATGTCATGTCAGGATTTCCTTCCTGTTTAAGGCTGAATAATATTCCCTTGTATATACCACATTTCATCTATCCATCCATGGACATTTAGGGTTGCTTCCACCTTTTGGCTGTTATGAATAATATTGCCATGAACATAGGCATACAAATATCTGTTCAAGTCCCTGTGTTCAGTTCTTGCAGGTGTATAGCTAGAATTATATATAAAAAATAGAATTACTGTGTCATATGGCAGTTCTATGTTTTATTTTTCAAAGGGCAGCAAAGTATGTTTTGCAATGTTAATATTTATTAGAGGAAAAGGTGGTATAGTGGTTCATTGCCTTGGGAAAAAATGTAAAATATCTAAATAGATCTGTAACTAGAGCGCTTCTTAGAGCCTTTACTGTACTAAAGCACGTTGTAAATGTCAAGGTTGGTGATTTTATAGTAGGTACATTCCCCCTATACCTACTTGACCATGAAACACTAGTATATTACCGTTATTGTTTTTTATTTGTTGTCTGTGGAACACACTCTGGAAATAGTACACTAATCAAAACAGATAATGAAATTGTACACTAGAGATGTGAATTGATTTGGCTTAAACCCTAGCTAGTTAGGGGCAGATTGGGTCTAAGAACTTTACTCTTCTAACTGTTGGTTAAGTGTTTTCAGTGTCTGTAAATCCATGCATCCAGGGCCGTATAGAGTATTAAACATCATACTTACTACAACAGCCACCAATATCATAACTCATCTAAGGAATTACTGAGAACAAGACATTCTCCTGGCAAGCCTGGAAATCTCTTGTGACTTGGAAAGCAAGAAGCCACCAAGTAACTCAGTAATCCTGGAAGAGCAAAGTTTAGTCCTGTAATAGTAAGGCTAATGTTAAACATTAAGCATTTTATGGCAGTTCCTTCAAGGGTTAGTGGAGAAAAATTGCATGTAGTATTTTTGGAGATCATTTCCCTTACCACCCTTGAAGATCGTTTCCTTGAGTACATACTCTCTTGGCACCTATGAGATCATTTCCCTGAGCATGCAGCCCCCACATGTCTTTGCTTTGTAATCTTTCCACCCATTATGTATCCTCTCATTAAAAGGGCTCTGTGAGAAGTTCTTGGGGCTATCCTGCACCTATGGTTAGCCTCACCTCGTGCAGTGTGTACTGTCAATCCATGTCTCGCATGGTCATTTATGTGGTCATGACAGTGCCAGACACACTCAATTCTGTACTACCATAGTACACTGCTTCTGCCCCAGATTTTATAACTAATGTGTGGCAAAGCCAATGTCTCTTCATTTACATGTATCTTAGTTGTGTTCCATTAAATGGCTCTATACTAGCTTCCTTGTGCTATGCTATTACTCTGTAGGTGTTGGGCTTTTTTATTGTGTAACAATATAACAGTATCTGTGGGCCAGTGAATGACAGGGTGATTGTAAGGGTCTCTTTAGCTACTGAAGTTTGTCCAGTAGCCATATGTAATCTTTCACTTATGCTTAGGCTGGCGGAACCTATTTAGGTGAGAACATTCAGATGCAGTAAAATGATAGGACTGTATACCTTTTATTGGGGAAAAATGACATGTACATAAGATATTGTTCTTATCTCCTTTTCTGGTCTTTGGACATCAGTTTAGCAGCCTGCTCTTCCCAGCAGTGATGTATTCTCCAGGCTCATTGTGGTCTTCCCTTAGCCCTCTGTCTTTGACCTGCTGGAACAGTGTATGTATTCTCCATTTTTTTGTGGATAGTGTCCCAGCTGGATACACATGCTCCTTGACTTAGGATGGGGTTACATCCCGATAAACCTATTTTAAGTTGAAAATGTATTTAATACACCTAACTTAACTGAACATCATAGTTTAACCTAGCCTACTAAAACATGCTCAGAACATTTATATTAGCCTATAGTTGGGCAAAATCATTTGGCAACACTGTACATTGTGGAGTATCAGTTGTTTACCCTAGTGATGGTATGGTCATCTGGGAGCTGTGGCTCACTGCTGCTATCTGGTGTTCTAAGAGTATTCTACTGCTTCCTATTGAATGCATATTGCTTTTACACTGTTGTAAAGTTGAAAAATCATAATTTGAACCTTTAGATTGTCTGTATATGTATTCACCTATCTTTTACTTTGGGGCTCTGTAGGGATGTCCTATGTAGGCCAGAAAAATTGTTGGGGTGATGAAATTTAAGTGGGTGATTTTGCTTTTGTAACATAGAGGATTAGGGCCATTGCTTATTACAATCTATATGCTCAAATACCATTGACGGAAGAACTATTAAGTACACTCTTAAAACCTCTATCTGTAATGTAGCCCAATATGTACTTCTCTGTCTTTCTCACTTTATTTAGACTTCACTGAGCTTCCAGATAGATTTAGTGGAAGAGCAACTAAAGCAGGCGTCCTCAAACTACGGCCTGCGGGCCACATGCAGCCCGCCTAGGACATTTATCCAGCCTGCTGGGTGTTTTTACTGCCGCTGCCTGTCCTGCTTAGCAGCTGACTCATCCTGGGGCCTGCAGTCCGTCCCTCCAACAGTCTGAGGGACAGTGAACTGGCCCCCTGTTTAAAAAGTTTGAGGACCCCTGAACTAAAGGGTACAATTCAACATTGCCTGTGTTTCTGCCCAGAGACTGTATTTGAGTCCTGGATCTTGTACAGAGTGCCTGTTTTTAAAATGGAATGAAGTTTGCACTAGGAAACCTCTGAACCTCCTAGCACTAGTTCTGTTGTTTGAGTTCTCAGTGGCTATTTTAGAAGTATATTTTTTGTTGTAGAATTTAAGTATTTATTTATTTATTAGCTGTTATCATACTTAGCAAGTAGTCTTAAAGCTTTATTTGGTAGAGCATTGTCAGTAAAGAGAATTTGGCATTTCCTTATTTTCTACAAGATGTATATAACCTTTCAGAGCTGAAGTTGGTCATAAACAGCTTTGCCTGCTAGATGGCAGCACTATACTTAGTATTTACAAATATGTTGAACACGATCTGTATCATTTATCCAAATCTTCAGGGCAGTTCTGATTTTAGATGGTAGTTTTTCTTTGTCCATTGGTCACGCTCTATCTTGTTCCCTTATTTGATTACTTAAACCCGTTTGATAGGCAGTTTTTCATTTTGTCTTTTATTATTGAGGCATTCAAATGTCCTGGAGTATAAATGGTTAAAATAATTTTGTTCATCAAAATTACAAAGAATGGTTAAGGTAACACAACAATAGAAAACTATAAACTTAAAAAAAGGACATTTGCAATTTACATGTTGCCATGCCAAGCATTTTTTTTTTAATCTTAGAAAATAGTAACATTTTATTTATTTATTTATTTATTTATTTTGAGACAGAGCCTCAAACTGTCCCCCTGGGTAGAGTACTATGGCATCAAAGCTCACAGCAACCTCCAACTCCTGGGCTCAAGCGAGTCTCCTGCCTCCACCTCCCAAGTAGCTGGGACAACAGGTGCCCGCCACAATGCCCGGCTATTTTTTGGTTGCAGCCGTCATTGTTGTTTGGCGGGCCTGGGCTAGATTCGAACCCACCACCTTAGGTGTATGTGGCTAGCACCTTAGCCACTTGAGCCACAGGCACCGAGCTGATTTATTTATTTTTTTGAGGCAGAGTCTCATTGTCTTGCCCTGGGTAGAGTGCTGCGGCGTCATCATAGCGTCATCATAGTCCATCAATTCTTGGACTCAAGTGATCCTCTTGCCTCAGTGTCCTGAGTAGCTGGGCCTACAGGTGCCCATCACAATGCCAGGCTAGTTTTTCTATTTTTAATATAGATTGATAATATGCAGTTGGAATTTAGTTTTGTTGCACTGTCAGACAGCCATCACCTAAAACTCCAATTGTTGACATTTCTTTTCGCTAGGTTATATTAAAGATGTTAAAATTTTGGTTATAAAAAGAAAAATTAAGTTAGACTTTCAGCAAAATTGGCAGAAGATATCTAAAATACAGTTAATTCTTTTATTTTTTTCTTTTTTTCCAGTTTTTGGCTGGGGCTGGGTTTGAACCCACCACCTCTGGCATATGGGGCCAGCGCCCTATTCCTTTGAGCCACAGACACTGCCCAATACATTTAATTCTGTATTATTTATTTACATACTTGAAAAGTATGGGCAGTTTTCCTAATTTGTCAATTATAAAATAACTTCCAATCTAAAAAGTCTAAAAGGGATAGTTTTTCTTATATACTTAGCAAAGTAAACTATTAAATATTTACAAATAGAATTACTACTTTCATAAGCTATGATGAATGTAAGTGTATCAGTGACTAATACAGGTTCATAATAGTTTTTTTAAAAATCGTATCAACAAACATTTCTTAACATTTACTATTTATAGAGCAATAATTTTGAGTTATCATCACCTTCAGTATTAAATTACTGGTATTAATTACTAAGCATAGTGACTAGAACTAGAGATAGTAAAAATTCTGCTTTTTACCTATTGATAAAAATTTTTATAATGACTACTTGTATATATTGTTCCTGTCGCATAAGATGTATATAATAAAAGATTATATTCCTTATTAAGTTGATTTTTATATGTGTTGTGTTATAAATGATCTTTTTCCCCAAAAGTAATGTTTAAGAAACTCATTTAAATTTTTGTACTGCATTTTAGGTGGAAGCTAAATTACTCCTTGGTTTTAGGAGAAATACAGAGCAGTTTATTTTGTCTTTTGAAACTCAGAATACACTCTGAGGTAGGAATCAGAAGCCTAATTCTAAATCCTAAGTCTTTGGCAAGGAGACCTGGTCTAAAGCATGAAACAGACTAATTTTTCTGATAGTCACTTTTTAAAAAAAAATCTATAGCATGAGGGTAATGATTTGAGGGTTAAGTAAAAATAATAAATGTTAAAATAGCTCAAATGCTGTCATGTGCCATACAGATGAAAGTTATTTCTACTTTAAACTTAAATGTGAAACAGTCTTAATACAGCTATATCATGTATGTGATAAAATTATCACACTTGGTTATTCCCTTCTGCAGGCAATATTTCATGTTACCAGCCAAAGCTCATGCAGACTCCTCCACATTTTGACGAAGTCCTTTGTAAATTTTAACAGCTATTCATAGGTGAATTCCTAATTCGCATGAAAGTTTCTTCTTCTGTATTATAAGTTCATTTTTTTACTCTTTTTTCCCTTCAGGAGAATGAAAAGAGTTGCCAGCCTCCCTCTGCATAGCACTCAGATTTATCAATTTATTCATTCAGCATTTTTTAAGTGGTTATGGTGTAGGGTTTTATTCTAATCTATCCAATTCATATACAGTTGACCCATGAAGAGTGTGGGGATAAGGGTTACCAGACCCGCCCCCATGCAATCAGAAATCTGCATATAATTTCTAATTTCCTAAAAACTACTAGTACCCTACTATTGACCAGAAGCCTCACTGTTAACATTTACCAGTTAAGTCAGTTAACACATATGTTGTATGATATATGCTGTATTCTTACAGTAAAATAGGTTAGAGAGGACAGTGTTATTAAGAAAATCTTAAGGAAGAGGAAATATATTTGCTGCTCATTAAATGGCAGTAGATGATCATCAAAGTGTTCATCCTTGTTATCTTCACATTAAGTGGACTGTGGAAGAGGAGGGGTTGGTCTTGCTGTCTCAGGAGTGGCACAGTCAGAAAAAAGAATCAGTGTGTAAGTGGACCCATGCATTTCAGCCCCCCGTTTGTCCAAGGTTTTCTATTCATAATTTTGTGATGCAATCAGCCTCTGTGGGTTTGATTTTGTCACATCGCATTAAGAGTCCATACCTTAGAGGCAGAATACGAAGCTAAGCCATTGTGTTTTGAAGGTGAAAGTTAGAACTCTATTATTCGTGGGCCCACATAGCTGTGTAAAGGGCAGGGGAAGCCCTTAGCATTATTCTAATGGTTCTAAGCCAAGCAAATGATTCCTGATTCCTTTTCCACAGTGTAGGGGACTTCCTATGTACTTTATAGCCATGGTGGCAGAGCTTTGGTCAGAATAGATTTAGAAATTTTTTAAGCAGTTGGAATATTTTGCTTTCTAAATAGCAGCTTCAGCATAGGTAAATAGAACTCTGTTGAAAGGAAAAAAAGCCAGGGCCAAGAGCTCTCTGGTGCTAGTCTCCCCCATAGTAGGTATCAGGGGCAGGTTCTAAAGTTAGAATATTTTAATTAACATACAGCTATGCACAGGCAGGTGTACACAGAAAGAAAAAGGAATTTGAGTCATCCATGTAAAAGTCCTTGTTTCACCTGAATCCTAAAGACCATTTATCTTAGTTTTCAGACTCATGTCTTCTGTGCCAACGTGTTCATCTAAAGTCGGCTAAAAGAACCCAAAGGTTTTGCCTAGTTTTAATTCTAAACATTGAAGAAAAACTATGCTTACCTAAAGTTTAAGTATTTTTATGTAATTTTAGTTTTATAATAATATAATTTCCTAAAACTTAGTAATTGGACCCAAGAGCCAGTTTTTAATAGATGATAGTTAACATAACCTCTAAGGCCCCCTAAGGACTTCTAAAACTTCTCTGTTTAAAGTACTGGGGGTTTTTAAAAATTTCCTTGCTTGACACCATTAGATTCACTCACTGCTATGATTCCTCCATGTCTTTGTAAGAATTACCACTATTAGTTTGTAATATCAGAGACTCTCCTGGTGGTGGAGTTATTGCAAGTTTAGATGTTCTAATGCCTTCTGAACCTGTGCCTGGTCCAAGAAAAGGTTTCCTGCCTAGGACACAGGGTCATATGATGAAATAAACTCCTGAAATACAATTCCTTTCCTTCCTCTGAAGAACACACTATATTTCATGAATTTGTGAAATATACCTATTTATCCTTCACTGTCTTTAGCTATGAATTGCAAAGCATTTCCTATCTAAATAAATTTCCATGATACCTCCAAATTGTAATTAAAAAAAATTTAATATTGAAAAATAATATTGTGTTCTATTCTTTTTTTAACTTTAACATAAATGTTATATTACTGTAGTTACACTAAGGTCCTATTTTATTTAGCACTTCAGTTTATTCATCTAGGCTGGAGTTTATTTACTATTCACTAATATGTTCAGGGTGAGCAAGGTGGTATCTTATAAAATGCTTTGAAGTGGTTAAAGCAAAATCCCAAGTAACCTTATAAAGTATTAGCATCATCTTCATCTTATCATCACCCTCTCCTTAAAGGTGATAGTGTAATCATCATTATTCAGGACCATCTAGAAGCTGCTGGCAGAGTTAGTACTGGAACTCAAGAGTTCCAGGGCTGTCTTTGCTCAGTGACACCAACTTTAGGTCAGGTGGCTAGCTCTTTGGAGAATAGAAATAGAATTCCGTTGACCTTGGCATTTTAGAGAAGCAGTTGGTTAAATGTGTAATTATTTTTAAAGGGAGAATCATGGAGTAATTGAACGCTGGAAAGAAAGTCTTTAGCAATTTCTGTCTTCTAAATTATGAAGTTTTTGAACCATGCAATGCCTTTTAGAAGTAAAACAGTCACTGAAGAATACAAAGAAGCTCTCAACCTGTCTGCTTTAGGTACTTTGGGGGATAGTTATCACAGAAATAGCTCAATGCAATATCCCTAGGAAGGGTTTTATGGACTTCATTCTCAGAATCTAGCACACTCAGCTGGAGAAGCCCTATTTTTTTGTGGTGGCTCTGATATTCACTGCATGGTACCTACATGCTCCACAGAGCCCTATGGCCTACAATAAATCTGCTTAGTCAGGGTGGGGTGCAGAACCATCAGATATAAATCCAAATGGCCATAGAAGAGTTCTGGCTTCTGAGTATAAGGCTGGCCAAAAAAGATTACACTCAATTTTGAATTATCAGTGATCACCAGATGTGTGAGGAGGCTGTCTTCTTCCTGGTCCACCTTGTTTTCCTTGCCAGCATCCTCACTCCTCATCTTGGTTTTTTCCTAACAAAGGTATATGTATTTTATTTTTGTCATACTTTCTGATTAATCTCACAAGATAGGTAAATAGAAAGGTAAGGAGAAGCGTAGCTCAAAAGAATACAGACACTTTAAAATTTATATTTCTAAGACTTACATCTGAAGTACTATTTTCATGCATGAAATCTCTTGTGCTTACACGTTTTAATGCTTAAGTTTTTTTAATACAAATTTTACACCTGAGTTTAAAGATTGTTTTTAAGAAAAAGTTGTATAAAGATACATATGTGTAATTAAACATTTTATTGAACCATAACTTGAAATATAGAAGTATAATTTTTACAAAGACTATAAAAAGGAGAAGTAATGATCACTTCACCAAAGTATTATTCATTTACCAATAAATTTATGGAAACTGTTAAAAAGCAAGTTCACCTAGTATAGTTGAAGTATTTGCTTTTAGAGACATAAGCAATGCAGTATATTTATAGTACATATAGCCATTTAAGGTATACTGGTTTGTATATAAGTGTTTTAATTAAAATTCTTAAAATGAAAAACAGTAATTTGCAACAGGAAAAATACAAGCTGGCCTGTTGCTTAGTGTAACTAAGGAATATTACAGGGCCGGGTGCGGTGGCTCATACCTATAATCCTAGCACTCTGGGTGCCTAAGGCAGGTGGATCACTTGAGCACACAGGTTCGAGACCAGCCTGAGCCAGAGTGAGAACCCTGTCTCTAAAAATACAGCCAGGCGTTGAGGTGGGTGCCTGTAGTCTCATCTACTCAGGAGACTGAGGCAAGAGAATCTTGAGCCCAAGAGTTTGAGATTGCTATGAGCTTTGACTCCATGGCATATACCAAGGGTAACAAATTAAGACTCTGTCTCAAAAAAAAAAAAAGAAAAAAGGAATATTACAAAAGAAGTGGACATAAGAATTTATCATGTGAAACTTTTATTAAGCAAATCATTATGTGATAATTATTTCAAATTTAATTTGATAATCAACCCACTGCAATATCTAAAATGATAATTCTATTTGTGTTTCCCGCCCCCCCTCAGGTTTTAATTACAACAAGGACGGCTGCTGATAATTTTAGCACCCAGTATGTTTTAGATGGCAGCGGTCACATACTGTCTCAAAAACCTTCACATCTTGGTCAAGGTAAGAGAGTAGCTTTGTAGCATTTTTTACCTTTTGTTTTATTTGTTTAAAAAAGTTCTACTCCTAAGTTTAATTGTGTTGCTTTGGACTTAATCCTGATAAAGGCTAGTTAACTTCCATGTGAACACTTACCCTTCATTTTAGCCACCAGTCTCTTAAATATTTAAGAGCTGTTTTCAAAAGGAACAGTGTGAGAGACTGTGGACAATGCAGTGACCTAGCTCTTTGCTAAAAACAATAACACGTTCATTTTACTTGTGCTGTGTCACTAGTATCTTTATATATGAAGGTAATATTTCGTTGAAACACCTAAAACATCATTGATTTGGTATTAAACCATACCATTATCATACTGTGGTTAAGTAATTTAAAATACATTTATTTATGGAAAACTTCAAGCATATGCACAAATAGAATAGCATTGCTAAAGTTCTTTCATCTAACACCTTTACCTATTTCCTTTTGTTCTGTATTATTTTGAAGGAAAAAATATATTACTTGTTGATGTTTCTTATATATTTGTTTATACTCTTTTATGTAGTTTTGTTACATTTTAAAAACCGTGTATTTCTATGGGAAAAAAGATTTCTTTAAGGCTTGAGTTTCACATATCTCCTTTAATCTTTTTCATACTACTAATTTCTGATAATGGGATGATTAAGAAAATATTAAAAGTATGACCTCTTTAAAATCATTTTCAAAAGAATTATTAAGTCTCAAAAGGGGACTTTGGGGGGGTTTTATTGTTATTTATCCCTCTCCAGCTTGTACTGTAAATTCTTGTTTAATTTGTGGTCCCTCATTGTAATTTATCAAAGTACATACTATATCTTTTCTATGGTTTCTTCCAGGTTTAATGTTAAATTTTTGGATTTTTTTCTTTCTTTTTTTTTTTTTTTTTTGAGACAGAGCCTCAAGCTGTCCCCCTGGGTAGAGTGCTGTGGCATAACAGCTCACAGCAACCTCCAACTCCTGGGCTCAAGCGAGTCTCCTGCCTCTGCCTCCCAAGTAGCTGGGACCACAGGCGCCCGCCACAACGCCCAGCTGTTTTTTGGTTGCAGCCGTCATTGTTGTAATTTTTGGATTTTTTTTCAAAATGACTTCTGTCTTCATTGAAACTTATTCTCTTGTATTTTAAACTAACACCACATTCTCCTTTCCTTATTTTGTAAATTCTTAGCTTAGTTACTGATTACTTTTGCCCTTTAGGAATTAATATTTTTGTATCCATGTAGGGGGAAGAATAGGAACCCCTAAGAAAATGCACTATTTTCTCATTTGTTCAGTTAATGAAAATGAGTTCAAATCGATAATAGCTTTTTAATTTGTTACATAGTAATTACAATTATATATTTTTTAATTAAAAATAATAGATTGTAATTCTTTTGCTATGTGTTGAAGGTTAAGACAAAGAGAGGGCATTTTTAAAAATATGATTTCTCTGCAGAAATACTCTGAATTCAGTTCTTAGGAGTTCACGTTAGGAAACCATTAAGAGGTATTTGAGTAGCTCTCCAGTAGAGTACTTTGAAGTAATCTAGTCGCCTTATAAAACTTAAAAGTATTTATTTTTATCTTAGTAGTAACCAGTCTAATCTGGATGGCCAGTGGCTCTGCATCACTCATACTTCTCATGCTTTTCTTTATTCATCTCCATGGGAACTATGAAATAACAATCCTGAGATATGGAATCCATCTGATCTTTGCCCTTTTTGCTGGTTGATTTTTTTTCTTTCCTCTGACTTCAGTCTTCTACCTTTAGTAAGTGAGACCAGGTATGACTATTAAAGAATTTCTATAGTCAATGAATGAACCTTATTTCCTTAGCATATTCCTTTTATTTTAAGAAACAACATACTTAAGAGGTTAGTAGCTACAAAACTTGTAATTACCTTTTATAACTCACTTTTTTTTATTTTATGACTATTGATTAATTAGGAAAACAAAAAATCATAGCCTTAATTTTCAGTTGCTCTAGATGGACATAATATAGAAATCTGTGAACACTTTCACAAGCCTTTTACATTTATATTGCTTTAGTGTTGATAGTTTTTGAGTGGTTGAATCACAGACTCACATTTCACCAGCTGTCATTCAGCTTCCATTTAAATGTTTTCTGTGTAAGATAAAACTGCAGTTCAACCATCCTAATTTATACCTGTACATTTCGGGTTCTTGGATTAATTTCTGCTGTGGTGTGAATGTCCTTGCTTTGCAGTTCCTCTTCATACCATCTAATGGGATTATATGTATGGATAGCATAATTGTAAGTGGAGGAACAGAGTGCAACAGAATTTTCTTTAGGCATTGGAAAGATTGTTCCCTTTAAAAAAACATTTTCAAGTGTTTAAAAATGGTGTACTGGAAATTCTACTTCTGGGTTTTCTAGCTGTAGGTATTTTTTAATGGATTAACTTAGATATTTAAAATGATCTGTGTATTTAATAGTATATTATTTTGAATTGCTCTTACCTCTGTGCACTTCTCTTTTAAGACATTTTTTGAAACTAAAAACAAATAACGAAGCAAGGTTTTACCTTTTGAATTCTTTTACCAAGAACACTGACTAAATTATTTGCTTTAGTCATATCTGTCTCAGTCATCACTTCTCTTAACCTTAGAATAATCAATAGTAAGTTTTCTAAATGGATTTACCCTCTTGGGCAAATTCTTTTAATGGCTCATGGTGCTTCTGACTTAGAAATGTCTCAGATATGAAAATATATTTAAATTGCTCTGATCAAGGTATTTCGTTTCCTTACCCTGTTATTAGAGTGTCATGTTTTCCATAAATACCTGCTATGTGTGATTGTGCATGAATTAAGAGATCTTTTAATCTCAATTTAAGGATGGAACTTTTATTCATTAAATAGTTTAAGAACACTTTGTGATATATTCAAGCTTTTATGTTTACCTTTACATTAGAAATATAAATAGCTGCTCTTACAAATGACGTAACACAGGGTCATATAAAAATATAACACAGAGCACATCACAAGACTATTTTAATTCTGGTGTTTGTAGAATGTGCTAAAGTTAAAGAGCTGAGTGGTTATTTTGTAAAATAGCATAGTAGAATGGGGCCTCCCAATGGCCAATATTACTTGGTACTTTCATTTTAAAAGTACATCATTTGAAATCAGAAGTCTTTTCTACCACTAAGTTATATTCAAACATATAATTCTCATGTATAAATTTTATAAAAAAAATATAATTCTCAATTTTGAGAGAATGTCAGGGCTGGCAAAAGAAGGATACACATTTTAAGCACTGTTATTTATGAAATATTTTTGGGTGGGTTTGAACCCACCACCTCCAGCATATGGGGCTGGTGCCCTACTCCTTTGAGCCACAGGCACCCCTTTATGAAATACCTTTTGAAGTTGAATTGTATTGTAGTGACATGCAAAATGACATTTGCTTAAAAGATAGCATTAATCAAATGAATGCCAGCGTCACCACGTGACAGGCAGGACAGCAAAAGAAAATGACAAAAGCACAGGTGTTGTTTGAAGAGTGCAAGACCATTTTCAAGTGGTGTTTGAAATTAAAGAACGTCATGGAAGTACAACAGCAATGCAGGTATGAGTATGCAACAGAACCTCTAACATGCCTAGCAGTGACACACATTGGTGGTAAGTTTGAGACAAATGGTACTGTGTGTAGTGTGCATAAGGGACGATCTAGGAAGCTCCGCACAGCAGCACGTCCTGGGGCTTCTGCAGTGTTGGAACACGTCACTTACTCAACACTAATAAGCCAAACGATGTGCATGTGAGATAGGAGTTAGCAGAGCAAGTCTATAGCACATTCTTAAAGCAGCCAAATGGAACGTTTTCATCAGGGATTATTATGTATACTGAGACGTGAAAGCTCACCTGGATGAGTATTTGCCAGGACAATGGATAGGATGTTTCCCCCATGTTCTTTCTTCACACCCTTGGACTTCTGCCTTGGGGGACCTTAACAGATGTGATGTACCATAGAAAACTGGATACACTGGTGGTTCTTTGGGAGGGAATTGAAACAGCATGCACAGCGATACAAATGGACACTTCCATCAGTGTTGCTCAAGCAATAGTTTGCCGTAGTTAGAAGTGTGTGGATGCTGATGGTAACCACTTTGAATACCTCTTGTGATTGTAGAAGTCAAACATGACTTGTATTATTGGTATATACTGAGTATTACAATTATAACACAGTTTTTTCTTTCTCAAGCTGTGTATACATTTTTTCGGCACTGTGCATTTTCAGGTACCAAAGCAATAATTATCAATATACAGATCAGGTGTAGTGTATAGGTGTAGGTATGGTGTATTAGGTATAGAGAATTTGTCACCAGTAGACATGTAGTAAAGAAATACTAAAGGAAGGTTTTTAAGGTCTTTGATGCATAATATATACTTTAAAGCTAAAAGATAGTTTTTTTTAACTTTTATATCCACATTTGTATTTTGCCCTCTTGATTTCTGCCTTCCTTCCATCGTCCACAGCTATAGCGGAGGCCATTATATTTGTAATCTAGGAACTCAGTAGTGGGGAACACAGGTAAGTAAATTAATGATAATAATAAAATGAAGCTACCAACTGCCTCGAGTGGTTAGCAGGTTTTTCAGAAAAGATGATATTTGAGTTTAAAGATGGTAGAAGAATGAAGAATATAGGTAATGGGGCATGGGAGTATAACCCTTCAGCAAGAGTAGAATGGTGGATATAGATTTCAAGAGATAGTTGTTCTCTGTGTAGCAGCAGTGAAGGGGAGAAAAAAACCATAATTTAAAAAATCTTTGATTTTCTTTAAACTCTTTGAGGAACTGTGTCACAGAGAAGTTTAAATGAATTAAATTCAAGAGAGACTACCCCTAAATAGAAAAGAAGAGGCCACTTGGTTCCCGAGAGCATTAACTGAGTCAGAAGACATTGGTGGATGAATGAGCAGACCTGCCATGGAGAAGAGATCTTTTACGACAGTAGGAGAAACCAGCTAAACTTATAATAGTCACACGTGGCTATTAGACTAAAATAAGGCATCCTCAAACAGGCCTGCTCTGCCCTACACAGTGAATCTCGTTAGGACTTTAGCTAAGTAAGCAGTGATGAAGAAAGTTGGGACTCAGCTAGAGAAAGGATGATCTTAAAGCCTTGCTAGAGGAAGAGGTCTGATTCCATCCTCAAGACACTTTTGAAACTAGAAGTGAACCGGAACTAAAGGGGATACTCAGCCACAATTCAGATAAATTCCTGATTAGGTTGAAGGGATCTATTCTTAATTGTAGCTGCTTAACAAGAAACAAAGCATATTCTCTAAGGGAAAATAGTATCTTCTTTAGTATTGTTTTATACATAATGGCTGGCAAAACCAAAACTTTGGAGAGACAAGAAGAAAGGAAAATGGGATCCATTATCAAAAGGAAAAGTAGTGGAAGCAAACTCACAGATAACCCAGATGTTTGAATTAACAGATGAAAATTTTAAAATATTAAAGCATTTAGAAGGAAAAGTTGTCAAAATCAATATGAAGTCAGAGAATTTTATCAGAAATGGAAGCTAATGAGCTGATTAAAAATTCTATGATTAAAAAAAGGAGTGTATCTGAAGACTGTATTGGATGGACTTAGGAGATTGGACATAGCAGGAGAAAAGATTTGTGAACTTGAAGGCAAGTCAATAAAAATGATATAAACTGAACCCCAGAGAGAAAATAGAATGAAAAAAAGGGAACAGAGATTTGTGGGATGGCATTAAATGGTCACACACACATGTGACTAGAATCTCAGAAAGACAAGAAAGGGAGAGAATGGAACAGATCTGTAAATCAGAAAAGAAAATTCAACTTTTCCAAAATTGTTGAAAGACTAGAAGCTACAGACTCAAGGAACAGAATGAACCGCAAATGAAATAAATACAAAGAGAACAAAGGTAAGCATGTCATCATCAAATCACAAAACCCAGAGAAAATACTAAAACAGCGAGAGGAGAAGCCCAAAGTAAATAACATCTTTTATGCATATAGTAAAAAAAAATTGTAACCTAGAATTTTATAACCAGCAAAGATATCCTTTAAAAAATTAGGACAAAATAAAGGTAATTTAATGCAAATAAAATTGAGAGAATTTGTCACCTTTAGACATGTAGTACAAGAAATACTAAAGGAAGGTTTTCAGGCTAAAGGGAAATGCTTCTAGATAGCAACGTGAGTCTGTAAGAAGAAAAGCCAAGCACTGGAAAATGTGAAAAAATTAGGACTAATTTTTTAAAAAAAATTAATTTTACAAAAACAATACAGGGTGGTCATAAAGTTTGTGGCCATTCATTCGTTATTTAAAATTGCACACTAACTTTATGGCCACCCCTTAGATTGTGGTATTTATAGCATGTAGAAGTAAAATACACAAACATGACAGATACATTTTATTTATTTATTTTGAGTCAGGGTTTCATTTGTCACCCTCAGTAGAGTGCTATGGCATCATAGGTCACAGCATCTTCAAACTCTTGGGCTCAAGTGATTCTCTTGCCTTAGCCTCCCGAGTAGCTGGAGTACAGGTGCCTGCCACAATACCCGGCTATTTTTAGAGGTGGGAGTCTTGCTCTGGCTCAGGGAAGTTTCCAGTTCCTGAGTTCAAGCAATCCATCCGCCTTGGCTTCCCAGAGCCTTAGGATTATAGATGTGGGCCACCATGCCCGGCCAACAAATACATTTTAAAAGGCAGGAGAATAAATAGAATTATGCTATTGTAAGATTATTACATTGGGAAGTATTGTTATGGGGCAAGATAAGGACCACCGACTCAAATTAGAATTTCAAAAATGAGTCCTTTATTAACCGCTGGGCTGTCTCAGCAAAGTCTAAACCAGACTAAGTGAGAGAGCCTTGAGGGGTCTGAAGTTGGGGTTTTTCTAATCTAAAAGTTGGCAAAGGGCCAAACAAGTGGTCTGAGAGTTTAGCAATTAGAAGCAAAAAGAAAGTTGGCAAAAGAAGCAAAAAGGGAGCACGGGGTCATGATGACCTCTTTTACAGAAGTGAACCTTGAAATTTAGTGATTTAGCCAATAGGTAACATGAAGGGCTGTTAGATAACAATAAGGTAGCATAATGCAGATATAGCAACTAATGGATAAGTAAAACAATTTGTCACAGCACTTAGCTTGTTAGCTGTCATCATGACGGTACTCGGCCCATTCGTTCTTACCTTGTCCTGTTCCGGCCCAATCTAAGAGTAATGGTGCCTGTTGTCATTTCAGAGTCATGTATTCTCATCTTTTTGTCCTTTCATCTTTTATCCTACACAGCCCCCTGCTGCACCTCGGTGGCAGGCGGTATCTATCTTATATGGGGGTTATGAGGCAACTGGCACCCATCTCAGTGTAATTCATTTCATGGTAATCAAGGTAGATAATTTATTAGTATATTTTACTACTATAAAGGAGTATTTTACTAATTTGTATTTTTAATACTACTATATTTTACTAATCTGTAGAGGAGCCATTAAAAGTAGTATAAAACATAACTAAAAAGCTATTGAAGTAGATAAAATAAAATCCTAAGAATGGCATAGAGTTCCATGAGAGGATTTGAGGGTAGTTGAAGCAGGAGATTTTGCTTAGGAAATGGAACCTTGGGTGTTGGGGAGTTTGCACCTTACCTCAGTGGTGAGCCATTGAAACTTTTTAAGACAGGATTGATACCATGTTATTCACAAAATTAACTGGTGGGACATTATAACTTCTACCATAAATTGTGTCTTACTGTAAGAGATTTTATCTTGAACTACTAAGGTTTAAAGGTAGGGAAGAGAATTGACATAGATTTGAGAGAGATTTTTAGGATAGAAAAGATAGACCTATATGGCTTATGTAGTATTACACTAATAGACAAAAGGAAGAACAATTAAATCTATATTATCTGTCTTGGCAACTGTTGGATGTCTGTGTTATATGAGAAAGGTAGCTTAAGTGTAGTATCAAACTTAAGGAGGTATAATGAGTTCAGGTATGTGTGAGGGTGATTTCAAGTGTTGGGGAGATTTAGTTGGGGATACTGAGTGAGTATCTGTTTATAACTTAAAAGAATGCTAAAGGTCTCAGGTATGTCTTAGTTAATGAATTTTTTCCCTTAACCACTAGACCATCCATCAAAGATTAATCAATTCTAAATTCTACATCTTGTTACCTTTTTTTTTTTTGAGACAGCGTCTCACTTTGTTACCCTTGGTAGAGTGCTGTGGCGTCATAGCTCACAGCAACCTCAGACTCTTGAGCCCAAGCAATTCTCTTGCCTCAGACTCCTGAGTAGTTGGGACTATAGGCACTTGCCACAATGCCTGGCTATTTTTAGAGACGGGGTCTCACTCTTACTTAGGCTGGTCTAGAACTCCTGTGTTCAGGCAACCTATCTGCCTCGGACTCCCAGAGTGCTGGGCTGACAGGTGTCAGCCATTGCTCCTGGCCATCTTGTTACATTTTGATGTTCCTGAAAACAAACTGTGGTTTATTAATGGCCTCCCTGAATCCTTTTTGGGCAGATAATAGCCACGGACATTCTTATTGTTATATCAGCTGCTTTGCACAGTATTGGTATGTAGGTTATAATGAAAGTTTTGAGATACAAAAAAAATCAAGAAACTTAAAATCTACAAATGAAGCTCTAGAAATAGAGGTAAGTTGAACAAGTTGAAGCTTGCACAGGTGAATCAGAAAGAACACTATTAACTGTGATTTTTAGAAGTGAAATAATGGATCATAACTGTCTCAAAAACTTTGATAATGACCTATGTAATTCATGTGTTGATTGAAGTAATAAACAATTTAATATTATAATTTGTTAGACTTATGTCTTTATTGGTCATGTAAGTGGGGCAAAGCAAATATCCTTTCAAAACTCAGGCAAACTGGTGTTTGTCTTGAATCTTGTCAAAGGAAACAAATGAAAAAAAAATATTATAATTTAATATTGTAGCGTGTGCTTTAAAAGGGAAAATGGCCACAAGTAGGTAAAACTGCTATCACCTGCAAAGCGTTGAAATTGAAGAACTAGGGGGGTGGTTCTCAACCTTCCTAAGGCCGCCTTTAGTACAGTTCCTGTGGGTCATGACCCACAAGTTGAGAATCACTATACTAGGGCATTTGCTATCTTTACGGAGCAAATGATAAATTTCAAAGCAATGAGGAACTAATGTGACCATTTCATGTGTTGCACAGGACTGTTGTTATATCATTCAGTGTTATATCATTCTTTAATTAGAAGCATTTTTTTTATCTTTTTTTTAAACACTGGCTATTTTTAGATACAGTTACTGTTGTTTAGCTGGCCCAGGCAAAGTTCAAACCCCCCAGCCTTTGTGTGTGAGGCTGGCTCCATAACCACTGTATTATGGGCGCCGAGCTGGAAGTGTTTTTTCTTTTTTAGAGATTAATAAAAGTGTGTTGCTTCTTGTAGTACTCATGAAAAGTGTCATCGGCATGTGGGTAGTAGTCGAAGCTGTGGGGATGGAAGAAATAACTAGAGAAAAGAGTGAGATGAGAAGAAGGCATGGAGGTCTCACACTAGGTTCTGGTGTGAATTCTGATGTGTGTTCCTTGTGTGGTGGTGGCGGGGGTTGGGGGGGAGCAGAATGCATGTCTGTTCTCATTGCAAAATGCATACACTCCTTGATCTCTGTCATCTTCTGCTCTAAAACTTGGCAGTGTCCTTTTTACTTTGCTTAAGACAAAGAATAGTAGCACCAAAGTGTTACTAGTAAGGAATACCATGATGTTCCACGGAATTTAACCCTGTCTTTGGGAAGCAATGTGTGCAATTAGGCCAAGCAAATAATCTGCATAAAAATAAAGGAAGACCAAAAAAACTGTGAGTAATGTAATATGCTAGTGAAACACTAGATCAAGAAAAGTCAGAAAAACATCAAATGTGAGCAGAATAATAAAATTTTTTGCTCCCAATTTTATTTCCTTTAGGAAATTTCCTTTCAAAATTTAAAAAGTACCATGGAACAGTACTTGGAACAGTCCAAGCATATATATTACTTTATTTCTCTTTACTTTCTTCCTTCAATGCTTGAATTCATTTTACAGTTTTTTGTTAAATGCCTGTAGAATATTAATCATTGTTTCAGGGATGATTACAGATGAGAGCCACCACACTCAGCTCTGATATTAGTAGTAGTTTAAAATACTGAGTTACAAACTATTGTTAGGCTACTCTACATTATGTATTTTTCATTTCATGAAGCCATATTTAACAATTATGTTGCACCATTTACTCAAATTAACTATCTTCTGTTTACTTCAGCTTTTAAGATTTCTTTGTTCACCATATTTATTTTCTATCTTCTTTGGTCATAAAATCTCTATTTCTATATAATCATTATTTGTTTAGCGTTCATCTTTTCATGATTTTCATCAAATATACTTGGGTTAAATACTTCTGAACTCTTGTAGATCCAAAAATGCTTTCATTTTGCTCACACACATGTCATAACTAGGTATAGGTTTCTTAATTTCCCCTTCATAGTTTATAAATTGCTAGTGTAATAGGTTAGGAATTTGATGTTAGTCTTTTCTTGTGGGAAACTTACTCTTTTTGTCTAAAAGTTTGGAAATTTTTGTCCCCTAAAATTTAGGATTCTCGTGGATGCAGTTTCTTTCTTTCCCTCCCTCCCGCCCTTCCTTTCTACCTTCCTTCCATCTTTAAATATTTCTTGTAATGAAGTAAGTGCTTTTTAAATCTGCATTCAAGCCTTTAACTCAAAGAAAATTTATTGTTATTTATTTAATTACATTTCTATTTGTTTCTTTGTCTTCTGTTGGAATTTATCATTTTATGCTAGGGATTCTGAGCCTTATATTTTCCTTATGATTGCCATTTCTGTGTTTCTGCCCTTTTTTATAAGCAGTAGGATAAAGATTGACTTATTGCAGCAAATTTTAGGCTTTTTGACTCTAATTCACAATAAGAAATACATTTCACCTAGCAGCCCAGGTCACACAAATCTAATCAAGACAGAAATTTTATGAAACTATATAATGTCTGTGATGCACTCTATTTTCTGTTCCAGTTTAGTGTATTCTATCTTTGTAATCTGTTATTTAAAGAGAAAAACGATGCTAGTTGCTGCGTACTCCCACTCAGTCAGTGATTCTTAGCCATGGGCTACTTCGTCCCCCAGGGGACATTTGGCAATTTCTGGAGACGTGATTGTCGCAACTGGGAGGGTGCTCTTGGTATCTAGTGGGTAAGAAGCCAGTGGTGGCACTGAATATTCTGCAATGCACAGGATAGCCTCCACACTGATAATCTTGTCAGATGTCGGTAGTGCCAGGGTTGAAAAACCCTGTAGTACATGGATTGTTTTTCTTTTTTTTTTAACTTCTCAATGCAGTATTTCTCAATTCTAGCTATACATTAGAATCATATAAGGAGATTGATTTAGTAAGTCTGAGATTAGCTGGTGAGTAGTGGTTTTAAAAGTTCTTCAGTGTTGTAAAAACTAAGACTTATGATAGATAGCCATGGCAAACATTTAGTTCTAATTTCATATGATAGTGTTTTTATTTTTTCTTTTAAAATGAAAGCTTTTTATTACCCTGATAATAAAGCAGTATAATTTTTATACCTTTTTTCAATGTTTAATTTATAAGTAAAAAGAAATCCCCTTGTTGGATTATCTTGTGTTTTTGTATATTTGTTGAAGATGAGGTAAATTAAACCAGATTACCTACCGTGTTTCCCTGAAAATAAGACACTGTCTTATATTTATTTTTTCTCAAGAAGACACACTAGGGCTTATTTTCAGGGGGTGTCTTATTTTTATTAAGTATAATACAGCAGTCTACGTTTATTCAAATACAGTTAAGTCATCTTCAGGAACCTGACAGGGGGAGCCGACCTTGTTGATGGGGCTGACCCTAGTGATGTGTGAACTCCTTTCCCCTAGCCATTTGTGTACACAATAGGACGCTTGTGACCGCAGTTACCACATGCGCATCCACGCAAGCGTGAATGGCTCAGAGAAAGGAGCTGTGGCAGATAAAGGCATTCTAGTCTTCCTTACCACTCCACCGAAATACATGGGGTGGCTATGCAGATATGCTGCTGCATAGCCACACCCATCACTAGGTCTTATTATTGGGGTAGGGCTTATATTTTAACAAATGCATAGAAATCCTGCTAGGGCTTATTTTGGGGGTAGGTCTTATTTTTGGGGAAACACAGTATTATTTGTAAGAATTTTTAGTGAAATAATTAAGATTATCACATATGCTGTGTGGTCTTAAACTACCATATATTGTATGTTAAAGTGCATAATAAGCATCATCTGTAGGTGAGTTGAACACCTGCAGATTTCTTACCATACTGCACTCTGGTAAACCCATGTTTCTCTGCAGTGTCAGAAATAGATTATGCTTGGTTAGGCCACATAGAAGAGATTGTACTTCATAGGGCCGTCTTGTTACAAATCAGAGTCTAGGAAGGAATTAGAATAGTTTGCAAAGTTGAGCCTTCATTGGGGTCCCAGAGTTGGAGGAGGATTGACCTTCAGTGATAGAAGGGTTTAATTACTAAGTATATATGGATTTGAAAATCTGTGAAGTTATTTCCAAATCTAAATATGCTTTCCACTATCTGCCAACAGGTACGACTGTAACTACTTTAAGATTATTCAAGAATTTACCTGTAAGAAAGCAATTTTACTCAACTGCTAAAAAATGTAAAGATGAAATTAAAAAGGTCCAAGATCTGCTCATAAGCTATGGTGTCCTTAAACCTGACTTAAGGATTATGTTTGTACATAACAAGGTAAGCATTATACTTTTATAAGTTTTTTGGTATATAATATCATAAAGGTATAGTGCATTTTATCTGAATCAGATATGGGGTATGAACTGAATGTTTGTGCCCTGTGACAGAATTTATTTGTTGTAAACCTGATCACCAGTGTGACGTTATTAGGACATGGTGCCTCTGGAGGTGATTAGATCGCAGGGGCTCCAGAGAGCTGCCTTCCCTCTTTCACTATGTAAAAAGGCCACCACACTCTGAGAAGGTGTCATCTATGAAACACGAGTTGGGACCTCGCCAGACACAAGTCTGCTATTGCCTTGGTCTCATACAATTTCTGTTATTTATAAGCTATTGCCTTGGTCTTATACATCTCAGCATGCAGACTTGCAAGAAATAAATTTCTATTATTTATAAGCTACCCAGTTGATGGTGTTTTGCTGCAGTAGCCCAAAGATAATAAGTCATTTTTCAAAACTTTAGTCCTCATTTGTTTAGTTTTATCTTTATTATATGAAGTATATCTTTAATCTGTTACCTAATGAAATCTGATCAAACCTTTCATTTCTTATTATTTAAAATCAGCAATTCTGACAGATTTTTTCATCTAAGAAATGGATTGAGTGCTTCCCTTTATCAGGTACTATGATAAATTCTGAAAATATGAAATTAAGTAATATTTATTCTTTTATTTTAAAGAAAGAACTCTTAAAGAGTTAACAACTTAGTGACATTTTCCTTTTGTGTTCTAAATCACTTCTTTATTTTTATTCATTTATTTATTTATTGAGACAGTCTCACTATGTCGCCCTTAGTAGAGTGCTGTGGCGTCACAGCTCATAGCAACCTTAAGCTCTTGGGCTTAAGCGATTGTCTTCCCTTAGCCTCATGAGTAGCTGGGACTACAGGTGCCTGCCACAACACCCAGCTGTTTTTTGGTTGCAGTTGTCATCATTGTTTAGCAGGCCTGGGCCGGGTTTGAACCCACCAGCCTCACCTCAGTGTGGTTGAACAGTGTTAAGCCAATCATTTCTTCTTTAGAACAGATTGTTTATTAAAATAAGCTCTGGTTTGTTTCTTTCCATTTTTCAAAGCAGGGCTGATAAGGGAAGGAACTCATCTTGTTTTTTTTCTGTTTTTTATTTTTAATTGTGTGTCACCTTAGAGGTTTCTGGGTCAACCACTTATTCACATCAAGTCCCTATAGCCATTAGGGATACTTTGTTGTTGTTGTTTTTTTACCGTTTTCTTTTTTTCTTTCTTTTTTTTTTTCATCTTGTTTCTTAATGAATCTTAGGGGAGAGAAAGTTTTATTTATTTTCTGATTATTCTGTTTTTTATGAATTTCAGATACTTGGGCATCTGAAATATTTAGTGAAAGGACAGCAGAACCACACAGTAGTGTGGAAGCCTGGTAGGGAAGAGGGAGTTAACATTTACTAAGGGCCTACCTACTACCATGGTCTATACTATGCATGTCAGTCTCTTGTAATCCTCATAGCAAAACCAAGTGAGGCAGACATCATATCGTTTTTGCAGTTGTCATCTGAATGGTTTTTTGCTTATTGTTGAATAAATTGTTGAGATTTGAAACTTAGTATGCCTGTGAAGTGCAGATTTTTTACACACTGCTTTGTTCTTCTTCTGTCTTAATAACTACTCTATACAGTTCTTTCCTAGGTTTCAGAGCACTTACAATAACTTTGTGAAGTAAACAGCATATCTATTTGTATCTGAACTTGCTCAGAGCAAGTAAAGGACTTGTTTTATATTTTACAATATAATAGTGCTGATGGCAGAATTCTTTTGATACAATTTTCTTTCTATTCCATGTCTTTTTACTTATTCTCAAGAAGAGTCTTAATTAGACCAAGCTCTGGTAGACTATGATCAAAATCTTTGGTCATTTTAAAAAAAAAGAAAAAAATAACATTCAGCCACCTGTTCCTGCTGGCATAGAGCTCAACCAAATGATACCTTGAGATCCCTTCCAGCTCTATCATGCTGTGATTTCTCAGGATGTTGATGGATGGAGGCTCATCCTACTCATAAAAATAACCCTATGGCCTCTTGATCCAGAGGACATTTAGTTACAAAAAGTTGAATTGTCCCCAAGTTAAGAAAAGCCCACAGCCAGAAGAAACATAATAATTTGAAAGGGAAAATAGATGAAAAGGTAAAGTATGAAGAGAAATAGGAGAATAATATATTTGTAAAAGAAAAGCAAATACAACTAAAGAGAAAAAATTTTGAGTAAAAAAGTAGAATAGATCAAAACAAAACTATTTCCTCACATAATGAAAATGAATATATCAGAAATATTTGAGATGATATGGGAGTTCCTATTCATTTGAAGTTGGATATATATCTTACAAGTTTTTGATAAGTCTATATTACTTTCCCATGCAGTGTAAAATTATCAATGTAGACATTTTCTTTTGGGAGTGGAAACCAGTGTTCTGAAGTATGCTACTTCTTGTTGTGGTTTGGAGGACACTGTTATCAGTACACATATTGAACAAATACAGGTTCCTCGGTGGTCTTCAGTCATTGCACATGCAGTTCAGATCCTGAAGAGTATGTTTCGGTATTACATTGTAAAAGTAATGTAAGATTATCGTAGGTCTTTAGTAAAATTAGGTGTTAACTATTATTATACAGGGAAATCATGGACTGAGTTAGAATAAGCTTTCTTCAAGCATTTTTCTCTGACTACAGATGATTTTCCTTTTTAATTTCTTAATAGTGCTATTATGCCTCAAAAATGTTAATATATATTGCTTTAGTCCCTCAAAGTAGTATTGACATGTTATAAATCTTTTTGAACATTGAGCCCTACGCTGCTCTTAGCCTTTTCCTTTTAACCATGCCTACCTTCATCATTCTTTATGAGCTTTTGTAAAGAATTATTTTGTCTTTGCTTAAAATCTGGACATGACAAAATTGATGTCTTTTCTCCTTTATTTTGTCTTCTGCATTGGAAACAAACAGTCATACTGCACATAATATGAGAAGTACTATTGCTATTTTGATAACTTGGATTAGATAGTGTTCCTTCTTTTTATGAAGGTTTAACCTGCCAAGACATTCTTTGAATACTGATAATGTTGATGTTCTTGCCAGTATGGTTATGTTAGAAAGAGGTATTTTTCTTCTTTCATCACCATGTTCCTTGAAAGCATATTGAATAATGAGACAGCCAAAGGGAAATAATTTACAAGTGGATTCAGTGAGTTTATTTAAAGTAGATATTATTTGGGGAATTACTAGAGCCATTCTTGAGATGAGCACTACAGTTTTCAGCTTCAGTTGTAATAACTGAATCCCTGTGAAATCATGCTGTATATATTTATATTTATAAAGTAGCTATTTCCCAGAATTAGAATTTTTTTCTCGGTGTAATAATATCTGAAACCATTTTAGTATTCTTGACTATAAGAACATGAATAATTTTGTAGACCACTAGTTCAAAACATAAGGGCTACTCCTGTACTTCATAATTAATGATTTTTTGTGAATACTTTGCTTTTCCTAAAATATTGTGTATGGTTTTAAAAATAGTTTTGGGCTCGGCGCCTGTGGCTCAAGTGGCTAAGGTGCCAGCCACATACACCTAAGGTGGCAGATCTGAATCCAGCCCGAGCCTGCCAAAAACATCAATGATGGCTGCAACCAAAAAATAGCCAGGCGTTGTGGCGGGTGCCTGTGGTCCCAGCTACTTGGGAGGCTGAGGCAGGAGACTCTCTTTCAGGAGTTGGAGGTTGCTGTGAGCTGTGATGCCACAGCACTCTACCCAGGGGGACAGCTTGAGGCTCTGTATCAAAAAAAAAAATCATTTTGATCAGATTTTGTTTTGATCATTAGAGGCCCCGTGATATTGCAAAAGCTGAATTAGATATTATTGATAGAAGGTTTTAACTACTACAAAAGAGAGAGACTTAAAGAATCTCTTCCCTCCTGTTCCCTCCTCCATGTCACATTGAGTGTTTAGGTTTATTAGGATCAGTTACTGTGTATACTTTTGGTTTTTCTAATTTTCGAGGTCTGAATGAATAATGAACCAGCTCTCAAGGGTTGAATACCTCCAATTTCTGTCAGTCTGGGAAGAGGCAGAGCCTTGGCCAAGAACAGAAAGCTGGAACACTGGCTGTGGAGATTTGGCAGTGAATGTGATGTCTCCCTCTCTTCACATATTTTCTGAGTCTCTCGGAGAGTACTCTTTGTGGTATCTAAAGATTTGGATTACAGATCCAATCTAATGTCCAATAATAATCTACATCCACTGCATTCATGATGTTCTCTTTGTTCATTTTATCTTCCTTTACCTCTTACATGTACTCAAATCTTTTTTTTTTTTTTTTGAGACAGAATCTCACTGTGTCACTCAGTACTGTGACGTCACAGCTCACAGCAACCTCAAACTCTTGGACTTAAGCACACAACGCCTGGCTATTTTTTTGTTGTAGTTGTCATTGTTGTTTAGCAGGCCCCAGGCCAGGTTTGAACCCTAACTGCTGAGCCATGGGCACTGAGCCTGTACTCAAATTATTTTGAATATCTCAGGTTTGTTTCAGCTTTACTATAGGATGCCAAGAAAAAGTCTATTGCCACAATTGGGCCAGTGTTTTAAGGGTCACCTTCCCATCCCCCAATCCCAGTCAGGATTATGTAGATAGTATAATTGAAGAGAGCTTCTAGTTCCAGATTCTAGATTGGCTCACAGTGCCAATCTAGAAAATTTGAGTGGGTTTTGTTTTTGTTTCTTTTTTAACTAATAAAAATGGACATCCTTTCAGATATATTTTAAGATTAACTTGGGGCCGATTGTCAGTCATAGTTGTTTTTGGTTTGGGAGGTTTTTTTTTTTTGCTTCTTAAAAATAAATGATAACCAAATTAATTAAATGGTTCTCATGTTTTCTTTTTTGTTATATTAATTTCCTTTGCCTTTCACCTAAATTCTGTGAAATACAGAAAAAGTAAAAGGATATGTAAGTATGTAAGTCAAATTTTCTGATTTCTGATTTTTACGTTTAATCACACCACTAGAGGAAGTCTTCCATTGTCCTCCAGCAAGACATAGTAATTCTTTAACTATTCCCTTAGCATTTTCCGCATACTTCCATTATATCATTTTTATGTTGCATCTCCTCTGACAGCCTCTTACGGGGGGAGGGCTGCTTCTAACTTACCAATTTTTCCCTTAATGTTCACTCATTGCATAGCATAGCGTGGAATATTAAAAAGAATTAGACAGTGTTAAAGTCAGAGAATGTATGACGCACCAGATTTATTTATTTATTTATTTATTTAAATTATTTTTTTTGAGACAGAGTCTCAAGCTGTTGACCTGGGTAGGGTGCTGTGAAGTCACAGTTCACTGCAACCTCAAACTCTTGGGCTTAAGCAATTCTCTTGCCTCAGCTCCCAAGTAGCTGGGACTATAGGCTCCCGCCACAATGCCTGACTATTCTTTTTGTTGTTGCAGCTGTCATTGTTATTTTAGCTAGCCCAGGCTGGGTTTGAACCCACCAGCCTCCGGGTATGTGGCCAGCATCCTACCCATTGAGCTATGGGCACCGTCAATGCAACAGTTTTAAATACTCTGGCTTCTCTCAAACCTTTTCTATTATATTTATTGGTAAAGTTCATCTTTTGAATTCTCCACGGACCTCTTAAATTTTTACAGAGTATATTTTCACTTGTATTCATATATGCTGTTCTGGTCTATTTCTTTTCTTAGAAGTAAAGTAACTGAAATATCTGCATTAGAACTAATCAGAAAGTACATAAAGACTTGGCCTGGCAGAATCTAAATAAATTGATTCTGAAACAAGGCAGTACACCTGCAAAGCCAACAGAGAATTTCTACTTTTTTTTTTCTCCTCTCCTGTTTGGATTTAAACACCACCACCACCAAAAACAAAACAAACAAACAAGAAACCCTCTAGGTTTCTATGTATTTTATTTATTTTTTGAGACAGTCTCACTGTGTCACCCTTGGTAGAGTGCTGTGGCGTCACAGCGCACAGCAACCTCAAATTCTTGAGCTTGAGCAATTCACTTGCCTCAGCCTCCCAAGCAGCTGGGACTACAGGTGCCTGCCATAAGATCCAACTATTTTTTGTTGTACTTGTCATTGTCGTTTAGCAGGCCGGGGCTGGGTTTGAACCTGCCAGCTCCCTTGTATGTGGCTGATACCCTAGCCGCGGAACCACGGGTTCCTTTCTATATATTTTAAAACCAGCTATCTCAGGAATTTTTACTAATTTAAATTTAAGCTTGGGTGGCACCTGTGGCTCAGTAAGACACTGGCCCCATATACCATGGTGGTGGGTTCAAACCTGGCCCCTGCCAAACTGCAACAACAATAAATTTAAGCTTAGGTAAACTATGGAGAATATAGTAATTATACAAAATGCACTGAGTAATTTAAACTAATAAATTTGTTTATTTGATTATTTCAAACTTAATTTGAGAAAGAAAAACGTAACAATTTGTTCCTATAAAATATATGTCTTCCTTTGGACATATTTTAGGGTAAAAATAAAAAAAACCACCAAAAACAACTAAAAAAGACTACCTGGGTGGGGCAATGGAAGGGAAACACTTTTGACAGAGATAGTCACTGAGACAGTGTTTTTCAACGTTTTTCATCTCACAGCACACTTGAACCTGTAGTTAAACTTCCACGGCACACTTAAATTATGTTGATCAAAAAAAAGAGAGGAAAGCAGAATATACTTACTGTGCTTTGAACTACTTAATGATCTTTAAAAATTTTTTTGGCACACTCATTGAAAATCACTGCTCTAAGAGCTGTATCCTGTGTGGTATTTTGTTTCTACTGGATTAAAATGTAACTACTGTTCTTCTTGTGATCCTTTAACCAAATACATTTTACATACTTATTATTTATCCTAATACATTTGTTTATTCCAACACTATAGATTTCTCTTCCATAGGGAATCCTGCACAATGTAGCTTTTTGAGATTAGGCCAGGGAAGTTGATCAGATGATCTCTAAGGGCCCTTTTAACTCTCAAATTCTTTGAATTTTCAGAATGTTCACATATATCTTGAGCATTTTCATTTCTTTTTTTACAGAATTTGAATTTCACATTTGTGTCACTTAGAAGTTCTAAGATGATTCGTATATCAAATTATAAAACAGTAGGATGTAGAAGCCACTACAGTAAACATGTAGATGGGTCTTTGACATACTGATATTCAACCCAAATGCCCATCTACTGATGAATGAATAAAGAAAAAAAGGTAATGTATACATATACACACAATAGAATACTATTCAGCCATAAAACAGAATGAAATCCTGTCACTTATGGCAAAAGGATTAACTTGGAGAATAATATGTTAAGTGAAATAAGCCAGGAACAGAAAGACAAACACCACATGATCTCACTCATATGTGGAATCTAAAAAAGTTGACTTCATAGAAGTGAAGTGTCTAACAGTGTTACAGTTACAGTTAGAGAAAGGAGAATGTTTTTATGTTCTATGACACAATAGGGTGACTAGCAAGAAACAATGGATTACATAAAGTGTTGGATAGGGTAATTACCCCAATTTGATCATTATGCTATATATATATATACCATAATACCACATTGTACCCCATAAATATGTGCAGTTATTTTGTGTCAATTATAAATAAAATGATGAAATTAAAATGTTCTACTAGAGAACCTAAAGTTCTAGAGAATCCAAAGTCCTCTCTCGATTACAGAGTTCATTAGTAAACAGTTCAAATCCTTGTCCTAAAGCATTTCTAAATGAGTCTCTGAAGAAGCATTCTTTGATTCATTCAGCTTTTCAACTTCTATGTATATGTAAATACCTTGCACCAGACACAATGGTAAAAAACTCGGAGAGTATGTTCTAAACGCTTGATTACAGAGTTCACTGTGTTTGCTACACACTTAAATTCAGTGTAATAAAGAAGCTCACAATCCGTCTCTGAAGAAATATGCCCCAGTTTAGCTTTTCTACCTGTGTATATGAGATTTCTTCCTAGGCTTTTATTGGTAGGAGTCAGTGCAGTAAGGCTATAAAACACTGATAGGAACATCATTTAGAAGCATGCTTTAACATTTGATTGTAGAGTTCACTGGTAACAGTTCAGTTCACTGCAGTAAAACAGCTTGTATTGCTTCTAATGAATCATGCTCAGGTTTGTCTTTTCAATGTGTGTTCTAAACCCCTCACAGTAAGGCTGTCAACACAATAGTAAAGAATATCGTTAAAAAGTATGTTCTAAATACTTGATTACAGAGTTCAGTGGTAAACAGTTCAATTTACTGTAAATTATAAAGCAGCTCAAAATGCATCTCTGGAAAAAAAGTAGAATATATTAGGCTACCTAGAACTTTACATTTAGAAGTACCAAATTGTTCAGTAAATAGTATTTTTAATGCTGCTTGCCTTGTCTTTATGTGACCCCAAGAGTTTGGATGGATTACTCAGTGACTTAAATGCTAAATATAGTAGAAGATGAACTATCTTAGATGAAAGTTCAAAGCTATTAATTTTTAATGTAGTTTTCATTCTCCTTTTATATGGCCCCTTCACATCTTCTAGATACAGAGCTTTGAATAGTACTTAGGAAGAATAAGTGAGGGCTTACACTCTGAAGAACCTTACAGTATGAGTGACGAGGTAGGATGTGAAAGTTAAAACCAAATGTGGTTGTCAAATCATGTCCATAAATACCACATTTGTGGAAACTGAGAGAAGGAAAAGATGATTTCACTCTAAAATGGACAGGGTGGATATGTGCTGATCTAGGTAGAGGTGAGTGTTTGTTTAACAAGTGGCTTGGCTGAGGTGCAGCTGATGTTCAGATACATATTAGTGTGTATAGATAGGTTTTACCCTATCACGAGTTCTTACTTGCTCTGAACAAATAAAATACCACTCAGGCTGGGCACTGTGGCTCAAACCTGTAATCCTAGTACTTTGGGAGGCTGAGGTAGGAGGATTGCTTGAGGCAGGAGTTTGAGACCAGTCTAAGCCAAGAATGAGACCTGGTTTCTACAAAAAAATAGAAAAATTAGCTGGGCATAGTGGCATATGCCTGTAGTCCCAGCTACTCCAGGGCTGAGGTGGGAGAATTGCTTGAACCCAGCAGTTTGAAGTTGCAGTGATCTATGAGGATGCCACTGTACTTTGCCCAGATCGTGCACAAAACCTTGTCTCAAAAAACAAAACAAAAAACCACATCATTTTAGCTGCTGTGAAATGTTTGAGAGAATTTAGGCCTAGACTTTAGAGGAATGAAAAACCTTTTTCACAATTGGGATTCACTTCTGTACTAGCTACCAGGTGGTGAGACAGGAGAGGCACACGGAATCTTTGCAAAAAATTCTTAAATTCTTATGAGTGAGATAAATTATCTGGTATAGACGAAAGTAAGATTTCTTCCTAGGCTTTCATTAGTAGGGATTAGATGAGAGTCCAGAGTAGTGGATGTAAGACCACCTCTCTGTAGATTTCCATTAACAGGGATCAATAGGGAGCCTTTCCCACAACAAGACTACCCCTATTTCCAACATGGCTCTTTCTGCACGTATCAGTCATCTGGGATTCCTGGAAATCCATTATGATGGCAAAACCTCTCTAGATTTTTCTTAAAAGCCAGAATCTCATAATTGCTTTGGGGCCATCAGGACTAATCTTATTATATTTTATTCCTGTTTATGTTAGACAACCCAAACCTGGGTCCCTCAAATCATGTCTTATCAACTTGCACTCTTAAACAAATCATTGCTACCATGTTTCCCCAAAAATAAGACCTACCCCCAAAATAAGCCCTAGCAAGATTTCTATGCATTTGTTAAATATAAGCCCTACCCCATAATAAGACCTAGTGATGGGTGTGGCTATGCTATGTATATGGGGTGCCATACATTTCGGTGCCAAGAGGAAGACATCCCCTGAAAATAAGCCCTAGTGTGTCTTCTTGAGAATAAATAAATATAAGACAGTGTCTTATTTTCGGGGAAAACGATATTTCTAACTGTTTTTCACATCATATCCTCATCTCCCAAAACACCCCTATGTCTTGGTCAGATGGTGAGTCATTAGTAAAATCTCCCATGTCCTTATTCTTCCTTTTGATTACCTTGCTCTTAACTACAATCTAGTTCCCTGATGACCCTGTGTATTAATCCATTTTTCATTGCTATAAAGGAAACACCTGAGAGTGGGTAATTTATAAAGAAAAGAGGTTTGTTTAGCATGGTTCTGCAGACTGTTCACGAAGTATCATGCCAGCATCTGCTTCTGGTGCGGTTTCAGGGAACTTCCAAACAAAGCTGAGACAAAGGGGAAACAAGCCTGGCACAAAAGAAAGAGGAGGGTGCTAGGCTCCTTTAAACAACCAGCTCTCCCATGAACTGTAAAGGGAGAACTGCTTATTGCAGGGAGGGCATGTTAAGAGAGAGGAGGGATCCACCCCTAAGACCCTAACACCTCCCACCAGGCCCCACCTCCAACACTGGGGATCAAATTTCAGCATGTGATTTGGAGATACCAAATGTCCAACCACACCCTCTTGATTCAGTGATTTCAGTAGCTACGTGAATAGCCTTTCCTGGTGTCTCAGATCTTTTACCTCCTCTCTGCAGTGATTTATTCTCCCCACTTAGGCCATTTATTCCTGTGGCTATCCCGTAGACCTTGTCTTTTCCAGATTTACACGTACTCAGTATTTTCATGTCACGTGTTCCATCTCTAAACATCACCTCCTGTCTCACCCTCCAGTAGTGCTCAGACTCTGTTAGACCTACGTTGCACTGAGTTTACTACTGCCTTTTAACAGTTTCTTATCCCCGATGTCCTTAGTTCTTTCTGTGCTCTGCTTAAATTCCATGATCCATCATTATCATCCTTTCCTTGAGACTCTCAGTCCTCTTGCTCCTTTCTCACTTAACTGTCCTTGTCTGACTAGCCAACTCCTGGTTAAACCAACTCTTCATTTCCACAGTCCCGGAACCAGTGCCACTGACCACGGTGCATGAAAACATACACCATGCTGCTAAGCACCACTTTTAAATTAATGATTGCTGATTTTTGTGCAACGGGTAGCTGTACTGTTCTCTAGTCCATTTTCTCTGGTGGTCTCCTACATCAGTGCTTTGAACAGACTTTAATGTACATACAGATCACCTGGGGATCTTGTTGAAAATCCTGATTTTGATTCAGTAGGTCAGGGAGAACCTGAGATTCTGCATTTCCAACAAGGCTTCAGGAGACGCAATTGCTGCTGGTCCTTGGACCACACACACTTTGAATTGCGAGGTTCCAGATGGCTCTTCATGTTCGTTCTCCTCAGACATCCAGTGCCTTCTCGCTTGTGTTACCTCTTCCCTGATGATCTTGCTTTCTATCGTATTGACATTAAGAACTTCTGCAACCTGCCCACCTGGTTGCAGTCCTGCCCATATAGTCGGTCATCCCTTCATCCTTTCTGTTACCGTACGTCTCCCTCCACTGTAGCACAGCTTTCTCCCCGTTTGTTATCTCTTGAACCTGTTCCAGTCTGGCTTTTATTCACTACTGCTCCACCAAAAATTCTCTTTATCAAGGTCACTTTTGACCTCCAAATTGCTAAATCCAGTTACTATTTCCCAGTTCACATCTTAGTATTTGGCATAGTTGATATCCCCATCATTGAAACATTTTTTCACTTGGCATTTGATCAAAATATCCTCTTGTTGTTCTTTCTGTCTTCCTAGGCATTTGTGATCAGTCTCCTAGTTCTATCACATTTCCCTTCTAAACAATGTCCCAGGGCTTGGTCATGAACCTTACTCTCTTTTCTGTTTTTGTTTTTGTTTTTTCTTTTTCTAGGTGTGCTTATTCAGTCTCGACATTAGATACCAATTATATATTGGTAACTCCTAAATTTATATCTCCATTCTGTGATTTTTCCCTGAACTCCAGACTCATGGATCTAGCGACCACCCCATTGTCTCTCTTTGGATATCTATTAATAGGCTTCTTACAATTAACATGTCATAAACTAAGGTTCATATCTTCCTTCCCAGACTGTTCTTTCCATATCCTCCCCCACATGTATAAAAAAAAATCTGTTTTTCCAGTTGACAAACCAGAAGCCTTAGGGTTATTGTCGGCTACTAATTTTTTCATGCTCTATTCTGAGGCAGGAGGATTCTGTGAGCCCAGGAGTTTGAGTTTTGCTATGAGCTCTGACACCATGGCACTCTAACCGGGGGCAACAGATGGAGATTCTGACTCCAAATAATAATAATAATAAATCTGATTCAAGAGTAAATTCTGTAGGTCTGCCTTCAAAATATATCTGAACTGTTAACTACTTTTTACTGTATTTGTGACTAATGCCGAAAGATGGCAAAGCGGCAAGGATCAGTTTTCATACTCAAGAAACTTCCCTTCTCTTTTGGTAGAGAGAATCCTAGAAAGTCACAAAAGAGGGGGCCTAAATTTGGCTATTTGGCAGATGGGTGTTTTTAATTCAGTGGAGCAGGAACAACCTATAAACATGATCTCATCTAGGATGACCAGGTGGGTGGATAATGGGATTCTGTTACAGTAGAATCTGGTAATGTGGATGAAGGAATCAGAGTTGTCCAGTCTGAGCAAGAGCAAGACCTCATCTCTACTACTAAAAATAGAAAAACTAGCCAGGTGTGGTGATGCATACCTGTAGTCCTAGCTACTCAGGAGGCTGAGGCAGGAAGACGGCTTGAGCCCTGGAATTTGAGGTTGCTGTGACACCGCTGCCCTCTACCCACACACCCCCAAATCGTTTTAGGTAGAGAAATAGCATAAACATAAAAGACAGAAAAGTAGAGAGCGGATTAGAGGCAATGAATAAATTGATTAAGAGGAGTTCGTATTTTATATAAGAGAAGAGAGAAAGACAAGTCCAGAAAGATAATTTGAGGGTAGTATAAAGGATCTTAAATGCTAGACTGAATTTCTTTTTTAAATCAGAAACCATTAAAACCTTTTGAATAGGCAATGACCTGCAAGGTTCCAGATAACTCTTCAAGATGCTTCCTCTGACAGTTAGTCTGGCAGTAGTATGCAGGGAGGAGTTAGGAAGCTGTTAAAAAATTCAGGGCTGTAAGGGCCTGAATTAGGATAAACACATAGGGCGTGGAAAGCACAAGTGCAAGTATCAATGGGACTAGTTTACTGGTGGCATGCAAAGGAAGGGAAGAGGTTTGAAGATACCTGCTGTACTAGGAAAGTGATAATCCTTTTGGAAATCTCTGAATATGTGCATCTGTCTTTCTCCTTTAATACATAGCTACCTTTATGAGTTACACTGACATAATTTTGATTTCATTCCAAAAAAAAAAAAAAAACAAGCTTCTAGACACAAAACTTTTAAAGTAAAATTGTCGCCACACCAATAGAGAGTTGTTAACTATCAGTTTAAAGAAAAAAACTAATCAACTTTAGGTGGGTTATTGTTTGTCAGCCTTAAAATTTGTAATTTGTTTTTAAAAAGGTGGGGGGCAGAAGTAAGAAAAATAAAGAACCAAATTGTTGGGATGTTTGCCTGAACAAAATAGGAAGTATAGGAGAGGAAATACCAAATGGGAAGTGTGGGAAGGGAAAGGAAATGCCATCAGAGAAATAAGCACCAGGGAGCCAGATGACAGGAGTGCGGGTTCAGTCTTCATCTGAAGGAGAACACCTGCGGAACCACAGTGAGGATGAAGTTGGAGTGCAGAAGAGACTGTGGGCTAGCTTCATTCTGAATGAGTCATGAAGAAGTAAGAGCAAGTCCAGGAAAGAAAGGCCTCATGAAAAATAAAATGTAATAGATAAGATGTTCTATTACATGAGAACAAAGGCTGTAAACAAATACTGTATTATAAAGCAATAGCAGCTTGATTTGCAAATAACTCTTTCTGTGAAGGAATTAGCATTAGCATCCTAAGATTAAATTTAAGTGAGAAAAAAACAGTCTTAGCATAGCAGTGCCTGCTACATAAGTACTCAGTAAATGTTTATTGCTGTTGTTGATGTGAATATTATTAATATCTGGTTAGCATCAAAAAGGAATTGGCCTTAAAACCGATTCTTGAGAAAGACTAAGTGGGCAAAGGCATTTAAAGCAGGGAGAACAGTACCTGCAAAGTTAAGAAGTGATAACTGTCAGAGAAAGCTGGTCCGGGAGGAAAGAGGAGGCTGGAAAGGTTGCCTGAGGCCATGTTCTGAAGGACCTTGCCTACTTTACATGGGAAAATGGATTGCCCGCTAAATCAGATGAATTCAGTAGGAGACTAACAAAATAATTCTCATGACAGAGGATGGGCCAAAATATGTTTGGTCTTTGTATAAGACTGTAGAAGCTGATTAGATTGTCTGGGCATTTGCACAGGGCATGGAGAAAAGGGTCTAAATAAGAAAAACATTTCTGATATAGATAACACAGAATTTTATTATCAATTGTAAGTAATCTTTATTGTTTTTAAGGACTGAAAAGTATCTATATAATCTCCCTTGGAAAGTCATGCAAAAGGCCTGCACACTGGCTCAGGCCTGTAATCCTAGCACTCTGAGAGGCTGAGGTGGGAAGATCATTTCAGCCCAGGAGTTTCAGACCAGCCTGAATAAGAACAAGATCCCATCTTTACAAAAAATAGAAATATTAGCCAGATGTAGTGGCCTGCACCTGTATGCCCAGCTAGTCCAGAGGCTGAGTCAGGAGGAGTGCTCGATCCCAGAAGTTTGAGGTTACAGTGAGCTATGATGACACTGCTGCACCCTAGCCTGAGTGACAGAGGGAGACAAAAAAGTTGGTTACACAGAGATTAACTGTATGCCTTAATATTTTTATTATTTAGTTTCTTGGTAGATCCTACCTTTCCATGGTTCCAAAACCAGTAAGTATGAAAAAGTAGAATAGAAAAGTTAACTTTCATCTATGTCTCTCATCTGCCTAAGCTTCTGTAAACCACCCCTTCCTTAGGCAAAATGGCTGTTACTAATTTCTTTGTAACCTTCAGGAAAAATAATTATATGCTTGTTCTATTGTAAAAAGAGAATCTAAGAATAAAATAAGAAATATTTAAGTAGAGTCATAGTAAATATAAGAGATTTTAGAGCTTGATTTGTGCTAAATAAATTTTACCAACATAGAATTATTTTTGAAAGTCTGAGCCTGGTTAGCAGTAATCAAATCATGTTAATATGTTAGTAGAATGTGGTATTGTTCTATCAACAGTCCTATTGATACTGTGATGGAATAATTTATAATTTTGTACTAAATTAGCAGTGTCTTACTGGTAATCTGCTACAGCTAATGTTGCCATATTGCCAGTGTGGGAACAAAATTTCCCTTTTTAATAATTATGTTTGTGCTCCTGCCCTTTTCTGAACCAGATTCAGTACAAATACATACCCAGGAATCATTAGCAGTAGATGGAAATCTAATTGTATTAACTTTAAGAAGGTGTTGGAAGTAGTTAAAACTTCTGACTTTTAAGAAATTGTGAGATTAGTACATGTTTGTCTATAATTTTCAAGAGAAGTTTGGTTGTATTCTAAGGTGATATATATATATATACTCTATTTTATATTCTAGAGCAACAGTTCTCAACAGGTTGTATTCTAAGGTAATATGTATACTCTATTTTATATTCTAGAGCAGAAGTTTTCAACAGTTCCCACAGGTCATGACCAATGAAAATACATCCTGCATATCTTATATTTACATTACAATTTATAACAGTAGCAAAATTATAGTTATGAAGTAGCAATGAAAATAATTTTATGGTTGGACGTCAGCACAACACAAGGAATTATATTAAAGGGTGGCGGCATTAGGAAGGTTGAGAACCACTGTTCTAGAGGTTAACTTTGCTCAGGCAGTCTTAGCACTACATTTTTCAATTAATTGTACATCATCTTTATGCAACCTACTTTTTTCTACCACAAATTGCCTTTACAATTGAGGTTTGTGAATTAAATATAGAGGATTCTCATCTAACTTCATTTTCTTCAAATAATATGTGTCAATAAGATAAGTATAGGGGAAAGATACATTTGGCTAACTTCAATCAAACCTAAGATGGTGTGCATGTAATAATATATTTTTGATTGAGGTGTTTTTGCACTGTCATCATACTGACTAGAGTCAGATTCTTGGCACATCTAGATGCTCCAACTTTGTGTGACCTAGATAGAAAACATATGGAGGTTTGTGTGTATTTTTAGCACATGTTAAGCTTTCGGCCTAAGGGCAAGATTTATGAAAAACTTCAAGAAGTGAAAAAGAAAACCTGTTTTGAAAATAATATAGAATTAACATAATGATTAATTTCATAAATAATTAATGAAATGTTAGAGAAACCAAATTAAGAACTATTTTCTAAGGAAAATGTAATTAAAAATTCATTTTCTCCTGGATTCCCATTTTTATTTGTCACATTTTATAGTTCTTTAATAATGGATCTTGTTTTGAAAATGAACCTTAATTGCTTAATAGTGAAGATTTTACTTGTTGGCAGACCTCTTAATCACTTATTGCTAGCCGAGTGTAACTAGTTTAGAAAATGCTCATAAATTAGCCCCCTGGATCTGATGCAATCATTGCCTAGTGTGAAATAATGCTCCCAGTCTCCTAGCTGTGTTTACTTTGAAATAAAATCACATTGCATAGTTCTCATGTTTCACAGCTTTTCTAGAACCCATTTCCTGAAGTGATCTTTTTACAGTTCTGTATACTAACTATTCAGCAGGTCAGGCAGTGAAATAGCATACTTGCATTAATCAGCAACTAAGATTTATGTCTGTAACTAAGGCAGCACTCTAATACAAACTAAAATAAACAATATGATGTTTACATTAGTAGTATGACAGGCTTTATAGCTGTATTCAGCACAGGAATTTTAAAACAGTTTTTTGAATTTTTTTGATTGCTTTATTTTAAACAAATGTCAGTATCAGAGCTAGCATTGCTTTAAAGAGATAAAACTTATGAATAAATTTTTATTGCTCAACTGTTCCTTGTTATAAGGAACTTCTGATGGAAAGTATGAAAAATACTTCTGAATGAAAGTATGACATTTATTGCCCTATAGTTGTGGATTCTTAAGAACTTTATCTACTTTCTGTTTATTTTATTTCTTAAATCACTAGTTACTAGCTAGCTTTTTTTCTTTTTTTTTAGACAGAGTCTCAGTCACCCTGGGGTTAAGCGCTCTGGCATTATCGCTCACAGCAACCTGAAACTCTTGGGCTCAAGGGATCCTCTTGTCTCAGCCTCCCAAGTAGCTGAGACTTACAGGAACCTGTCACAACGCCTGGCTTGTTTTTCTGTTTTCAGTAGAGATGGGTCTTTGTTTGCTCAAGTTCACCTTGAACTTCGGAGCTCAGGCAATCTACCCACCTCAGCCTCCCACAGTGGTAGGATTTCAGGAGTGAGCCACCATACCTGGGCACTACTGGCTAGCTTAAAACAATGTTTATAATACTAGAAGCCAGCACATCTTTGCCTTTTTAGAAGCTTAAGTGTATGGACACACGTGGTCAGGACATTCCAAAAAAAAAATTATTAAACATAGAGTTGCTATGTGACCTAGCAATTCTACTCCTAGGTATATACCCAATAGAAATGAAAACTTTATGTCTATACAAAAATGTCTATGTGATTGTTTATAGCAGAATCATTCATAATAGCCAAAATGTGGAAACAAATGATGTCCATCAGCTGATGAATGGATAATTCAAATATGTATATGCATGGAATATTATTCAGCCATTTAAAAGGAGTGAGGAGCAGTTACAGTGGCTGACTCCTGTAATCCCAACACTTTGGGAGGCCAAGGCAGGATTGCTTGAGGACAGGAGTTCAAGACTAGCCTAAGTATCATAGTGAGAGCCTGTCTCTACAAAAAAAAATAAAAAAAACCACACACACACACACACACACAGCAAAATCAGCCAGGCATGGTGGTATATACCTGTAGTCCCAGTTACTTGGGAGGCTGAGGTAGGAAGATTGCTTGAGCCCAGGAACTTGGAGGTTGCAGTAATGATGCCACTGCGCTCTACCCTAAGTAACAGAGCAAGACCATGTCTCAAAAATAAATAATCTTTTTTTTTTTTTTTTTTGCATCCTTTTGGCGGGGTCTGGGTTTGAACCCACTACCTCCGGCATATGGGGCCAGCATCCCACCCTTTAGAGCCACAGGCACCGCCCTCAAAAATAAATAAATAAAAAGGTTAAAAGGAGTGAAGTACTGGTATAATAAGAATAAACCTTGAAAATACAATGCTAAGTAAAAGAAGCAAGTCACAAAAGGTTGTGTGTTTTATGATTTCATTTAGGTAAAACACCCAAAGTTGGCAAATTTTATAGAGACAGAAAGTAGATTAGGATGTGCAAGGAAATGAAGTTCCTACTACTGATAGACAGAGAATTTCTTTTTGAAGTGATAAAGTTGTTCTGAAATCAGGTGATTGTGCTGGTGGTTGCACAGCTCTATAAATATACCAAAACCATTGAGTAAACTTAAAATGGGTAAATTGTATAGTGTATGAATTACACCTCAATAAAACTGTTATATTATTGTATTTTCCCTACCCCAACCAAGTTAAAAACTGTTACATTAAAAGGAAAGGAAGAAAAGAAAAGGTTGCTTTGCATTTCCTAAAGTAAAGCAGTGGATGAAGACTGTAATTTTTAACATGTATAGTGGTCTGACACCCAGTAGTCTTAATCTTTAAAAACAAAGAGCTAGTTTTTAACTCCACAGAGGTTACTTTTTCTGAGACAAATGTATTTGTTTGCTCATTCCTTTAATTAGTACGTGTTCAGTGGGCCCTACTGGGTGTCTGGCATTGTACTATGGACTCAAAACTGAACAAGCTGAACTTATCACCTTCCTTCCACCAAACCTGCTCTTCTGAGTTTTCTATCTTGGTGAGTGCTACTACTGCCCTTTCACCTCTGATGTCAGAAACCCAGAAGGTATTTATGATTCTTTATGGCTTTCTGTTCACATGCAGAAGGTCACCAAGACAAATCAAGTCTATTTCATATCCTTTAGTTTGTCCCTGTCTTTCCGTCTCACCAACATACTGGTGATATATATATAGCCCAGTAATTCTTAGTCACATTGTGTTAATATGAATAAAATACCAAAGTTTGCAAGTGGTTTATCTTTAACAAAAAACTAAGCTGGTGGCTACCTCTGTAGTTCTAGCTTTTTGGGAGACTGAGGCGGCAGGATCACATGAGCCCAGGAGTTCAAGTCCAGCCGAAGCAAAGCAACATATCGAGACCCTGTCTTTAAAATAAATGGAGAGGAATAATCACATAAATGTCCCTTTCACTGACTTGCATTCCACTGAACTTTTGCAAGTGGAAGAGAAAGCAGTAGCATTATAGCTAGTGTACCAGAAATTATGCACAATCCTTAGGTTACCTATACTTGGTGAATAGGAGTATCTAATTTGCATGTCATCAGTAAAAGGTAAAAACCTCTGATTTAGATGAGTATGATCATAGTTTCTAAAATCCTTATTGCTCTAGATTCAATTCTTAGTAAGTCACTTTTGCCTAAGATCTTGAACATCCATATCTGATCATAACATTTTCCTAATTAGATTTCTTTTTTTTCTTTTTTTCTTTTTTTTTGGAGACAGAGCCTCAAGCTGTCCCCCTGGGTAGAGTGCTATGGCTTCACTGCTCACAGCAACCTCCAACTCCTGGGCTCAAGCGAGTCTCCTGCCTCAGCCTCCCAAGTAGCTGGGACCACAGGCGCCCGCCACAATGCCCGGCTATTTTTTGGTTGCAGCCATTATTGTTGTTTGGCGGGTCCAGGCTGGATTCGAACCCGCCACCTTAGGTGTATGTGGCTGGCGTCTTAGCCGCTTGAGCCACAGGCGCCGAGCCTCCTAATTAGATTTCTACAGTGACTGGGCATTGCTTGTAAGAGAAACTATAAACTCCTTTGCATGATGAGCTAGGTCATCATTGATTTGCTCCTATCTAACTTCATTTCCAGCAAGACACACTTTTTATGTGTTCATGCTTTGGCAAGTGCTGTTGATATTTGTTAGGGATGTGCTTCCGTGATTTATCTGAGAGGCAGACTCCTTTCAGGTCTTAAGCATGCATGCAGCTTCTATGTGTAGCAAACTTAAATTTCTTCTGTGATACTTCCACTGTTTTGTAATACACAACATAGTTTTCACAATATATTATAATTATGAAATCATTATAATGATTAAACCATTTTAATGTCTTGTTTTCCTTTTACATTTTTAGCTCCTTAAGAGCTAATACCTTCTTTTATTTTTATATTCCCAGCTTTTAGCATGTAATCTGGTACAAAGTAGATTCGCAATAAGTATTTATTGAACAAACTCAGAATGAGTTTATCCAAAAATTTTAATTTAGCCAAAGTATTTATATGCTATCATGTGAAATGAAATTAAAATATTAAAAGAAAACACTTATAGTGACTTTATATCCTATGTTTCCTGAAGTAATGCTAATTTTACGTCATCTACATCATTGACTTTTAAATATAAATGTAGTTAACCAAACATACCATAATATTGTTTAGAAATACATATATACATGGCACCTATACCTTAACTTTTACATTATGTAGAATTTATTTTTATTTCATGTACTTTTTTTTTTTTTTTTCTGAGATAGAGCCTTACTGTGTCACTCTTGGTAAAGTGCTGTGGCGTCACAGCTCACAGCAACCTCAAACTCGTGACCTTAAGCAATTCTCTTGCCTCAGCCTCCCAAGTGGCTGGGACTATAGGCACTCACCCCAAGGCCTAGCTATTTTTTTGTTGTTGGTATTATTGTTGTTTAGCAGGCCCTGGCCAGGTTCAAACCCACCAGCCCCATGCATGTGGCTGGCACCCTAACCATTGAGCTATGGGCACCAAGCCTATTTCACATACTTATTAAAAGAAAAACTTTTAGATGAGGCGAGGAGCAATAGCTCATTCCTATAACCCCAGCACTTAGGGAGGCCAAGGTGGGGGGGGGGTCACTAGAGGCCAGGAGCTTGAGACCAGCCTGGGAAACATAGTGAGATCCCGTTCTCTACAAAAAATAGAAAAATGAGCTGGATGTTGTGGCATATGCCTGTAGTTTCACTACTCAAGAGGCTGAAGCAGATCACTTGAGGTTGTAGCGAGCCATTAATGATGTCACTGCTCTCCCACCTAGGTGACACAGCAAGACTGTGTCTTAAAAAAAAAGAAAAAAACATTAGGCAAATTAAATTTAGTCATTTAATTGAGTGAAGACTGATTGATACATTGGGCAGCCCCCAGAACCAAAATAGATTTAAAGTAACTCTGTGACTATCACATGGTCCCATAGTACTTATGGACAAAAAAGGAAATTGACATACAGAAAACAGAAGGGAGGTAATGAAGTAGCTGCATCAGTTATAGGTCTTTGCCTTATGGTTTGAACAGCTGACTGCCTGTGATTGGCCAAAACTTTGTAATTGTACAAGAGTAGGTTACAGTTCACTTTAAGTCAAATTTAAATATGTAAAGAGACAACTTTAGGCTAAACATTTTCTCTTCTCTTTTCTTTTTTTCTTTTATTTATTTATTTATTTAAGAAGGCTGCCTCTGTCACTCAGGTTAGAGTGCAGTGGCCCAATCTTAGCTCATTGTAACTTCCAGCTCCTACAGTCTTCCTGCCTCAGGCTCCCAAATAGCAGGGAGCTATGGTGCCCATAGCTCAATGGTTAGGGCGCCAGCCACATGCATGGGGCTGGTGGGTTCAAACCTAAGACTACAGGTGCCACCAAGCCCACCTGGGTGGGTTGTTTGTTTTAGAGATGGGGGTCTTGCTTTATTGTCCAGGTTGGTCTCTAACTCCTGGCCTCAAGTAATCCTTCTCCCATAGATAGTTAAAGTGCTCATACTACCAGCATAAGCCACCTCTTCCAGCCACCTAACTTTTTCTTTCTTTCTTTCTTTTTTCTTTTTTTTTTAAAGACCAAGTCTTGCTATGTTTCCCAGGCTAGTCTCAAACTTCTAGCCATAAACAGTTCTCTTGCCTTGGGCCCCCAAAGCACTGGGATTATAGGTGTAAGCTACCACATCTGACCTCTAGCCACTAAACCTAATTTAATATACTCTATGTTCTTTTTCTAATACAGGTCACTTTCAAAGGAACAGATAGTGAAAACTTGAAATTTAGTATGGAGGAATACTTGAATTTTTTTTTCTTTTTTTTAGTTCTTCCAGTTTGCTGTATATTTTGTGAGTAATTATTACAAATCTGTATCTGAATAGTAATGAAGATTACTGGAAATTTAGAAATATTTAGGTATAAGGATCTGCATGGTAAGATTGGGTTTGTTACCGAGAATTACATTCTCAAAAATATTCTGATTTTAGCATGATGGTATAGCACTCAGTCTTTTAGGACTTTACTATTCTGGTGTAGTTTCTTAGATTTGGAGACCCAGTTTTACTCCTTGTCCTGCTTGTAAACTATGTTTATCTGAATAGATTAAATTTTTGTTTCCTGAATTCTCTAATACCCTTAGGGTAATTGGAGATTACATAGCATCATATGGCCACGGAGAATAATCATAGGGGCAAAATACATTTGTCAGTCATATTCTTTGCTTTTTAGAATTCCCAATTAGGGTCTAGAATTCTAAATTAACTGCTGTTTTTGACTCTAGAGGAGAAAAATGTTGGCAAAGTAAAAAGAATGTGGGGGTTTGGAGCCTAAAAAATTGGGTGTAAATCTTAGTTCCTTGACCAGTGTTTCTTTGGTTGAAAATAAACAGTAATATCTAACAGGTAGTAAGTTCTTCATAAATTGTAGCTTCTACCTGATTGGTATCAATTAAACTGTGGGAATAGGTTAAAGGTCTTCCTGTTAAACTAAATTTTAAGTTATTGTTTTACTATCTCTGTCTTCCCAAATAGGTTGTTCTTTGAGATTCTAAAAACAAAGTGGTTTTCAGATGACACAGATTAGAGTCAGTGATTATTGCCACCTTCAGGAGAGAACATCCCTTCACTGCTATTCCCAGCATGCTGATTAGAGAACAACATGAGTCTGTTTACTTCACCTTTCTTTTTATTATACATCATATGATTAGTATTTTGTTCTGCTCCTTCCTGGTTATTGTTGAAGAATTCCTTTGGCCAGAATCCTTTGGTCCAGGCTCCTCTTTCACTATTTCTGAGTGATAGACGTCTGCCTTTTTTAGATTTTACAGAGACAACTGTAGAATCTCATAAGAGTATGCCAACTTCATTGCTTGTCAAAGTGGATAGAAAATCCAACTGCAGATACATTGAATGGGAAGCAGAATTTTATTACTCAGTTTTATCATCTTGGTTCATTAAAAATTCCCTTTTTTGATGCAAGTACTGGCTTTGGGGCTTCTCCGAACAATATAGACAGTCGAAGTCCACCTCAATGGAGTGCTACCTGGCAATTCTGTTTTTTTCCCTCACTATCCAACAAAGGAGGACTATTTTAAATCTTCTCCACAATCCTTAAATGTTTATATCACTGTCTTTTCACTTTCAACAAAAGACTTCTACAGTACTGAACAGAGAGGGACTTTCTTAGCCTTGAGCCATTAGATCTATAAGCTTCCTTGATAGTATACCGCTTCCTGCTCCCTAGTCAAGTGTGTTGTATTCCTGCCCCCAGTTATTTCGCAATCTGCTTGCGCCTTCCCAGCCAGACTTTCTGAAAGAGCTGACTAGGTTCACTTTTTTAGATCTTCCCCATAGTAACTATCTAGGTTATTGAAATAATGGTTCTATTGACTGCTGGAAGTGCTCTCACCCTCCTGATTGCTAAATAGAGTAGCCATCTCTCTGTTTCCACTCCCCTCTCTCGACATTGGATACATATGATTCCTTCTTTCTTGAAGAACTTTCTTGTTCTGAGCAGCACCTCTGTGGCCATCCTTTCCATTTCCTCTTCCCCTGCCTGTGCTTTGAATGTTGTCGATATTGATATTGCTAAGCTCTTTGCACTTTTTCCTCAGGACTCAGGAGGTGCAAAGTGAATATTTATTGAATGAATGAATTGTATCTATACTGACAATTTCTCAAGGGATTTGACTATAATTGGACCCTGTTAACTGAAAAAAATATAGTGAACTAAACTTGATTATGTATTTCACAGCCAAACTTTGGACCACGATTGTCTTAACCCACACTACTACATATATGTAGTGGAAAAAATCTAAGCTTGTTATACAGCTCTTATGTTTATAAGATTCAGCTATGGTTTTGTGATTCTCTGTAGATAAAGAGTAATTAAAAAGTAATTTTAAAGAGCATGCTTCTAAAATTTTTGTACTTGTTTCTTTACATAAATCCTATAGCATAATTGTTTATCCTCAGTAAAGTAGTAATACTTTACTTGAAGTAACAATTTAATTTTAAACATACACAAAAGTTAGTATTCTGAAGGTCAGGTTTGGAAGGAAGAGAATCAATATTTGGTGAAACCGTTTTATGCCAGGCACTGGCCCATGTGCTTATCTGCAGTAGGTAATTTCGTCTTTTAACAACTCTGAGAAAGAGGAGAAAACTGTACACTGCAACGTGAAATTGAGAACCAGAGTTTATGATGTCAGACGTCATAGCCATTGAAATGCTTCTAACTGACAGTGAAAAGTTAAGCTGAGAATGAATGCTAAATGTAGAAATAGAATACTGTGGCTTCTTCAGTTTAATAAATCTAAATTTTGTTAAAAGTTTTCTATGTCATTTTATCCCTAGGCAGTTATTTGGCAGAAAACTAGAGTATCAGAACACAAGATGGCTCTCATGTCAGTGCTGGGGACTGCTGTTATGGGCAATATGGAATCCTTTCAGTATCACACTGAAGAATCTCAGGTATGCAACACAAATGTTCTTTAATAATTCAGATTTACTAATGGAGCTGTTAAAATACTTCCCTTGGTGGGGGTGTTGGGGTGGTAAGAGGTTTTCCTTTTAATGTTTTTATCAACTAGGTATATCAGATAATACATAGAACAGAGCTTTCCTTTTTATCTTTTTTTCTTTCTTAATTACATTGTTGTTGTTGTTGTTGTTTTCCATTTTTTGGCCAGGGCTGGGCTTGAACCCGCCATCTCCAGCAATGGGATTGGCCCCCTACCCTTTTGAGCCAAAGGTACCACCTGATTACATTGATTTTTTTAAAAATATTTTTTCAATTTAAAATCTTACCTGTGTACTTTCTTCTGTGAAAGAAAGAAAAATATTTGAGCTTGCTTACCTTGTTTTCCCCTTCTCCATCCTAAGCATGTACTCAGACTCTCTTTTCTTGCTGGTCAGTTTTACAGTGCTTTTGACTTCGTGTAATGCAGATAAGGTTAACACTCCTCCTCTTACTCTTATTTGCTATGTGCTCTTTTATTCTTGTTAACAATATTTTAATATTATGACGCTTAATACTTTTTTTATGTAACCGTTTTTGAAGTCTTACATTTTTTTGTCTGAAGACTGATTCTAAAAGTTGAAAACTTATGTGAAGTATACATCATTATGACTATAAATAATCTTTATTGCAAAGCTGAATATCACAGTAGAATTTGATTTCTTCTCTAAGGATCCAGTATAATATTCTTTATGGCTTACAAATGAGAATACTCCTAGTGTCCTGATTAAATGAAATCTCCTTTCGCATATTCCCTTCAGTTGCTGAAAATCTATCATGTTTTTCTTTTCTTTATACATGAACTATTTTATGTAGGTGTTTTTTGTTGTTTTTTGAGGAAGGGTAAAGTGGATTTTTTTGGGTTTGGTTTTGGTTTTTCTGGGGTTTCCAGAGGTTATTTTTTCTTTTCTTTAAAATGAAGTTTTCTCCATTATATCAGCACTAAAATCCAGCTTTGTCCGTCATTCTACCCATCTAGTAACCCGTTCCCTTCCCTTTTTTTGGTTAGCTTTCTCAAGTTGAAGGTTCCATCTTCTGGCAGTCATTTTTCTTAGAACCCATTTATTTCTTATTTGGATTGGCTGTATTTTAGACCTGTACAACTCTCGTCCTTGGATTTCCTTCACAGGAATACTAGTTGGTTCCATTCTTTTTTTTTTTTTCTTTTTGAGACAGAGTCTCAAGCTGTTGCCCTGGGTAGAGTGCTGTGGTGTCACTGCTCACAGCAACCTCCAACTCCTGGATTTAAGTGATCCTCTTGCCTCAGCCTCCCAAGTAGCTGGGACTACAGGCACCGGCCACAATGCCTGGCTATTTTTTGGTTATAATTGTCATTGTTGTTTGGCAGGCCCAGGCTGGATTCAAACTTGCCAGCTCTGGTGTATGTGGCTGGTGCCTTAGCCACTTGAGCTACAGGTGCTTGCTGAGCTGGTTCGATTATTTCTTATATTCCTCTTTCTTCCATTCATACTCATTTTTCTGAGATATCTGAGTAACTTTCACATTCACATCTGAGAATGACTTCCTTTTGTACTTTGGTGGACATAGACTTCTGTACTGAAAATAATTTTTCTTTAGAACTTTGAAGACTGTTGAGTACTTTTGACTATCCATTTTTGTTGTTGGGAAGATTAATGCATTCCAGTTTTTCCTTTCTATGTTTTTTTCTATCAAAGTTCTTAGAATCTTTATCTCTGTTCTTAAATTTTATAAGGGTTGTGTCTTTTATCATTAGTTTATCATGCTGAGCGCTTGGTGTGTACTTTTGAATCTGAAAGACTTGTTTCTTAGCCCTGGGTTATATACTTCTCCCTTATCACTTTGATAATCTCTCTTTTTTTTAATGAAACTCTATTGCTGATTAAAACCTCTACTTATTTTCATATAGTTTTTTCTCAAGTTTTTCACCTTTTCATTTTTCCATACAATTTGAGGGTTCTCACTTTGTCTTTTAACCTATCTGTTGAGTTTTTTTTATTTTAAAATTAATTTTAATTTCCAAGACTACTTTTACATTCTATTGCTTTTCTGTAACTCATTATTGTTTTATGAATACATAACCTTGAATTTCTCTGTAGACACTGTTTTTGCTTTAAAATTATTAGTTCCTTAAATAATTTATATTTCTTAGGAGGTCACTTTTGTTTATGAGATCTTTTTCCTTTAATCCTCTAATTCTCTCCTTGTCTTTCCCTGTGAATAGGAAACATGGGGTTTGTGACTGCACTTACTGACTCTCGGGTTCCACTGGGAGTCCCGTAATCAAGATCCTAGTCCTGCTCCTGGAGTATGGGAGAATTCTATATGCCATAATGGGATGGAGGCTGACTCTGTACACTGGACCTTTACTTGCTCCCCTAGTTCCTGGAAATCCATCTGTCTCTCTTCTACTTCCTTCCTCCATCTTTTTCTGTCTCTCTTTTTTTCCCCTGTAGCATAAATCAATTGTAATTAGTTCATGACACATTTACTTTATTCATTTTCTTAATAGAAGAGTCTTTTTGCATATAGATATCCAGTTGTCCTAGCTTCCTAGCTTTTTTTGTTGTTGTTTTTTGAGACAGGCTCTTGCTCTGACTCTAGCTATAGTGTAGTGGCATCATCATAGCTCACTGCCACCTCAGACTTCTTGGCTGAAGTGATTCTTCTGCCTCAGCCTCCTGAGTGCCCAGTCATCTTGGTACACCCCACCACGTCAGCTTATTTTTCTAATTTTTGTAGAGATAGGATCTCCCTCTTGCTCAGGCAAGAACCTATATAATACAAGCATATTTTAAGATACCGTCATGCCATTTTAGGCTATTGTCATCATATTTCACAGCATCCAAGATAGAGCCATAGTTTAGTATTTATTTCTGAGAGACATATATCTAATGCTGAAAATTGTACCTTGAATGACTCACAGCTCTAGAAGAGGCCTTTTCTTTGTTGTCTGTCTGCTGACTTGAAGCCCGAAGGCTCTCGGGAGTTCTGGTAGGCAGTTGGCTTCTCTGTTCTACTCTTTTCTTTCTTTTTTTTTTTTAATGTGTTTTTTTTATTATTAAATGATAGCTGTATACATTAATGCAAATGGAGTACAGTGTAGTGTTTTCATATACAATTTGAAATATTTTCATCAAACTGGTTAATATAGACTTTGTGTCATTTACTTAATTATTGTGTTAAAACATTCATACTCTAGTTCTAGAAAAGTTCGCTTGTACCCTTGTTAGGCAGACCATATAGGTGATCTTTCCAGTCACCCTCCCACCACCCATCCACCCTTCTCCCCTCCTCTCCCCCACCCCTCCCCATAT
>NW_003852590.1:2487989-2493279 GCF_000181295.1 Otolemur garnettii
GTCCCAGTAGTGTATTTTTGATGTTGCTTCAGTTGCCTGTGGGGTCCATCTCATAAAAAATTTGCCCAGGCCGATTTCTTCAAGTGTTTTCCCTGCACTTTCTTCTAGTATTTTTATGGTTTCATGTCTTAAGTTTAAGTCCTTAATCCAGTGAGAATCTATCTTAGTTAATGGTGAAAGGTGTGGGTCCAATTTCAGTCTTCTATAGGTTGCCAGCCAGTTTATGCAGCACCATTTGTTAAATAGGGGAATCTTTTCCCCACTCAATGTTTTTAATTGGTTTGTCAAAGATGAGGTAACAGTCGGTAGCTGGATTCATCTGTTGGCTGTCTATTCTGTTCCATTCTTTTCTTTTTTCATTGTTTGCTGAAATTTCTGCTGCTCCTGGTTCCCCTCACGTTTTATTTGCAGTATTGAGTTCTTAATTATTGATTATCAGTTTCTCTGTCTTAGATGAGAGCCCATGCTCAGTTCATGCTTATAGTTCTCTCTACCTAAGGAATAATTTAGTGCAGCCTTAGTGGTCGGCTACAGTGCTGGCCTGTATCTGGTATGGGTCCTATTTTTCAGAGTTCCCTGAGAGTGGTTTAGTAGTTTTGACATACTCCAGTTCTACCTTAGACTGGTTGATTTGTGATGATAAGGTTACTATCTAATTTCCTTGGGTTCTCTGTAGTTTCATGGGATTTTGTTGCCTACACTGTTAACCCCACACAGTTTATGGCAAGAGATGTAGATTTGATATCTGTATCATGCTGTAGACAATTCTAGCTGTCATAATTTGGTCTGAAGACTAGAGATGTTGGCATCATTTGAGAACTTATTAAAAATAGAGAATCTCAAGCCCCATCCCATTCTGATTCTACTGAATCAGAACCCACATTTTAGCAAGGTCCCCAGGTGCACATTCAAGTATGAAAAGCACTGATGCTGACCTTGGTCAGCTATGATTTCGTGTGTAGATGGGAATCATGTGTATCAGTCTTGTAGCTGGGAATTTTTTCCTCTGATCTGTTTTGAGATATGTTGCCAGATCTATGCTTACCCACTGCATTCTTTTTTTTGAGATAGACTTGTACAAAGACTCCTAGTAATCTTTCATAAATACCAGAATTTTTGCTGAACATCATGTGGTTATTTTTGCATGAAGGAATGGGGGAATTTAGAAAGCATGTGTTAGGTTTCAGTTCCATGAGCTGCTAGAATGATAATTAAACTTCTGAGTAGCTTCTGGTAAGAATGATCATCTAACCCAATTCCTTTTCTGTTCTTGCACTGTATGTCTAGACAGGTGTTGTATTTCTGCTGCCACCAGCTACCCATCATCACTCCATGCTTTCTGGGCTTATAAGGTTGAACACTTTTCCTATATGTGAATTTCTTTGAGCCCCTTCTATTTCCTGGCCAAAAGCAATTTTAAAGTTGTTTTCCAACTGCTAGTAGTTCCACTCACCTCACTGCCATCCCCATGGCATCCTTTAAATTGTGCATCTTGGCCACCGAGGCCCCCTTTACTAGACTGGATAAGGATCCATCCTTCTCTGGAACTGGATGACAGATCCTTCAGCCATTGGGAATCTTGGGTATAGAGAATCTTTGTGTATCTCTTCCCATAATGTGAGTGTTCCTTTTTTTTTTTAAGTCTAGAGGGACCCCCCATGGGAACAATCTCTGAGTTGTAAGTGGTGGTCTCAATTAGGCCACCACTCTGGTGACTTTTGTTAAGTGGCTTTTGTTAGGCATTTCCCAGTATGGCTTTTTGGCTTGATGGAGCATCTCAAGTTTTCCTTCTTGACATCTGTCTTCCTTCGGGTATTTTTGTCTCTGCATTACTGCATGCTAAGTTCTGAGTAAATTCCTTAGTATTAGGAAATTTTTATTCCCAAAACTATACATTTTGTTTCCAGGATTGAAAGTTTCTTTTCATATTCTCTTCTAAACTTAATTTAAAGCAACCAACTTTAATTTATTTTTCTTCTTCTTTTTAATACATACTATTTTTTTGTATTGTTTTACAAAGCATGTTATAGATAATAATTTCAAAGGTTTTTCATATTGCTCTATTATTTCTATTTTTTTGAAACAAAGTTCTCTCATCCTCTGCAATTTTATATGCTTTGAAATTTTATTTGAAAAAATCATCTTAAATGCAGGCTTATTGTTTTTGTTGTTTTATTTTTCCTCCCTCCACCTTCCCTTCTATTCCCATAGTTTGACAGATACACCTCTCCACAACCCCACTTCAGAACCAGATTTCTCTCATCCACCCAAGATTTTGCAGGCCCCTCTTACTAGCCAGCTTAACTTAGCCTTATTCTTGATTTTGGAGTTGTCTCTGTACTTTCTTGTGACCCTGGCAGGCAGCTCTAAACAGTATTCACAGTATTTTTAAACATCTTTTTTGGAGGGGAGGTGCAATATGAACCCCCTATTTTAAATGGAAAGACTGATTTCAACCCCTTACCTTATATGGATTGTTTTCTCTCTTTATTTTCATACCAGGACTTAATTTCCAGCTTATACATCTTGTTTCTGATCCTAGAGCACACAGGACTTTTGATTTTTAACCATCCCTCCCTGTTAATTTGTTTTATAATCACAACATTTTTGTCTTACTTTTTTGTGGTTAGCTCTCTTGAAATATTTTTAAATTGATTTTATCTGTTACTGCTATGTATTTCAGTTAGGATGGAGAAGGGAATTTCCATGTGAGCTTGTTCCACTATCCTGACCTAAAGTACTTAAATTATTACTTTAGAAAAGTAACTTTGTGATATTATGGAGGAAATAATAGAAAGAAGAGAAAGATTAGTATTAAGAGACCAGTCAAGATTACATCAATATAATCGGGGAGAGAAGAGGGGATGGTTTGACAGACCAGGTAAATGCCAGGGCTCTTTATCATGGTAAAAGAATAAGAGGAGGAGTGGTTGGGATTTTATCGAGTTTTGAATATGGTGAGATTGAGAATTTTTGTGACAGCCAGTTGAAGATAGTAAGCATTTGGGGGCGAAAGAAATAAAAGCTGTTAGGTCTGTATCTTTGCATCACTGATGTATAGGTAAGTTGTTGAAGCTATAGACATAAACCAGGGGTCCTCAAACTTTTTAAACAGGGGGCCAGTTCACTGTCCCTCAGACCATTGGAGGGCCAGACTATAGTTTAAAAGGACAAGCAGTGGCGGCAAAAACACCAGCAGGCTGGATAAATGTCCTCGGTGGGCCGCATGTGCCCGTGGGCCGTAGTTTGAGGACATCTTAGACAGAGGGAGAGTAATTAGAGAGAAAGTAAAAAGAGCTTGATGATAGTGTTCAGGGGGACTGTCATCATTGGTAGGGGCTAAGGAAAAGGAAAGGAACCAGCAAAGCTGACTAAAGAGAAAGTGTCATAGAGGAAGCAGAAAGACCAAAAGAGAAGACTCAAACAGATTCATGCAGTAGGTTGCTTCCCAAAGAGAGAGTTGTCAGGGTTGCAGAGAGTCAAATATGGGAAGGACTGAGCAGTATGCATTAGAGTTGGCTTTTGGAGTAGAAGCCTGCTTATATAGGGAGCTAAAGATGGAAAGAAGAGAGGGAAGCTGATAGTTGAGAAGCAATCAGGGGAGAAGTATTTGTTTGTATTTTGCCTTTGATTTTTTTTTATTATTATTGCCTTTGATTTTTGCTTTACCTTTTAGATTGACGAATACTTGAGTATAGAATCTTGTAAAGTCTAATTTTTAATTTTCTTGTGCTTATTTGGTGTCTTGTGTTTTTATTCTCCGAAATAGTCTAATTTTTATAAGACTTCACAGTTTCATTTTATTTTTCCATGTAACTTAAAGATAGTTTGTTAGTTTTTAAGATTATCCTAAATCACTTTTAAAGTTCAATATCTGGAAATAATAGCAATTATTCAAACATTAGCAGTACTGTGTGAACCTCTATAACTTGACCACCCAGGGGACTGTAACAAACAGATCAACATACGGAGGTAGTCAACATAAGGAACTAGGCCGTAGTACATGTGGTGCATGTTTGGTCTATGAAAATTTGTTCAACTTAAGGAGGAGGTCAACACAGGGAAGTGATTAACCTATGGTGGGTCTACTGTATTTCTTCTTCATTTTATTGTTTATTCTTTGCCTATTCAGGGCAGGCTTTTTTAAATCCACGAACCCAATTAATCTTTCAGAGGCTAAACAGGTTCTGCCTGATGCCCAGCAGGTGCTTTAATAAAGTTCTCATGTTACCTGGTAAATAATACAACCATTTATAAATGCTGTGAAATTTTGCAGTTAATTAAGTAGTATCATTTTGTAATGCATTATCCAGATTTATTAATTTATTTTTTCAAATTGGCACAATTTGGCATTGTGACAATAATGCACTTAGTGTTCTAAAATTGGTAGTGCATCTCCTTAAACACTTATTTCCAAGGGCAGGGATAGCCATAGACATAGGTGGTAGTGACAGATCATGTTGATAAGGAGCCTCGTGGTTTCTGCTTAAATAAAAATAGTACCCCACCCCCACTAACTTGCTTTTCATAAACTTTAGCTAAAATTTTACTGTTAGTTTCTTGAAAGATTAATAAAACATCTACTTCCAGTTGCTTCCAAAAAGAGATTTTAGGTCTATGTTGTAAATAACCAAAATTATCTAGTAGTGGAATTGGAATTCAAACCTGGTCAATCTGACTTTGTCCCATTCTTTACAATTTGCTGTATTGTCTTTAGCTATGTTAATTAGTTGATTTTAAAAGTAGGAGCATGTTCCCTGCCTTGTATTCCTTCAATTTCTCTCTCTTCTCTCTGGTTTTTTCTAATATTCTTCATTTTCTCCCTTCTTTTTATATGTTTGTAAAACAGAGAAAGATAGCATGTAAATTATCAGTTTTTTATAAAATGAAAATAAAGTGTAGTGGCATAGTCAGTATTTAGCCCTGGGAAAATGAAAGGATAAAAGAAAAAAAAAATTTAAACTCAGAAGTGAAAACCCACTATGATTGGCTTTATAGCACACTTAGAATAAAGATAGAAACAGCCACATCTTTGTATAAAAAGATGGTTAAAGAGAAAAGGACAAACAGCCAGAGAAAAGTAACATTGTAAGGAAGAAAATTTTTAAAAGACGGAAGATGTAGTTGAGCAGAGAGTGAATGCTATCTGTTCTATTTAAAGTATAACCATTTATGAAGACTTTATAAATGTCAATTTTTCCTTAGAATTGCAAAAAGAGAGAGGAAGAGATCACTACTTCAGCATGCTTTAGTATTTTATTTAAAGTTAATGCTTGAAGCTGGGCCTCAA
>NW_003852590.1:2494162-2495377 GCF_000181295.1 Otolemur garnettii
GAATGCTTGTGCTTCCTTTAGGTTCAAGGCCTCCAAATGAGTATCAATACTTAGACACTGCTTTTCCTAATAAGCAGTTACATCTATTCAGGTTCTCAGTAGAGTCTGCTTTTTGGTAGTAAGGTTGGCAACACTATCCTTATTTACATGTCTTTTATTTATTATATGAATTCCAGTTAATCCGTCATTATTACAATTTGAAGTGCCTAAAGGAATCTACTCGTTTATATCCCATTTTCTTTCTGAAAGTTGATGTTCCTACAGCTGATGTGGATATAAATTTAACACCAGATAAAAGTCAAGTATTATTACAGAATAAGGTAATCATTTTAAGATAATTTTTATATTAATTTATGCTGTTTATAAACATTCATTCCTATTTCCAGGTAAAAAAGATTTGCTTGTTTTTATTTTCCTTTTTTATTATTTTAAATCTTGCCTATTATTGTCATAATATCCCCTAACTTTTGTTAATTTGTATTTTTAGGAATCTGTTTTAATTGCTCTTGAAAATCTGATGACAACTTTTTATGGACCACTACCTAGTACAAATTCTTACGAAAATAATAAAACAGATGTTTCCTCAGCTGACAGCGTTCTTAGTAAAACAGCAGAAACAGATGTGCTTTTTAATAAAATGGGATCATCTGGAAATAATTACCCAAATGTTGATACTTCGCCTATTCCATTCCCAAATGATGTGCATAATGATGAATCTGGAAAAAATACTTACTGTTTAAATCACCAGAAAAGTGTTAGTGACCATTGTGATGATGACTTTAATAGTGAAAATTCTAGCATTGATAACACTAAAAATACATTTCAAGAAATATCAACAAGTGATTTATCACGGGAGAACAGCCAAAGTGAATATAGTGAAACTTGTTTCGTAGGTTCTACTGAGCACAGTCAGTCAGAAAATGGCAAGAAAGGTAATATAAATATAGATGAGAGTCGAGAAAACGAGGAAGGAGGAGTTCTTGAACGGTCCTTGGAAATATGTGCAGATGATTGGAGCAAGGGAAATGTACTTAAAAATTCAAAGGGAGAGAATATTGAACCTGTGAAAATTTTAGTACCTCAAAAAAGTTTAGCATGTAAAGAAAGTAATAATAATAATAATGATCCAAGCCCTGAACAAAAGAATCACAGCGAAGGTCCCTGTAACAAAAATTCAAATGTAATAGATAACAAATCTGGACAACTTACAGCTTA
>NW_003852590.1:2496221-2498077 GCF_000181295.1 Otolemur garnettii
TAGAGGGTGTTTTTCATATATAAATAGGTGGTTTGAGCCCTCTTTTATTAAAATATTACTTGCCATCTTCAGAATGGGTAATCTGAATAAATGTTTCAAAATAAAATGATGAATGTTTTTATTGAATTAGAATACTTTTTTATGTTTTGAATGATCTGGCCTACTAGAAAACCAAAGAGTGGAATTATACCTCAAATCATGTTTTGTTATCTAAAGTTTAGTACTATGTCAAACATCTGGAAAAAATTATAAATGTAATCCATCATGCAGGATTTATATTTGGTGATTTATATTTAGTGATAAAGTGCATAAGTACTTGACCAGTTTTTTTTATTAACTCATTTATTCTTATAAAGAGTATTACTTTAAAATAATAAAGACCACTATTAACACCATTGTGGAAAACCTACATAAATTAGCTATTTTCAGCTTTCTTTTTTAAGTGGGGATAGTTGTGTTTTGTTCTTTTGGAAACATACACAACTGTAGACTAAACAGTGCAGTTAACCCATTTTGCTATTTTGCCAGTGATTATTTCATGGCCAGCTGTATTTCACTCATTCCTTTACTCACTTTCCTTCCCCTCTTTTAAAGCAGATCCCAGGCATAGTATCATCTATTTCATAACATTTTACTTCACATCTATCCTTAAAAGATGATATCCATTTTAAACATAACCATAATACAATTTGTCCTAACTTTTTTTTTTTACAAAGGCATGGATTTCTTAATACATCAGATAAACCGTTTTCAATTTTATAGTTATTTCATAAATATCATGTTTTTTAAAGTTTATTTTGAATTACGAACAAATAAGGTTTACACAGTTGTGATTCTTTCTTTTACCTAAGTGACATAGCGATTCAATTTAAAGATGAGTGGGCCTAACTTTTAAATACATTAAGCTTGCAAAAGTTGAATTGCATTGCCCAGGGAAGTGGTGAATTGAGAGTTGTCTGAGAATAGGAAAAATACATAGATATTTCTAGTTCTCAGGGAAGTAGGGACATTGTAACAGCTTAAAGTGGAAATGTATCTCCTGCTGTCTTCTTGCTCCTCAAAACAACAGGTATTGTTCTGATTGTCTTTAGATAATAGTAGTGTTATTTCTCGTCCTTGGGTCCCAAGGTGTTAGGTTACTAGGATTCTGATGAATAGGCCTCATCTAAAAATTTATCATCAGGTAGTAGTCTGGAATCCAAAATTTTCTTATTATATTGCCATCAGATAGACCAAAGAGATATTGGTGATCAAGAGCGGGCCACTGACGCTATACCTAGGTTCTTGCCCTACTTCTTTACTAGCTTTGCTGCAGTCCCTTGATCCATCTTTCCTTTTTTCCCCTCTTCTCCTGTTTTCCTTTCCCTTTCTTCTCCCTGCCCTCCCTTCCTCCTTTCCCTCTTCCTCTTCAACTAGGAAATAATTTATTAAGGGCTTTCTGTGTTTAAGGGCCTATGTAGCCCAGCTAGTCACTTCAGTTATAAATAAAACACACTTTCTCTACTCATAAATTGGTGTAGACTGGTGAGAAAGATTCCATTGAGCAGAAGTAATCATAGAATGTGATGAGTTCTAAGATACACGAGTTATGAGAACATTCAGCAGTGGGACAAGAAATGTTTCCCTGAACAAAATTAACCAAAAAGGTTTTTCCAATTGTTTAGGTAGGAGGGATAGCATGTGAGCAGGCCCAGAAGCCAGAAGAAACATGGTGTTATTGAGGAAATAAGAAGTTCCGTCTATGACAGAAATAGAATGTGAGGAAACCTATTAATGAGAAATGCCTTCCCTGGAGAAGGCAGGGAGCCAGATCATGGAAGTTTCTGTAAGCCATAACAAAGTGTTTGAGCAAGGAC
>NW_003852590.1:2500949-2502168 GCF_000181295.1 Otolemur garnettii
TCATTTTCTTTGACGCTACTGTGAAGGGTATTTTATGTTTGATTTGATTTTCAGCTTGTCTACTGTTGGCCTGTATGAAGGTTACAGACTTGTGAACATTGATTTTATATCCCGAGACATTGCCATATTTCTTGATCACTTCTAGGAGTCTCATGATTGGGTCCTTGGGAAATTTTAAGTGTGAGAGTGAAAGTTTGACCTCCTGTGTCCCAATTCAATACCCTGATATCCTTCTCTGGCCTGATTGCCTTAGCTAGAACTTCCAGCACTGCACTAAATAGTAGTGGCAAGGTGGACATCCTTGTCTGGTTCCATTTCTAAATGGAAATGCTTTCAATTTTTCTCCTTTCAATATGATGTTGCTTGTGAGTTTGTCATAGATGGCTTTTATGAGTTTAAGAAATTTCCCATGGATGCTAGTTTTCTTAATGTTCATATGAAAAAAGGATGCTGAATATTGTCAAATGCTTTTTCTTTTTCTATTGAGAGGATCATATAGTCCTTAGTTTTATTTTTGTTTATGTGGCAAATTATGTAAGGATTTTCTAATGTTGAACCTTGATGGTTCTGTTGAATTTTTTTTGGTATGTCACTGAATTCTGTTTGCCAAGATTTTATTGAGTATCTTGGCTTCAATATTCATTAATGAAATTGGTCTTAGTTTTTTTTTTTTCTTACTTTTGATATCAGGTTGATATTTGCTTCATAGAAGGAGTGAGAGGATTCCATCCTTCTCAATGTTTTGGAATAGGTTCTGCATTATAGGTGTGAGCTCTTTTAAGATTTGGTAGAATTCTGGTGTGAAACTGTTTGGTCCAGGGCCTTTTATTGTTAGAAGCTTTTTCACAGTTGTTATAATTTTGGTGCTTGATATTGGTCTATTTTAAGAATTCTGTTTCTTCCTGGTTGAGTCTAGGGAGGTAGTGTGATTCCAAGAATGGTTCATTTCCTCCATGTTTTCAAATTTCTGACCACAGAAATTTTTATAGTATTTGGTGAAGGTCTCTTATATCTCTGTAGTATCTGTTGTATATCTCACTTTTCATTTCTTACTGAGCTTAGTAGAGATCTTGCTTTTCTGTGTTCTAGTTAGTCTGGCCAAAGGTTTATTGATTTTATTTATCTTTTCAAAGAACTAACTTTTTGTTTCATTAATCTTCTGAATGATTCTTTTGTTCTCAATTTCATATACTTCTGATCTAATTTTAATTATTTCTTT
>NW_003852590.1:2502391-2503204 GCF_000181295.1 Otolemur garnettii
CACTAGGTTTTGTGGATTTGCACTCTTTCTGTTTTGTGGATGTGGGCATTTGTTGTAATAAATGCCCTCTTAGTACTGCTTTTGCAGTATCCCACGTGTTTTGATAGCTTGTGACGTCATTGTCATTTTGTTTGAGGAATCTAATGATTTCCTTCTTTATCTCTACCTTAACCCAGTTATTGTTCTGCAAAAGGCTGGTTAGTGTCCATCATTTTGTGGGGATGAAGATTTCTGTTGGAATTGATTGTACTTTTTTATCCATTGTGGTCCATAAAGATACAAGGTATAATTTATGTTATTTTAAATTTATTGAAGTTTGATTTGTGTTCTTGGATAAAATCAGTTTTGGAGAATAATCTATGAACTGATAAGAATGTATACTCAGTAGTGTTTGGATGAAATGTTGTGTATACATCTGTTAAGTCCATTTGTTCTGGAGTTGTGTTTAAGTCCATCATTTCTTTATTTACTTTCTGCTTAGCGGATCGGTCTGGATCTGTGAGTGGGGTGTTGAATTCCCTACAGCCAGTTTCTTTAGAGTAGGAGACTTTTGGAAATAAGCTTAATTCCCTAGTCCCAAATTTAAAGCTTAAAAATATTTTGAGCAGTGCCCGTGGCTCAGTGAGTAGGGTGCCAGCCCCATATACTGAGGGTGGTGGATTCAGACCTGTTCCCAGCCAAACTGCAACAAAAAATAACCAGGCATTGTAGCCGGTGCCTGTAGTCCCAGCTACTTAAGAGGCTGAGGCAATAGAATTGCCTAAACCTAAGAGCTGTGATGCCAAAGCACTCTACCAAGGGCAATAAAGTGAG
>NW_003852590.1:2503776-2506591 GCF_000181295.1 Otolemur garnettii
AAAAAAAAAAAAGATTTGTGTTTTGTTATAGAAAGTGATGACAGCAAATATTTATCAGCATTTGCTCTGTGCCTTCACTGTTCTGAGTACTTAACGCATTTTAACATATTTTATTCCTTACAACAAAACTATGTAGCAGATGTAGATTATCCATATATTACAGGTTAGCATACTGACACTCAGAAAAACGAAGGTAGGACCTAGGCATTTCAGTATTTAGGGAAGGATTGGTATAACCACTATGCTAGACTTTCTTTGGTCCTAGAGGTTTCATTTTACTCATTTTATTGTTGACAAAAAGAAAAGGTCTCTTAACTTTTTACCTAGTAGAGTATAATTTTAGAAATGTTCATTATCTTATATCTTTGAAGTTGAGTTAAATGGTTTGATGTGTTTGGTTTATTTCAATGCATTTTTTCATTGATAATTTCAAAATGAGAATATTAACTGAAAAAATTAATATTTAACTATGAAAACATTATTAACTTATTTTCTCCTTTGTGATTATTACAGTGACTTTATAATTTTACTAGTATCTAATGACTAAGGAGTGTTAATGTATGCAAATTTTCTTTTGTGGTGTTCAGGAAATTGTTCATCTGTTCCATGTTGATGTTATAGCAAATATATAAGGAACTCTTCAAATCTGAAAGGAGTCTTTCTTTCTTTTTTCATTCTCCCATTTCTAAGTTCTTGTGCCTTAACATTTTCTTAAATGGTTTTTTTTAATTGGGTTGAATTTACTTTATGTGAAATGTAGCATCCTTAACAGTATAGTTTGATACAGTTTTATAAATGTGTGCACTCAGAAACACTGCCCCAAACAAAGCATAGAATATTTAATGGGTCCTAGAAAGGCCCCTCATGTCACCTCCCTACCTGTCTCCGTAGTCTATATCACTGGCTTGGTTTTGCCAGTACTTAACTTGATACAGTGTATATAAAATCCTATGATATATACTCTTTCATTTCTGGCTTCTTCCCCTCAACAAAATATTTTTATGACTTGACAATGTTGTTGAATCTAATCTGTAGTTCATTTTTGCTTCGTTTTGTTTTTTTAACTGGTAAGGCACAGCTTAAGCTAAATAAGTATACAAAAATTAATTTGATATCTTGATACCAATGGCACTCACTCTACATTATTCATTAGTTAATCAGCTCCCAGTGGGGGAGGAAATCTTATATATACATTTATATGTATGTATACATATGTATGTGTGTGTATCCATATATAGTCTTGGTACCCAGTCCTTTCGGTAACAAGTGGCCCAATTTTTTATATATATAAATTTTTGTATATATAAAAGAATTTCATTTTCCAGAGGTTTTTTTTTTTTCTTTGTTGGGGATTCATTGAGGATATAAGATGTGTGTAAAAGAATTTCATTTTCCAGAGGGTTTTTTTTTTCCCCCTGTTGGGGATTCATTGAGGATACAAGATGTGTTACACACTGAGACCCCACCCCCCCTTCCCTCTCTCCATTCATTTTTTCATGTTCATTTTTTAATCAATAAGTAATATTCACTTGTATAGATATACCAAAATTTGTTTATTCAGTTTCCAGTTGGTTTCCAATTTGGGACTATTATTAATGAAATTGTGTTGTTTAGTTTCCAAATATTGGGCTTTTCAAAATATCTTATTTCTAATTTAATTTTGCCATGGGTAAGGAAATACTAAGTTAGATTTTAGTCTTTGAAATGTATTGGGAGTTAAGGCCCAGCATATGGCCTATCTTGATAAATGTTTCCTATTCACCTAAAAAGAATCAGGATTTTGCAGTTGCTAGGTGGTAGCGTTATAAAATGTCAGTTAAATTGAAGTAGTTGATAGTGTTGCTAAATCATCAACAGCTTTACTGTGACTCATTTATTTGGTCTAGTTCTCTCAGTTACTGAGGGATGGAATTTTTTTTTTTTTTTTTTTGAGGGAGGAATATTGAAATCTCTGTGATTCTGGATTTATTTCTACTTTTAGATCTATCAGTTTTTCCTCATGTAATTTAAAGCTTTTAATAAGGCACATATATGTTTGTATTTATGCCTTTCTAACGGCCCCATTTGTCATTATGAAATGTTTCTCTTTATCTCCAATATTCTAGTCTTGAAATATACTTCATCTCTGGCTTTCTTATGCTTACTAATTGAGTGACATGTCTTTTTTCATTGTTTTATGCTATCTGTATCTTTATATTTAAAGTATAACTCTTGTGTAACTCTTGTAGACACATGAAGTTGGGTGTTACATTTTAAATTCATTTTCATATTCTTTGCCTTTTAATTGGAATATTTATTCCATGTGATAATTGATATAATTAGGTTTGAGTCTGCTATTTTTCTATTTGTTTTCTATTAGTCCATCTCTGTTTTGTTTCTCTATTCCTTCCTTTTTGGGGGGAAGTGGAGGCCTTCTTTGGATTAAAAGAATATCTTCTAGTGTCTACTGTTAATTACTCTATTGGCTTTCCATTATTTTTTGCTTTAGTGATTGTATTATATATTCTTAATTTATCATGCTCTACTTAGGATAATAGTGTACCATCTCACATGTAAGAGTAATTCCACTTATAAGTTTAACTTCCACTTATATTTGATATCATTCCTTAATAGTATAAATATACTGGCAAAAAAATTCTCATCTTCTGTCTGAAAGTATCTATTTCATCTTCATTCAGAATGTCTTTCATTTTGAAGGACTTTATTACGGGTTATCAAATTCTTGGTTCTTTTGTCTGAGATGCTTTTTCAGTTTTCTTCAGTTACTTTTCCGTTGATCTTTATTCAGCTTTGCCATCTGATATACTGTTAAGCC
>NW_003852590.1:2507690-2515097 GCF_000181295.1 Otolemur garnettii
TTAAAATTGTACAGATTCCCTTTTCTATGAGAAACTTAAAAATAAATTTGGAGAAGCAAATGAAATTTGACCTAGAAGAGAAAGATGAACTTTGCCTAATTCACAATCTCAAGTTTCCTGATGCGTGGCTAATAACATCCCAAAGAGAGGTAATGTTGCTAAATCCATATAGAGTGGAAGAAGCGCTGCTATTTAAAAGACTTCTTGAGAATCATAAACTTCCTGCAGAGCCACTGGAAAAACCAATCATATTATCAGAGAGGTATGATGAAGTAATACAGTTTCTTTAATTCTAAAAACATTTATTAATTTATATTGGTTTAGAAATTGAAGATTAAAAGTTGAAAGTATTTCCTAGTAGGGATAAATGGTATTTATCTAAAGAAATCTTTTAAAATTTGCTTTCTAATCTTTAATATAATTATTTATAAATAATTGTAGAATATTCTAGATAGTTCATGTCTGCATGTAATGAACCTCAAGCTCATATCTCCAAACACTAGTGACTTTCCTAAGGTGATTTTGAATTTAGATTACAAGACTTTCTTCCATTGTGTACCCTTTAACATTTAAACACAAACCAAAAGTAGAATTCTAAAAGAAACACTTTTATCAACAGTTATCAAGATGTTAGCATGTTTGCTTTATTTGTCCTTTTATTTACAGTTATGTACACATATATTTTCTTAACTTTGCTAAAGTAGTTTGGAATGATTCCCCCTCCTACATCTTACAGTATCTCTCCATCTCTCAAAAATGGCTATTTTCTTACCTAACTACAATGCCTTTCTCATAACTTACACAGTAATAATTTTGTGGAGCTGTTCTCATTGTCTCAAAGCGTCTTTTCTTACTAATTTTTAATGTAGTTTGTACCTAAACAAGATATGCAGAATATGTTTGGTTATGTCTCTTTGAAGCACGCTATTGACTTACTTACTATCAATAGTGAGTCTCTTGTTCAGTGGAGTGTTCTATTTTTTATATTTGTCTATTTGCTTCCTTTTGGTGGTGTTTAACTTGGTTTTCTCTCCCCCATGTTTAATTAGAAGTTAGCTCAGGAAGATTGAATAGATTAAGATTTTACTTTTAGGTAAAACAGGTGTTCTCATCCATTGATGATTGTTGCCTGAATTAATTATATTATTTGTTGTAAAGTGGGGCATGTCCTTTTCTTATCTATATGAGCATATTACTTTCTGTAAAAATAAAAAATCAGGGACTAACCTATTATTAACATTTCCCTTTTTTACACTTAATACTTCTTTTTTAGTCTGACATGGGTAGAAAAGAATTATATGACAAAGGAGATTAAAAACCTGAAATTTAAAAAGATAAAATTTGTTCTCTAGGACATTACAAAATATAAGTGTTTTCAGAATTTTCAAGAATAAAGCAGAAATCATTTATAAAATATGTTAAAACTCTTGTCAAATACAGTGGCGGAAGGAAAAACAATAGAAACAGACCACAAAAAGTCTGTTAAATCTGTCTTTATAAATAAAGTAACAGCAACCACATTAACTAAAATCCAGTATCTTTTGTAGTATACTTGTAAGATTAGCTTAGGAAACTGTTAGAGGAAGAATTAGAAAACAGTGTGTTAGATAGACCGTATTAAAACAGTTTAAAAGCCTGATAGTACTTTTCACTTTCTTCTCCCCAGAATAGCTGGGGCATGTCTGAATTTTTGGACTGGATTGCTTGTCTGGATGATATTTATATATTTTCATTTAAATTTCAAAAATCTTTTTTGTGAAAAAAAAATTCTTTTTTGTGCCTGTCCAAATTATAGAGTTTAAAACATATTTTTCTATGTGTTATTCAAAAATAAATACATAAAAAAGGAAACTATTATTTTGGGTTCATACTAACCTAAAAGTAATCTTTTTAGCATAAATGAAGAAAATTTAATTCAAAAATTTTCCCCCTTCTTTTGAAGTGTTCCATCCCTTATCATAGTTAATGATATAAGTTTTCAGCTGATTACCCCAATATAGACAGAGTACTTATAGGCTGGGCTCAGTTTTCTCACTAGAATTGTGATTGTTTGTGTAGCTTAATTCTGAATGGAGTAATTAGTTATAAAATAAAAAGAGCTCAATAGGAATGGATAACGTTTATTGAGCATTTATTACATGATAAGAACTTTGCTAAAGTCTTTTTGTGATCTTCACAGCAGTCTCATGAAGCAGTTATTATCATTTTATAGCTGAAACTAAAACAGAATGATTAAATAATTTATGTAGGCTCCCTCAGCCAGTGAAGAAGCAGTGGATCCAAGATTATAGTCTAGACAGTCTGACTGTGGAGCCTGCACCATGGTTAAACTATACCATTATCATCACTACCACTAGCCCCAGCTCTCAGATTGATTTTTGGAATGTTGGTTAGGCGAGACATAGCACACTGGATATAAATAGTCAAAACTGTCTTCTCTGAGATGTGTGCTTTCACAGCTAGTGGGGTCTTCAGCCTTATAGAGCCCATAAGCAAAGATACTATCTGTTCCTTTACTTTTTCAACTGTGGGGGGGGGTGTAGGATTGTGGTGAATTAGCACATCTCCTGTATTAAAACTTAAAACAATGCTTTGTGCACTTAAAATGATATCTGCCATGTGGTAGGCACCCAAATATTCATTGAGTGAATGAAAAAAATGGAAACCATGAACTTGTCAATCCTGACAGACACCTTTTTGTAATGACTGTTTGTCAGGTTCCTGCCCCGGGGGCAGGGTCCACTAAGACCTATGGAACTGGTGCTATCAACTGAAGAAATATAAAGTTAGGAATGATAAAGATAGAGACACAAGACACAAAATAGAATTTTCAAAGGTGGGAGCTCAGGGGTCCACCGCCTATATGTGGACTCCGGAGAGTGGCCCCAGAGTTTCTGTTCTGTTCCACCTAGCTCTTAGAAATCTCTTTGCCCAGGTGATAAGCTGAGGGAGGGAACAAACACATCAGCAGTAACCAAAAAAAAAAAAGACACCAGCAGTTTCTCTGAGAGAGCATATCAGCTCCTATTATTATTATTGTTAACTTTAAGGATTTGAGCAGTTTTGAGGAATCTGAAACTTGAGCCTTGTGTAGGGGAGCCTCCTGTCTGGAGTCATACACACAGATTCCTAGGCAGGTGTTAAACTCCGCTAGTTCACTGTGGAGTAAAACACCACTGGTGTCAATCTCCTCGAGGAATTCATGGGAGAGAGGCATTTTCCTCTCATCCTCACAGAGGATTTTCCTCTGCAGTAAGGCATGTGAGCCCTCCTGCCGGTTTCTCTGGGCTCAAGCTGTTCCCTTGGTCTCTGGCCCAGCCAAATGCAAATCTCCACAATGGGTATTTGCTTTGTCTGTTTAATGGGCAGAAACGACCTAGAAGATGTCTCTTTTCTAGGACTTGTCATAGTTTCTTCTATGACCGTTGTTTTCTTCAGAGTGTTCACAGACTCAGCAGGTGTATTTGTGTAAGCTGTATCCCCAATAGGCCAGAGTTTCAGGAAAGGATGGAAACTTGTTCAGATAAGAAATTTAGCGATGGCTAGCTTAAAGGTAAATTAACTGGCTTTTCTTTCTTCTGACTCCTTCAGCTTACTTTTTAATTTTCCTTTTTTCTGGATGTGCTTTCCCCTGCCAAGAGTCGGGTCTTTGGTCCCCATTCTGCCTGCAACTGTTTATAACACCCTGACAAAGCCAAAAACCAATGTGCCAGGTTGATTTGTACCCTAGATAATCTTTGGCTTTCCTCAGAATTGTGCACCATTCAGAATCATTCCATGGGCTACCTTTGACAAAGATGCCATGTCTACAGTAGATTGAAGGAAGCTCTTCCAAGCTTTAAGTTGAATAATATGTATAAGTTCCTAGGAGAAAAAGATACACATTTATCTTTTTGTTATTGAAAAAACCTTGACTAGCAGTTGAAAATTGAGCCGGTGCACCACCTGAGTAACTTGATAGTGTGTTACCATGTATGTTTTAAAGGTATAAAGTGGCATTACTTGTAGTTTTCATTTGCATTTTATTTAGAGAGAGCCCTTTTTAAATTTCACATTGAGTTTGTAACATTCTAGAAGATAGAAATTATCTTTAGTTTTCATTCCTTCATTCTGTACTGTGTATATTGTGTGCAGTATCTCTAATAAAATATTAACAGAAATGTAAAAAAGTAGTTTCTTATAGGGATACTAGACTTTTGTATTTTGGTTAATTATGTTAATGCTTTGAAAAGGGCCCTTGGAGGCCAAGCACAATGACTCAATGTCTTTTATCCCAGCACTTTAGGAGGCCAACATGGGAGGATTGCTTGAGGTCAGGAGTTTGAGGTTGCAGTAAGCTATAATGATGCCAGTGCTTTCTAGCCTAAGTAACAGAGTCAGACCCTGCCTGAAAGGGGGAAGGGGCTTGAATTAATTTTTTTTTTTTTTTTTTTTTTTACAAATCCTCTTATTTCATCTTGTGTATTTATTAACAGGCTATAATTTCTTTTTCAGTCTTTTAAATGGATCTCATTATTTAGAGATTTTATATAAAATGACAGGAGATAACCAGAGATACAGTGAATCAGCCTATCTGTCTGATCCTCGTCTTACAGCAAATGGTTTCAAGATAAAATTGATACCAGGTATGGCAATGTAGTTTAATATTTCCTGAATTGGAAAAATAAGTCTTGATCCAAGAATTACAGTTGGGTTTCACAGTTTATAGATATTATTTATGATGTATTTTGTCTCGCTGCAAGTATAGGGTTGGCTGTATAAAACCAGACTTATTTTAAAAAGATTACTCTGCCTGAAACAAGCACATTTATTTATGTCCAATTTTATTTATTTCATTTATTTGCAATTTTCATAACTAATTGAGTAGTTGTGTAATTTTTGTCACAGTAGTCAGACTTCCCCCTTTGACACAGTCAAACTTCCCCCTTTGTTTAAATTATGAAAATATTCCTTTAGATGATTAAACAGAAATAAATATGTAGGACACTAGAAAGGCCTAACAGAAATGGACATCTTTCCTTTTTATGTAAATATGTATGTATGTACATATGTATGTAGGTATTTTGAGACAGAGTCTCACCCGGTGGCCCTGAGTAGAGTGCTGTGGCATCATCAGCCTCTGTAGTAGCTGGGACAACAGGCATGTGGCACCATGTCCAGCTAGTTTTGGGGTTTTTTTTATAGTTTTGGCCGGGGCTGGGTTTGAACCCACCACCTCCGGCATATGGGGCCAGCACCTTACTCCTTTGAGCCACAGGCAACACCCTGGTTTTTCAATTTTTAGTAGAGATGGGATTTCACTCTTGTTCAGGCTGATCTGGAACTCCTGAGCTTGAGCAGTCCACCTACCTTGGCCTCCCAGAGTTGCTAGGATTACAGGTGTGAGCTGCTACCATTCCTGGCTTCATCTTTGCTTTGTAAAAAGCATTTATTTGTTTTTCGAAGTAGGTATGTAACATTAACAGTCTTATTTGAAGAGTGGATACTGTGTATTGCTGAGTGAATACTGTGTATTACTGTGTGCACTTTTTTGCCCACATTTTTGAGGGGAAAGTAAGGGTGCACATTATACATTCATGGATAGTACTAATTCCATTTCTATATAAGTGTTTTTAATTCTTTTTTGTGTGTGTGCTTATGTGTTAAAAGTATAACCCTGGAAAGCAATAATGATATTCATATATAAAATAATACACTGGAACATAGTAATCAGTTTGGTTGAACTTCTGAGGAACTTGCAAGGAAAGCATTTTTAGCTAATTCTCTCCATACACTGTAGGTGGCAACTAGCACCTACCTTTTGATCCTTTTATAAGATTTTTTTTTTGAGACAGAGTCTCACTATGTTGCCCTCAGTAGAGTGTTGTGGCATCACAGCTCACGGCAACCTCCAAATCTTGGACTTAAGTGATTTTCTTTCCTCATCCTCCCAAGTAGCTGGGACTCCAGCCGCCCACCACACTGCCTGACTTTTGTTATTGCATTTGTTATTGTTTGGAAAGCCCTGGCAGAGTTTGAACCCCAGTGTATGTGGCTGGTGCCCTAACAAAATGAGTTACGGGCCCCAAGCCACAAAATTCTTTTATAATACAAAAACAATGGCCTAAATATAAACAAAAAAATTTTTTGAATTAAAAAACTAAAATGAAAGATTTTTTTCATGAAAGGGCCAAAAATGTGGAGGTGCATTATACACAGCAAAATACTGTAATTTGAGTTCATGGCTCTGCTAAAAGACTAATAACCCTCTTTACTTAGTATGTAAATTCATTGGGTGGATAGAATAACAAGAAAATCCATCTGGCCAGGAGACCTCAGTTTTCCTGGCTAGCTCCTCCCTATTGTTTTGTAATTTCCTTACTAAAATGCCTCCTGCCCTAGCTTCCTCTGGTGTCAAAGGGGCACAGTGGCACCATGAAGAAGGGCTCCACTGTTCACCTGCCTCTAAGCTTCTCATTCCCAAAGTGTAGAAAAACAGAGTTTAACCAAACTGTATTTGAAGATTTTTAAATGAATATTTTACTGTGACATGTAAAAAACAATATCCAAAACCATGGAGGTGGGAACTACTACATATACAGAAAATGCTTTGGTGTTCTAAACTTAAACTAATTTTACTTGATTTTTGCAGTTTTAAGGATACCTTAAACTTTTTACCTCCCACCTCAATTTTAAATATATTAGAACTTCCATAGTTGACCTTCTCCTACATTGACCACCTTTTAAAGTTGACCTAGGCTGGACATGTACCACATGTACACATCAGTACAGGTCTTGTTCTTTATGTTGACCAGGTTGTTACAGTCCCTTGGGTGTTAAACTTACAGAGCTTCTACTGTGTTTAGACTTGGGCTAGAGGAAACCAAATCTCAACACTGCCATTTAAAAATATTTTGTTCAGGGGAAAGTCAGTTGGCTTTCCTCATCAGTAACAACTAATAATTTATGGAGTAATTATTACATGCACAGCACTATTCTAAGTATTGTATGTATTAACTGAATCTCTCTAATACCCCTATGAAGTAGGTTTTATGACTGTCCTCACTTTTGTTTTTAAGTTTCAAATTAATATGGGGATATAAATTTTGAGGTTACCTTATTCTCACTTCCAAGGGTAAAGTTTGAGTTGTAGAAAAGCCCCTCACCCAGGCTGTGTGCTGAACACCCTCACATTGTCCTCCCTTTATAGATGGGAAAATCAATGGACAAAAAGTTAAGTTTGCTCAAGGGGACACAAGTAATGGTAGTACTAAGATTTGAACTCAGGGCTTGGCGCCTGTGGCTCAAGCGGCTAAGGCGCCAGCCACATACACCTAAGGTGGCGAGTTCGAATCCCCAGCCTGGGCCCGCCAAACAACAATGATGGCTGCAACCAAGAAAAAAAAAATGGCCGGGCGTTGTGGTGGG
>NW_003852590.1:2515217-2520019 GCF_000181295.1 Otolemur garnettii
CAAAAAAAAAAAAAAAAAAAAGATTTGAACTCAGGCAAGCCAGATCTGAGTATTATTCTTAAGAACTTTGTTTTTTGATGGAAATAGCTTTTTGTCCTGGTTCAATAAGAATTTTATATTTTAGGAAGTGAAGACTTACCAAACCACTTATTCATTAATGTATTTTCTCTGCAAATTGGGAAGCATTTTATAGAAGTTTATGGAAACTTTTGAAAGTTTATTACATAGTTCCTAATGTCTCAAAGTTTTCTATATTTGAATTTTGCAAACAGATTAAAATATTGCTCAATTTCTTTATTTGTGGCCAAATATTTTTTGCCCATTTCCACTAGTAGTTCTGTGAAACGTATATAATTTTCCAGGGCAAGTGTACATAGTATTAGACTCTTTAATCCAATCATACTGTAAAAGTTTTAGAACTAGTAACAGTGAAAAGTCTCCTAGAAGGATTTGGTTTTTTTTTTGAGACATGGTCTCACTGTGTCGCCCTCAGTAGAGTGCTGTAGTGTCACAGCTCACAGCAACCTCAAACTCTTAGGCTTAAGTGATTGTCTTGTCTCACTCTCCCAAGCAGCTGGGACTGCAGGCACCCACACAACGCCTGGCTATTTTTTTTGTTGCAGTTATCATTGCTGTTTAACTGGTGTGGGCTGGTTGAACCCACCAGCCTGGGTGTTTGCGGCCGGCGCCCTACCCACTGAGCTATGGGGATAGAAGGATATTTTTAGAAATTTTCATATCTGTATAAATATGTAAAAGAGATATGAACTAGAACAGTCTGCTACTACTTTGTTGCCTGTCCATATATACTGTTTTGAATCCCATTTAAGCTCCCCCTGTTTATCATATGCATTTTATCTCCCTTCATTAAATTTTGTATCTCATTTTTATACTTGTTTATATATCACGTATTATTGTCCACTTGTCTCCTGAGGAAAACATTAGGATACTTTCTCACTAATCTACCACCATTGCTTCTGACATCTAGGTTAAGGAACAAATATATAAGTAGGGAATAGGGACGAGATTGGATTATTGAAGTCTTAGGGTCTAAAATTTTTCAAGTTGTACCACATCTTTTTTGTTGTTGTTGTTGTTGTTGTTATTGCAGCTTTTGGCTGGGGCCAGATCTGAACCTGTCACCTCCGGTATATGGGGCCAGCGCCCCTACTCGTTGAGCTACAGGCGCCGCCCCTCACTTTTTTTTTTTTTTTTTGTATTAATCCATTGATAGCTACCACTTACCCAAAATTGGATCATCTCTTTCTTCTGGGTAGATTATGTAGACTTCAGTACTAAGAACGTTTATCTATGCTATTTTCCAAAATCATATATTCTAAAGCTAAATTTAATGCTTTGAAATATGTGCTATTATGGATTATGTACCCAGTTATACTGCCAGTTCTGTAGCTAGTTTTTAGTTTTAATGTAATCACTAATAAATAACATGTCAGTTTTTTAAACATTTTTGTTGGTAAAATATTTTGAACTAGTATTTCATTTCTTCAAATTAGGACTATATTAAAAAGTTACTGTGTGACTGTTTTTATAATTTGTAAATTGAAATAATCAGAAATAATTCAGACCTTTAAATTAGATATTAAAACAGTAAGATAGATTTTGAAAAGCAGCAGTTGTTAAAACACTTAAACCAGTTATATTTTAATAAATATCATGGGACTCCATTTTCTCTCCAAAGTAAGAGATGTTCTAAACAAATGTAAGGAGCAGAACAGCAATAACTGAGATTAAGTGAAATTATATAAAGCACATGTGGTGTCAACGAGCACTTATGACTTAATGTGAAATCCTGTGGGAGATTGCTATTTGTTCTCCAACTAAGGAACAAAACTTTATCCTGACTATATTAAATTCTAATGAAGGTTCACTAAATGCTTTAACAGGAGTTTTGTTTTTAATGGACATGTTCTGGAATATAATTTATACTAAACTATGTGTTTTTATTTTTTCTTTTAGGAGTTTCCATTACTGAAAACTTCTTGGAAATAGAAGGAATGGCTAACTGTCTCCCATTCTATGGAGTAATGGATTTAAAAGAAATTCTTAATGCTATCTTAAACAAAAATGCAAAGGAAGTTTATGAATGTAGACCTCGAAAAGTGATAAGTTATCTAGAGGTACACATTATTAATTTATATGTAGATTGGCTAGGTTTTAAGATACTTGTTCTTCATAAAGTAATAATAAGTGGCTTCAAAATAGTAAAGCAATTTTTGTAAGGTTTATTGTTTGTTTGCAAGAAGGAACACTATTTTAAAAAGCTCCATTAAAAGTTTCACATCATGGGTGGCACCTGTGGTTCAGTGAGTAGGGCGCCGGCCCCATATATGGGGGGTGGCAGGTTCGAACCCAGCCCCAGCCAAACTGCAACAAAAAATAGCCAGGCATTGTGGCGGGCGCCTATAGTCCCAGCTACTCGGGAGGCTGAGGCAAGAGAATCACCGAAGCCCAGGAGTTGGAGGTTGATGTGAGCTGTGTAGCCACAGCACTTTACCGAGGGCAATAAAGGAAGATTGTCTCTACAAAAAGAAAAAAAGTTTCTCATCATAAGCTCAGCATCATGGTGAGCATCTGTAGTCTCGCTACTCAGGAGGCTGAGGCAAGAGGATCACTTGAGGCCAGGAGTTTGATGCTGCTGTGAGCTATGATGCCACACTACTATACCCAGGGAATCAGAGTAAGACTGTCTCAAAAAAAAAAGTTTCACATTCTAGACTGGTTTGGTAAACTTTATCATGGATTCTTACCATACATTATTTCATAATTCAGGAACAGCTTCATAGATGAAACATTTGTGATGAAGTTCTTTTTTTTTTTAATTTCCATAACTAATCCCCTTAGATGGAATTCAAAATTGTTCTACCTTATGACATGCACTTTTCTAAAAACAATTGTAATATGATTGTAAACCCTGATCTCTTCAAGAGCAAAAAAACAAAGACAAAGTGAAAGACCTAAATCACTGAATAAATGGAAATTTGAGAAGTTTTAACAATATTCATCACAAATAAATGTAACCATGGTTTAAAAGAATGGAAATTTGAGAAGTTTTAAATGGAAAATTAAATGGAAATTTGAGAAGTTTTAACAACGTTCATCACAAATGAATGTAACCATGGTTTAAAAGAATACTTCACATAGTTTTCAAACTTATTGTTTTAAAATGTGAAACAAATGTCAGACTTTTGCTTAAAAACTCTGATTACTTCCCTGTGCATTCAAATTAAAACCCCAACCACTCACCCTGTCCTAGAAGGTGATCCGGCCTCTGTCTGACTCCCTTATCTAGTTTCTCTCTTCCCTGTAACAACTATGTTACACCCATACTGAACATTCGATTCTCTCTGTTCTCTCTGTCTGAAATACTTTTCTTTCCCCATGATCTTTGCGTCATGGTTCCCTACTTTTTAAAAGAAGCTTGACATCATCTCAAGTAAGCATTTCAACCACACAATCACTCTATCATGTTGCCCAGTTTAACTTTGTGTATTATTTATTCACTAAAAATATCTTTGTATTTTTATCTATCTTCTGTTTCTCTTTACTAGAATGTAAATTTCACAAGAGCCAGGAGTCTTGTTTTCTTGTTCACCACAATATCCCTAGAACCTCGGACATACCTGGTGCTTAATAAATTTTTGTTGAGTGAATTAATAAGATAAATATAATCAAAATTCTGTCTTACCAGTATAACACATTTTCTACTTCAGGGCATATCACAGTAAAATGTATGACTTTCCCTTCACAGGGAGAAGCGGTGCGTCTGTCTAGACAGTTACCCATGTACTTACCAAAAGAGGATGTCCAAGATATTATCTACAGAATGAAGCACCAGTTTGGAAATGAAATTAAAGGGTGTGTTCATGGTCGCCCATTTTTTCATCATTTAACCCATCTTCCAGAAACAACATGATTAAAATTAGTTACTGATGAAATTGATTTGGTCACAAAACAAAGTCAATTTTTAACCCATCTTTGTATTATCATGTGTCAAATGGTTATTTTATAAATAAGGATTCACTGGCTTATTTGTATATTTAAAATGTTTGAGAATTTGTAGGAAATTTAAATAAACTAATATGCACTATTCATTTTATCCTCAATAACTAGCCTTTGTGATAATTATTAGTTGTCGTAGACTCCACATTGAAAGGTAGTATTCTTGGGTGGTTAGTTTACTAGGTCAATGCTGTGCAGAGAAGTCACATCACACAAGCTAGCATATCAGGCAGATGTCAGCCTGGTTGCAAGTATGATGCTGAGACCGAGTGGGAGGAAAGTGAGATAATAAAGTTCAGAGAAAAGAAGAAAGAGCATAACCTCAGAAATCCTGCCATTTACCTTCATGTTGAGGATAACAGCTTAAATGTTACAGTCTCTTCTTATGAAGAAAATTTTGGGACTTTGGGGTCAAAATTTGACAGAGAATGTGGGGAAAACTAGACCTTTAACAGGAATTTTAGGTAAAGATTATTATACATGTGCCCCTTCAAAAACCAGGTCCCACACTGCACTGAAATACTTAATTTACAAAAGGTCGAAACATCTTTTTCTTTTGAAATGGGGTCTTACTATTGCCCAGACTGGCTTTGAAATCCTGAGCTCATAAAGTCCTCTTCCCTTCAGCCTCCCAAGTAGCTGGGATTCCAGGGACATGCCATCCACCATGGTTTCACTTAGGTGAAACATGATTTGTAATGATTATATTTGTTGTGTAAGGTAGGATATGTTACTCTGGGCACAGTGTTCCCGTACACCATCTTCAGTAATTCTTAGGGATC
>NW_003852590.1:2520404-2522506 GCF_000181295.1 Otolemur garnettii
AGTGTTACCAAGCAGTGGGCTTGCTGCCTGATGCACATAGAAGCCAATATTATGACACCAGGTTTTGAGAAAAAAACTTTATTGCCAGTAAATCTGTAAGCAGACAGGAGGCACTAAGTCTCCTGGAAATAGACAAACCCAAATCTGTCACCCCAATCTGCAGTGGGGGGCAAATTTTATGGATTGGAGAACAGGTTACACCAAAGAACAGGTTTGAATTGGAAGAATTTCAAGACTTTGTTGAGAAGGCATGGGGAGGGGTCTTATCACCAAACGTTCCTAGATAATGGACCTATCCCTTTTGAAAGTGTTCTGTGTGCTAGGTTTTGGCCATGTTCCATCTTTTAGTTTGAGGAAGGTGGGACTTGAGGTATTATTTCTTAAGGCTGAACTTTGCTGCATGTGCTCTGGCTGCATAACCTGCAGATTCTTAGCTCTGTGCCTGCAAAATAATGACATTCTGTTATCAATAGGAAGATAACCAAATAAGACTGGCCAGTGGCTACCAAAATAACTGTTCCCCGTCCTCTTACTGCCCCTTCTGTAAATTTGGTGCTCTCCTCTAGGACACCTTTCTAATTGGATAAATTGAAGAAAGAGTTTACAAAGATACGGAGGGTGATGAAATTTGCATCATACATTTGCACCAGCCCTAAGCAAAATTGTGGACTCATTTTTTAGCCAGTATTTTTAGCCAGTACTGAGTTTAGCCAGTACTGATTTTTAGCCAGTACTGATCTGACAAAGGCCTTGTAGATAAACTCATTTTGTATTTTTCTTACCAGGGCTGAATTCTGCCAAATCCAGTTGGTTGTAATGGCAGCAGTTATTTACCACCTATTTGGTAGATAGGGTAAGCACTTAACCTTGCATGATCTTTAATGGTCACAAAAAAATTTACAATTGTAAATACTATTGAGTCTAACCCTAGAGCTGGTGTTCCTAACCACCATTTTACGTCCTACTTGATGTCCCTCAAGAGTTATTAGGGCCAACCAACATAGGTATTTGGAGGGAGGTATAAAAAACACTCCCTGACATCACTTTAACAGTTGCTTTTGTGAGTAAGTCAAATTTGGGCAGCAACCTTTTTCTAACAGAATCAGTAGAGCAGGACGAGTTGTCTGCTTTCCCCAGAACAGGGGCAAGTCCGTTGAGGACGGTGTTGCAGCCTGGGCTGCCTGGGAGCCGGAGGCTGACACAGAAGCCACAGGGAGCCTCTGCTTCCCTCCCTGCACCCCACTGGCCCTTGCAGCAGCCCCAGCACCACGTGTGGGACAAAATGGCCGAAACGAACAGTGGTGACAGGGAAACCCTGGCTCCTAGGATGGAGGTTATTCAGGCAAGGAGGCCAGCTCCGGGAGTTCAGGGCGAGGCCAGGACACCCACAGAGAAAGGAAACCTATTTCTTCCTCTTTCTGCTAGGATGTAGAAGGGATTGGCCTGGGAGGAGCTAGGATGTAGAAGGGATTGGCCTGGGAGGAGGGGGACTCTCAAGGTGTAAATCCCAAGTGTTCTTGAGTCTCAAGGTATTGCTTAGAACCCCAGCCTCGCGTATGGTCCCAGGACGACAAAGGCACATGGAAGTGAGGCCTGTAGATCCCTGGGACCATTTGCTGGGAAGGCAGCCACTTACGATCCAGTTGGGCCCGTACTGGTTTAGATATTTAACATACTGAAAAATCTTAGGCCTGAAACTAGCTAATCAATTTAAATTTGTTTCTTCTTGGATCACCTTGTCTAGTCTCTCTCTTCTCATGACCATAATAGACAATTAAATTGTACTCATATAATCCTGCTTTTACTTTTAGTTTTCCTTCAGTGCTTACTTCTTCTTCTTATATATTACTCTATAATATTATGTATTAGTATTTTATAATAATACATTATTAGATTATATAATACATGTTAATATTATATAAAGCATTAAAATATGTTAGTATAACACATGTAATAATATGTTGTTTCTTATTTATGAAATAGTCTCCTTTTCCTAATGTGAGATGTTTGGGTGTCTATTTTAAATTACCTCTTATGATATCTCAAGTGTCAAGAAAGATTTATGCTTTTCCTAAATAGTGATCCATGTTTTTTTTTTTTTT
>NW_003852590.1:2526445-2536590 GCF_000181295.1 Otolemur garnettii
CTTAACCAAAATTTGCCAATTTTAGAAAATTTACAGTCAAATATAGAATATTATTAAATATTAACATTAAATATTAAAAGTATCTCAGTATGAATTCTAGTTAATTGAAAGAACAATACTAAGAAGGAAAAACAGACCTAAAAAGAAAAGGTGATTTGAATACTGTTTATTTCCACTGTTCATATTTAATGAACAAATAAAATGAGATCTATACCATTAGCATAGAAAAATTCAAATAAAATAGTAAAGGGAAGAGAAAGTAGAAGAATACAGAAAAAGAAAAAATAAAATGAAAATGATCTGAGTGGAGAGGAAAAAAGGAAGTGAATAGGAAGAAAGGAAGAAGAGACTGACTGAGGGGAACCTGTATTGTGTTTGATTACAACAAAAGTTCTCCCATTTTCTCCTCTTCATTCACATTTTATAGGATTGTGCAGTCGTACTTAATGTCTGGATACTCCTTCTGGCTAAAATCTTCCTTTTTTTTTTTTTCCAGAAAAAAGGGAGGTTAACTCCTATACCCTAGCATTTGTTTACCATTTATTCGGTGCTTACATTAAAGTCACTAAGTATTGTAATTTTCTCCTTAAAATAGCTTCACCTCTGTTTATCGTTGTCACCTAGCATTGTGACTGAACAGAAAGAAACATACAAATATTTGTATATTTGAGCTATAACATTTTATTTCACTCTCTCTTTCTTCAATTCCAATTCTGTGGCTATTAACAAAACGGTGTTGATCTTACTTTCCATGCTCTCCAAGGGAGAAGAGGCATGGGAAATAAGAAGCAAAGCTTATTTAGGACCAAATCTTGAGATGACTTGAATATCAAGCTAAAGATTTTCAACTTTGGTAAAAGCAGCTAAAAGTGTTTAAATAGGAAAATAATGCCATTAGAAATTTACATTAGGAATATTAGCTTAAAATCACTTAAGATGAATTGGAATGAATAAGAGAGGAAGGAGGTCAGTAAAAGAAATTCCACTGCTGAAATTCCATCTGTGTTCTAAGTGCTTCAGTCATCTCATGTTCATTGTGTTCTTTCAACAGAAGTTTCTTTAGAAGAATCTGAAGAAGAATTTGACATTATTGAGGTATAATAAGATATATTTCTAAACTTAAATTCAAAGTAATATTTAAAGCATATATTTCTCCCCCACTTTCTAGCTCTGACATTTGCCAGCAAAATGTGTTAGTCATTTGAAGGACAAAAAAGACCACACTTAACAAAAATGTTGAGTTTATGACATACATAGACAAAAAGATGCTTTATATTTAATTTCATCTTGATTTTGTATAGTAAATATTCTGATGTTTGTGTAAATGAAAATGTATATTTTGTTGTCCTTGTAATTTGTGCTGCTGTCCCTGTATTTCTCCTGCATTCCAGACGGGTCCAAGTATTTCTAGAGTATCTCTTGTTTGTTCTTTGCCAACTACCAACAATACCTCCCTTTCCCTTAATTTGGTTGATCTTAGCTATATGTTAAAGGAAAAGGAATTAGTTGCCCTTAATTGACAGAATTTTAGGCAATACAGGTATATATTTTTGCTATTTGGAGAAAACTGCCAACTCTCATCTACATGTAAGGCTGGTCCTAATTTACATTTTTCTTTTCCCCAAAGGAGGAAGAAACAGAAACTATAAGTGAAGATGGTAGTTCAAAAGAAGCAGACGATATGTCAGTGAAATACCGGTATTTGTTAGGGGCAAAGTGACAGACTCTACATTTTAAAAATGCTTCACTTTTTAGGGCCAGGCATGGTAGCTCATGCCTGTAATCCCAGCACTCTGAGAGGCTGAGGTGGGAGGGCTGCCTGAGCTCACAGGTTCTAGACCAGCCTGAGCAAGTGTGAGACCCCATCTGTAAAAACAGCTGGGCATTATGGTGGGCACCTGTAATCCCAGCTACTCAGGAGGCTAAGGCAAGAGGATCACTTGAGTCCAGAAGTTTGAGGTTGCTGTGAGCCAGGATGGCCAGGGCACTCAACCTAGGGCAACAAAATGAGACTCTGTCTCAAAAAAAAAAAAAAAGCTTCACTTTCTAATTATAAAATTCCCTTAAGAAATAGGTGAAAAGAGATGAGATGTGACCTAACATTTGTCCTAGGCATTGTACTAGTTGCTCTCTATGCTTTATATTTCTTCTCATGTAGTCTTTACAAAGTCTTCAAAGTTAAAATTATTCCAGTACAACACAGAGAAGCACATGGAAAGTTAAACAGTCTATAGGAACACAGCTGGTAATGTATGGAGCTGGAATTCAGTCCTGAAGCTGTCAAACCTCAAGATCTACCATCTTATATTGTTTTATTGATTCTGAAATATAAACCTATAAGCTTTTATATTTGAATAAAAGTTATAAAATTAAAAGAAATTTTTATACCATGTTTCCCCCCAAATAAGACACTGTTTTATTTATTTTTTCTCAAGAAGACACACTAGAGCTTATTTTCAGGGGATGTCTTATTTTTATTAAGTATAATACAACAATCTACATTTATTCAAATATAGTTAAGTCATCTTCTGGAACCTGACAGGGGGAGCTGACCTTGTTGATGGGGCTGACGCTAGTGATGTGTGAACTCCTTTCCTCTAGCCGTTTGCACTTGCGCAATAGATGCCTGTGAAGGTGGTTACCACACACGTACCCACACAAATGTGAATGGCTCAGAGAAAGGGACTGTGGGCAGGTAAAAGGTATTCCAGTCTTCCTTACCTCTCCGAGCCAAAATGCATTGCGGCTATGCATTTGCAGATATGCTGCATAGCCACGCCCATCACTAAGTCTTATTATCAGGGTAGGGCTTATATTTAACAAATGCATAGAAATCCTGCTAGGGCTTATTTTTGGGGTAGGTCTTATTTTCAGGGAAACACAGTAGTAACCATTAACCAACTACAGTAGAACCTCTGTAAGTTGACCACCCAAGTGTTGCCGTAAGGGTCTCGCAGAAAAGTGATGTAGCGGAGAGTAAGCACACTTATTGAAATTGTGTTTTAAATAAAGGTGACCATCTGCTCACTCAGGCAAAATGGTGAGCTTTCTTTATTTACTGTTGGTTTATATAGTCAATCTTGTGCATGCACACTATACAGCAATGACCTCATTAATATTCATTACAATCCCTCTGCACATGTGCACTATACATCAATGACTTCATTAATCCATTTGAACATCTTGTGACCACCCCTCCTATAAGTAGCTCCTCCCTAGTAATCTGATAATCCACCCAACATACACCTTTAAGCATAACCCTTTCAACATAACTGGGTTTAGGGCCGCACCTGTGGCTCAAAAGGGTAGGGCGCAGGCCCCATATGCTGGAGGTGGTGGGTTCAAACCCAGCCCCAGCCAAAAATAGCAAAAATAACCCAGTTTAACATAACTTAATGGAGAACGTGTTGTCAGTCATTACTTTCTTTGTTCTTATCTGATGAAGCCTGAGGCTATGGAGGAACAAGGTAGATTGAATACCTGCCCCTCCTCTGCTCTCTCTTTTCCCTCTCTTCCCCCTCGCTCTTCTCTACTCTCTCTCTTCTCTTCCCCACTCTCTCGTAATCTCTCTCCCCTCTTTTGTCTCCTCAGTGCTGCTTTGCAGCCTCCCTCCCCCCACCAATAAAGACCTTTTTGTACCAAAAAAAAAAAAAAAATACCTGCCCTTGCTGGCCTTGCCATTTGGAGGCTGTTACTTCGAATCTTAAGGCATAAAGAAACTTCTTGGGCATACAGGAATTTGTGTGCAAACCTCTGCTCCCATGTAAGCCTTAAGTCAGGGGCGTTTTGCTGGAAACTTTTATAAGGTATTTTCAGGCTGGACTTCTCAAAAGCCTTTCACAAGCCCAGGTTTCATCTGTGCCATCAGATACCTGTATGCATTGGGTAAATTCCTCTTCTCTTGAGGTCCCCGAGCACATCTCCATTCCCAGACCTGGCAGCAAGTGACCTTCATTACTTACCACAGATCAGGAAAGGTTACTGATGGATATCTGGCCAGTTTTCCAAAGGGCTTGTTAACCCCCAGATTCAATTCAAGCACCACTCTGAGAGTCCGTACATCGCTGCAAAGGCACGAGGAATTTTATTTGTGCATCAAGCTCAGAGCCTGGGCTGCCCTTTTGAGAAAATGCGGGAACAGCCCTTACAGACTGTTCAAACAATGCCTTTATACCTTTCCCTCTTCCCTCCCCGAGACCATCCCACCTAATTCCCTTATTGGTGGATAGACTATATCTCTCTTAAACCGACAGGTATAAGGTGGTTGTTTTTCAGGGTTGATTGGCTTAGGGAGGGTCTTCTTTGTCTCAGGTGAGCGAATGAGAAGAAAGGCTAAGGGTTGTGAGCAGGGTGAGTGCAGAGTAGAGTGATGAGTGCAAAAGGGGCGGGGTGGGGGGGGAGTCACAGGTGGCGCGAATACAGAGTAGAGTGAGGAGTGCGAAAGGGGCGAGTCTGGAGTGCCGAACTTGAAGGGCGTGGCAAGTATAGAGTGACGAATGTGACGAATGTGAAGGGGGCGGGGAGGGTCAGAATGTGGGCTTTAAGGCTTAGGTATGATAAGGTCCCTAGTTCTGGTGTGCGGTGGCTCATTGTAAACAAACAGCGAGAGAAAAAAAAAAGAGGTAGTTTGACTTGCAACTTGAGTTAATTAGTTTGGCTCCCACAGGCTTTTTTATTGGCCTTATAAAGTCAACCTTAATTCCTTAACACAGTAAATGCTATTCCAACCAAAACCTTGGTCATGTTAGGCCCACAACCAACTCGGCCACATGAGATTCTGCCTCAGTTTCTCACAAGTATGCCTGCACAAAGTCTTTTCACTGCTCTCTCTCAAACGGCTTTTTTGGCCAGAGGCATATAGGCATTTCGCCTATACCCAAGGAACTGTAACAAATGGGTCAACACAGAAACGTGGTCAATGTAAGGCTAGGCCTACCATACTGATATGTACATGTGGTGCATGTCTAGTCTATGAAAATTAGGTCAACTTAAGGAGGTGGTCAATGTAGGGAGGAGGGGCAACTGTGGAGAGTCTACTCTATTTTAAACTTATAATAACTCTTAAATACAAAAAATAAGTAAGCAAAGAGAAAGCTAAAAACCCTCTAGACTTTATGCCCCTTTTTGACATTTTGTTGTTTCTATTTATATCTCTTAATACCATCTATCTCTTAAAAAGTTATTTTAGTATTAATATTATTTCTAGTATTCTGGGTGGTTTTCCTACTCAAGATAGAAATGATTTACAGTGTGAGAGTATTCTTTGTCTGTACTTACCACTCCCAGTGAATTTTGTACTTTCAGACAATTTCTTATTGTTCATTAATACTTTTTTTTTTTTCAAATTGAAGGACTTCCTTTAGGATTTCTTGGAAAACAGATCTGGTGTTAACAAAATCCCTCAGTTTTTTGTTTGTCTGGGAAACTTTATTTCTCCTTTATGTTTGAAGGATAATTTTACAGGATATAACATACTAGGATAAAACTTATTTTCCTTCATCACTTTAAATATGTCATGCCCTCTCCTGGCCTGAGAAATCTGCTGCCAGATGTATTGGACCACTTTTTATGTTATTTGTTTCTTTTCTCTTTCTGCCTTTAGGATCTTTTCTTCATCTGTAAACTTTGGGAATTTGATTATTAAATGCCTTGAGATAGTCTTACTTGAGTTAAATCTGTTTAGTGTTCTATGACCTTCTTGTGCCTAAATATTGATATCTTTTTCTAGGTTTAGAAAGTTCTCTGTTATTTCATTGAATAAACTTTCTACCCCATTCTCTTCCTCTACCCTCTTCTTCAAGGCCAATACTGCCTGGATTTACTCTTTGGGGGCTATTTTCTAGATCTTGTAGTAATGCTTTATTCTTTCTAACTTTTTTCTCTTCTGTATATTTCCATATAGCTTGTCTTCAAGATTACTAAGTCTTTCTTCTGTTTGATCAATTCTGCTTTTGAGAGACTCTGATACAGTTTTTCAGTTTGTCAATTGGATTATTCAACTCCAGAATTTCTACTTGATTTTAAAAACACTTTAATCTCTTTTGTTAAATTTCTCTTACAGGGTTCTGAATTCCTTTTCCATGCTGTCATGAAGTTCATTGAGCTTCCTCAGAACAGCTATTCTGAATTCTTTGTCTAAAAGGTCACATATCCCTGTTACTCTGGGATTGGTTACTATTGCCTTACTTAGTTCATTTGGTGAGGTCATGTTTTCCTGGATGTTCCTGATGCTTGTGGATGTTCATCAGTGTCTGGGCATTGAAGAATTAGGTATTTATTCTCATCTTTACAGAATAGGCTTGTTGTACCCATCCTTCTTGAAAAGGCTTTCCAAGTATTCAAAGGGAATTAAGTATTGTTATCCACTGTAACCATATGAGCACTAGGGGGCACCTCAAGGCCAGTAATGCTAAAACTTTTTCAGACTGCTGGTGGTATCAGTTTGGTGGGCTTGGATTAGATACAGGAGAATTCCCTGGCTTGCCAAGCAAAGTCTCTTGTACTCTTCCCTCACTTTCCCCTCAAATAGAAGGTTCCTCACTCTACACTGGCCTACTTGGAGGTGGGGGAGGGAGGGTGCAAGTACTCCTGTGGCCACCACAGTTGGAACTGTGTTGTTCAGTACTAGCCTGAACATTACTAGGTCACACTTAAAGCCCCTGGCTACTACTACCTGGCTACCACTGATGTTTATTTAAGGCCCAAAGGATCTTTAGTCACCAGGTGGTAAATCTTGCCAGGTTGGGTCCTTCTCCTCAGGGTAGTGATTCCCTTCTGGCCCAGGGTAAGTCTGGAAATGTCATTCAGAAACAGGGGCTTCCGGGATCTGCTTTATATTTTATCTTACTGTGGCTGAGCTAGCACCCAAGTTGCAAGGCAAAGTCTTATGTACTATTCCCTTTCTGGTTCTCAAGCAAAAGGAGTCTCTTACTCAGCTGTGCTATCTGGAGTTGAGGGAGGGGTGACACAAGCACTCCCTTGGCTGCCATAGCTGGTGTTTCACTTGGTCACTTGTATCTACTAACTCTGAGCCCAGCACAGCACCAGAACTTGCCCATGGACTGCAATCTTTGTGGCCTGACTGCTTTTCAAATTTATTCTGGAACCTAGGGCACTTTAGCCAGGCAATAGTGGAGCTCAATGGAACTCATTTTCCTAACACTGGGGCAGAAGATTCCCCTCTGGCCAGGGATGATCTTAATACTTCCGGATGTGGCTGCAGGCAGAATTCTGCACTGTGTTGTGTTCTGTTATGACAGGGCAGCGCTGAGTTCCAAAGCACAGTCCCACAATCACTTTGCAATACTTCCCCCAAGCACACAGATTCCCTCTCCCTGGCTCTGCCAGGTGAGGAGGGAGTGGAAGCAATTTGGTGTTATGTCTGGGGGAGTTATTACTATAGGGTTCTATTTGCTCTGCCTCCTTCCTTCAGGACACTGAGCTTTACCTATTGTAACAAAAAGAAACATGAGAAATCCTGTTTAGAATTTATACTCAGCTTTAGGAAGGGAATTTTATAGCAAAAATTGAAAATTTCTTACAATAGTAGAGGGAAGTTTAGACAAGAAAATGCCGCAATGAAGTAAGGTAGAAATTTGGTTTGCCTTAATTTTAGAATGATAAATTTTTTTCTAATTTGAATTGGATTTCAGACAAGTAGAAATAGGGTAAAAGAGTGACATTTTTCACATCTTTTTGACTGGATAGTCATAATGAGACTTTTCATTTTATTTAAAATATGAATTCTCAGTCTATCAAATCTCATATTTGTTTAAACAGATATTTATCACTATTTCACTATTAGAAATCAGCATTTTACTATGTTATATGCAAAATGCCCTCTTGTATATAATCTTTAAGTCATTCTGTTAGGACAATAATATTCCAGGAAGTCCCCAAGTTACAAACATCCAACTTGTACTTAAAGGGAAGCTATTACAAAGTAATAGGTAAATGTATCTGTTCCAACTAACATATAATTTCAACTTAAGAACACACCTATAGAACTGTCATATTTGTAACCTAGGCACTGTCTGTATCTTTATTTTAGAAGTGGGGAAGTTGATATTTAAGAGAAAATTAGTCTAACAAACAGCTGGTTAGTGACATAATAGGCACTGGATCCTATATCTTTCAATTCTATAGATTTCTTAGTGTTTGCAAATATGAAATACTATTACTTTCAGTTAACTATAGAAAATTTGAAGAATGCAGAATACAAAGGGATAAAAGAAAAATACCTGTAATCATACCATGTGGAAATAGTATTTTTATATATTTCTAGTCTCTTTGATATATATTTTATGTAGCTGAGAATATTTGGTATATACAATCTTATTCTTGCCATATTCCATCATATAAGCACTATCTTGTATTTTTAAAATAATTCTAAGTGTTATTTTTAAAAGCTGCATAATATTCTAGCTTATAAAAACACATTTATTTAAATATTCCCTTATTTTTAAACATTTCAGTTCCTCAATTTTTTATTTAAAGTTTCTGTTATATTAACATTTAAATAAATTTACAACCATGAAAGAAAGCAAGAAAAATATTTGCCTGATACATAGTGTGCATAGTAAGATGTTTTGCTTTAATTTTGTGCTTAGATTAACTTCCTCTGTAACATCTTCTGTAATTGAACATATTCTGAATTTAGCTTTATGATCTAAATTTTAGTCAGTAGTTTGTCATTTGAAGTAATGGGAAATTCATTTATATTATGAAATTGCTAAGGAAATTCATATGCAACTCCAAGTGAAAGTTTGTTTTTAATTGCTATAGAGTAAATATTATATTTGCGTGATAATTTATAATATAATATCAACTTTTAATAAAAGAATTCCCATGGAACAGGAAGGGTGTTTTGGGGATCTAGTTTGACAGGAATTAATAACAGCTGCAACTTTATATCAGCATTGAGTACACTATATTTATTTTATTTTTTTTATTTTGGCTTCACAGTCATAAAAGTCTTTTTCTTTTTTTTGAGACAGAGCCTTAAGCTGTTGCCCTCGGTAGAGTGCTATGACATCATAGCTTATAACAACCTCCAACTCCTGGGCTCAAGCAATTCTCCTGCCTCCACCTCCCAAGTAGCTGGGACTACAGGCACCTGCCACAACGCCTGGCTATTTTTTGGTCACAGCTGTCATTGTTGTTTGTTAAGCCCAGGTTGAATTTGTACCTACCAGCTCAGGTGTATGTGGCTGGCGCCTTAGCCACTTGAGCCACAAGGTGCTGAGCCACAAAAGTCTTGATTCACAGATAGAAATATTGTTTTAATTACCTGAATACTTCCCTCAGTGTGACTATGATCAGGCCAATCTCAATATAAACAGCTCCATGCAGAACTATATTTTGCTGATCAATTGTACTATCATGATTTTGAATGTGTGGAGAAATGACAAAAATAATTATTCTAATATCTGTTTTTTCCTCTCTCACACACCCCCTCCCCTAGAGTTGAAGCATAGCAAAATCTTCTTTACCAATAATCATAAATTAAAATAAAAAATTAGATTTCTAATATAGCATCAATTAAAATCACAAGTTCTCCATTACCACAGGGATGTAACTTTTTAAGTTTTAGGCTATAAAATAAGGTTATATGTATTACATATAAATGTAACTTTTAAAAAATATTTTATAAGCACTATTTTGTAACTTATTATTTGCACTAGAGATTGGATGTTACTTGACGTAAGCCATACTCCAGTGTCTATTTCCTTTTAAAGCACTGTTCGTATGTAAATTCATTCCATGGATTACATTTAAACTTTATCTTCCTAAAGGAGGTTGCCTATGCATTATTACTCACTATGAATTTACATACTGATGCCAAAATTTATTTGAATCATTGGAAACTAGAACATGTATATGAAGACAAACTTTACTTCATCTGAAGAAATATTGCCTACCAGAAGGTGGAAAGAAAGTAAACTATTTGGACTTCCTAATTAATATCCATAGAATTTACCAAATGGATAACTATATTTGGTTGTAGGAATTACAAGCAATACTTTGGGATTTCTGAAGAAGTTTCTTTGTTTGTTTGTTTGTTTTTTTTTAAGACAGAGCCTCAAGCTATCCCCATGGGTAGAGTGCTGTGGCATCACAGCTCACAGCAACCTCCAGCTCCTGGG
>NW_003852590.1:2537911-2541708 GCF_000181295.1 Otolemur garnettii
GCTCACAGCAACCTCAAACTCCTGGGCTCAAGTTATTCTCTTGCCTCAGCCTCCCACATAGCTGGGACTACAGGTGCCTGTCACAATGTCTGGCTATTTTTTTGTTGTAGTTGTCATTGTTGTTTGGCAGGCTTGGGCGGGCTTCAAACTCATTAGCCCCAGTGTATATGGCCAGTGCCCTAACCTCTGAGCAACAGGCACTGAGCCTAAAAGCTGATTTTTTAAAAGCATTTGTTAAGCTGTCACTCGCTCTGTCTTTAATGAATTAACAGTTCATTTTATCTTTTGCTTGCCATTTTGCCTTATTTTCTTTGAATTAATTGCTTTGGCAAGCATTGTTTAAAAATCCTAGTTTTCTAAGGGAACATTTATTGGTTTCTTTCTACTCCTAGGTTTTCTTCTAGAATTACCTCAACTGTTTATCTTAATAATACAAATTCGTTAATTTATTCCTCTTTCTAAGCATGAAAAGAATACAAAATAAATATATAATGACTAGAATATATGTGTATGTTTAGTTATAGCAACAATTGAACAATTTGCTATAATCTTATATGGAAAGAGAACTCAAAAATCCTTTGCAATATGCATTGTACTTTTTGTAAGTTGGTGCATCACAGCATGTACATGACATATAATAAATTTTTTTTTGCAGTTTTTGGCTGGGGCCAGGTTTGAACCTGCTACCTCCAGTATGTGAGGCCGGCGCCCTACTCCTTTGAGCCACAGGCGCTGCCCAATTATGCAGCAGCCTATTGTCCTGAATAAACAAAAAAAGGAGGCAGTTTGAGTTGTGACTTGAGTTAATTAGTTTGGCTCTCACAGTTACATATAGTAATTAAATTTCTGAAGGCAGAGGACTTTATGAAATGAAATCTATAAAAACAACTCATGAAATTATGTTTTGTGTGATTTGTGGTATCACTATATATAGTATATATACACATATACACACACACACACACACACATATATATACTTTGATTAAATTTATGAATCAGACAATCACATCTGTAATATTTCTAAGGTAACATGGCAGCATTTTACCACATGTTACGCAGAGTTAAGCTTTATTAAATTCCACAGTAAAATTAGTGATTTTTTTTATTGTGCTGATGTGAAAAATTACTTCCTGTGTTTCTTTTCAAAACTTAAGCAGCAAAATAGTAGGATTTTCATTTATCGTAATTGGGTTCCAGAAGGACCAGAAGAACTGTTGTAACCTAACAATTTGGCTGATGAAACTATACTGTAAAGCTGTAGAGTATTTTATTTAAATTTAAAATCATCTATACCTTAACTAAAGAGAAAAAGGAACTAATGAGAGAAGATCTGAATGATTTGTTAATGTGAAATAAGCCAAATGTATATACTTTGCATGTTTTTCCTCGTATATATGTCTAGAATATAGACATAGTCTCAAGAACTCTTTAAATGTACATGTTAATGAACCTGTTGTTCTAAAGCTAATTTGAAAATGTCTTTATTTTAGGAAAAGAAAAGAAAGTGATTAGAATGCTTTGGACTCCTTTGATAGTCTCTCTTAACTTTTCTTCTCCAAATTTTATGTTAAAAGTAAATATAATAACCAGATTAAAATATTTCACAGTGTTCTTTCTTTTTTTTTTTTTTTTTTTGAGACAGAGCCTCAAGCTGTCCCCCTGGGTAGAGTGCCGTGGCATTACAGCTCACAGCAACCTCCAACTCCTGGGCTCAAGCAAGTCTCCTGCCTCTGCCTCCCAAGTAGCTGGGACCACAGGCGCCCGCCACAATGCCTGGCTATTTTTTGGTTGCAGCCATCATTGTTGTTTGGTGGGTCCGAGCTGGGGATTCGAACCCGCCACCTTAGGTGTACATGGCTGGCGCCTTAGCGGGTTGAGCTATAGGCGCCAAGCCCACAGTGTTCTTTCTTATCATCAATTCTTTAATGTGTTTCATAGGCATTGATTTTATGATTATTTTATAACACCACTCCTATAATTTGTAAATTTAAAAATTGGTTATCTAAATTTATTAAATTACTAGAATGGAGTCAGTTCTTTTGCCAAGACATTTTAAGTTGATTGTTACATATTATTATGTATAGAAAAGTAAATAACCCTCCTCCCTCAAAAAACTACTTAAGGTACATTTATGATATTCACAAATTTTGGTTTAGGCAAGTAATTATTGAGAATTTATTATAAAAATACTGAATTTCCTCATGGTATCCTTGGATATGGTACATATGGCTACAGATTAACTGGTGCACTAGTCAAAATAAGTCAGACTTCATTATCATTTGTAGTTTAAACATAAGTAAATTTGATACAGTGTTACCTCATAATTTTGATGCTTTTTACAGTAAATTTGATATAGAACAGTTGCTAAAGAAACCCTATTCAAATGTGTGACCATTTTTATGGAAAACATCTGGAGTAATTATAATTAGTTCAGGATGTGTACTTGTTTAAAAATAATCTTGAATCCAGGGAAGAAGAAGCATATCTTTTCCTTAATGACTAGAACAATCCAAATTAATTTGAAAACAGTTTTTTAAGTTATTGGTGTAGCTGTGTATAGAGTAGGTTTTAGAATATTCCAAAAGGAAATGAGGGGTAATTTTTATGTAAAATGCCAAATTGGCACTTTACACCTGTTAGTGTGTTTCGTTTAGAACAGCTGTGTCTTTTATTATCAGTAAACAGATGCAGAAAGTAATGGAATGTTTTAAAGCAATATGTTAATCCTGTCTTCCACTACTGAACTGTCTCACAATATAGTGATTAAATATTGACTGTGCAGCTGTTACTTACAATTATAGAATTTCTTAGTTAATTTCTCCTTCCCAGGCCTAAATATTTTAATATTTAGAGATTCAATTTCTAACCTTAAAGTGTTTTATAATGAAGTTTGTTTATTACAAATTGATTTCTAAAGATAAGTTATTTGAATACTGTTGAGACAGATTCATGTTTGTAAAATCTGTATTACATGTATCTATGTATTGACTAATTCTTGATGGGATAAATAATTTTTATATATATTTGTTTTTCTCGTTCCTGAATATGAAGGTGATTATTGAATTGCAACAATCTTGTTTAATTTTATGCTTGAAAACTTGCCATCAGTGAACTAAATAGGAAATTATGTTTTTTCATCAAATGTTTATGAACATGTGTACATAATACTTTCTTAGAATAATGATTATGCAAGTTATTGCAATTATAATAATCATTTTGTTATTTAATTATATTGTAATCCTTATATTTCACCTGGTCAGAGAAGATATTTAAATTTTTACTTCATTGATTACCATGTTTACACTTAAGCTTGAGATACAGTTTTATTAACCTTATTACTAATCTAACATGTATTGTGCTCTTAATATATGAAAAGTATTGTGTAAAGTACTTTATTCATATGTAATATTCTTGCCCCTAATTCAAGCTTAGAAAAATGGAATAAATTGATCAAGATCTAACAGCCAGGCTTTAGTGGAGCATGGATTTAAACCCAGGCATTTTCACACTCAAGCCTCTTTCTTTTTTTTAACAGTTTTGCATTCTGCCTGCCTTTAGCATATAATATCAACATTTCCAAGGGGAAATTATGTGCAAAGTAAGCTCTGACAGTGTCCTTTATTGAAACCACTTTGTGCACTCTAATGCGATTGTTATTTAGGCAACTTACCTGAAAAGAAAACATAATTAAACAAACTTAGAAAGAGAAGCCTCCAATTCCTGGTATTCCCTCACGCAGTGTCAGTGCCCTTCAGCACCATCAGGCGTGTCCCAAAACACAGGTATTGTGGTGCA
>NW_003852590.1:2542086-2552131 GCF_000181295.1 Otolemur garnettii
GTTGAGCTATAGGCGCCAAGCCCTAAATAGATTTTTAAGAGAAGTATGATGTAGCTTTTACCTCTGTTACATTATTTTTTAATGTATTAACCCAGTAATATCAGTTAACATTATTTTTATTACATGACTGTATTCTGTTAAGTATCATGACCAACTACTTCTATATTCATAGTTTATTTTGCCATTTGTCATAGGACATGTGTACATATCTTTATTTTATATATCAAAAAACTGAGACTCAGATATTAAGTAAATTAGCCAAGACCACAGCTAGCAAGTTTGTGTGCATTTGATTTTTTTTCTAAAAACACACATACAAAAACAACCTGGAAATCTTAAGTGTTCAACTAATCGTTTTTGTAAAGAGTTTTAAGATTTCATTCTCTACCAAATGATTATATTTTATTTACATGCTAAGATGAAATGTCATTTTTATGTGATCAGATTTTGAAATCAAAAAAATATATATTTTGCTCAATTTAGTTAACTATACTACAGTTATTCAGCGCTACTGTTTAAATTATTTTTATTAGTGTTTCAATCAAAACCAATTATTCAACACACAGATTACAAGATAAACAATGAAATTATCATTTTACATTATGTAGTACAGAGCCTTTCCAGGCAAAAAATAACTTTGGCTTTTTAAAATTTTATATGAAGACTTTCCTAAAATGCAGCTTTTTCTTTTGAGATAATTAGATATTTACATGTAAATAATCAATCCCATGTACCCCTCACCCAGTTACTCGCAGTGGTGACATATTACAAAATGTATAGTACAGTTAAAAGTACTATAAAAGTAATGTCCTGTTAAAGCACAGGACATTTCCAACACCACAAAAATCCCTCACATTATTGTACATCTATAATTGCCATATAACCCCACTATATTTCTATAATTTTGGTCTTTTCAAGAATGTTATATAAATGGAATCATATAGTATGTAGCCTTATTTGTTAAAACGGTTGTCTTTCATTTATGGAATTATTTTTACACCTTAGTAAAAAATCAGTTGGACATATTTGTGTAGGTATGTTTCACAATTCTCTATAGTGTGCCATTGGTCTATCTTTGGTAACTCTCTCCCAATATCATAAATTATTGATTATTGTATCCATGTAATATCTTGAAATTAGACTGCTTCCTTACATTCTGTTTTCTTTTTCGAAATTGTTTTTAATTATTCTAGTTCCTTTGCCCTTCAGGTAAATTTTAGAATAATAGAATAACTTCATCTATAGCTACAAAATATTTTACTGAGATTTTGATAGGAATTGAATAAATTATGTATGTCAACTTGGGAAAAATTAAAACCTTTACTATAATTAGTTTATCTGTCTTTGAACATTTATGTAGAACTTTGATTCCTTTCATCAGCATTTTGTAGTATCACCATACAAGTCATTTATGTTTTTTGTTAGACTTATAGCTAAACACTTCATTTTATTGGATGATTATAGAGGAGATTATATTTTTATATTTTAGTATTCGTGTGTTTGTTGTTAGTATATACAAATATAATAAATTTTATGTGTTTATCTTATATCATGTAACCTTATTGAATGCACATATTCTAGTGTTTTGGGGGTTTTTTTTTGTAGATTCCTTGTACTTTTTCACATAGATAGCCATATATATCATCTGCAAATAGGGAGAGTTTATTTTATTTTATTTCTGCATTTTATTTCTTTTTCCTGTCTTCTTGTACTGGCTTGAACGTCTAGCTCTATGTTGAATAGGAGGGGTTTAGAGAGGACATTCTTTCCTTGTTCTCTGTCTTAGGGATTTGAAAGCATTCAGTTTCACCCACTATAATGTTGGCTATAGGTTTTGGTGGAGACGCTACAAGTTAAAGAAGTTTCCATTTCTGTTTTCTTGAGTTTTTTTTAAATCATTAATGGGTGCTAAATTTTGTCAGATAATTTTTATTCAGAGATTGATATGATCATGTGATTTTTCCTCTATCTTGTTAATAATGGAATACATTGATTTTCAAATATTGAACTAGCTTTACATTCTCTGAATGTACCACTCTTAGTCATTTTCTAGATTACTGAATTCTATTCTTTGTTTTGGTATCAGGATATTTCTGGCTTCATACAAAGAACTGCAAAATACTCCATTGTCTTTGTTTCCTAGAGAAAATGGTGTAGAATTTATGTTAATTCTCTAAATGTATGGTAGAATTCTGTGACACCATCTAGGACTGGAGATTTCTTTTGTTGAGAATGTTTTAGATGATGAATTCAGTTTTCTTAATAATGATAGCCTCTTCACATCATCTATTTCATAGTGGGTAAGTTATGGGTTTTGTGTTTTTTTGACAAATTGCTTAATTTCATCTAGTTGTCACATTTATGTCTGTAGGATTCTTTGTAATGTTCTCTTATTATCTTTTTGATGTCCACAGGGCCTATAGTATTATTCTTGTCTCATTCCTAAGTTTGATGATTTATAATTTTGTTTTCTCCTTTTCTCCTATTCCCCCAAAGGAATGTTCACCATTACTTTTTGAGTTTTACTGGGATTTAGTCAATTTTGTCTGGGTGCTATTGCTCTCACCTGTAATCTCAGTAATTTGAGAAGCCACGGCAGAAGGATCACTTGAGGCTGCAAGTTTTGCGCAACATAGCAAGACCTCAAGTGCCTAGTTGGAAAAATAAAACTTTATTGGATCACAAAAAAATAATTGAAAACAAGAATCCAATTGTACACAAATGTTCACAGCATCACTATTCACAATAACCAAAACAACCCAAATTTCCATCAATAGATGTATTATCCACAAAATATGATATATCTAAAAATGGAATATTATTTAGCCATATAGAAGAATAAAGTACTGGCACATACTTTATATCATGTATGTGATAGTAAGCAGGTAAACCTCAAATATATTTAATATTATGCCAACTGAAAGAAGCCAGACACAAATATCACGTATGATATGATTCTGTTTATACCGACTCCCCCATCCATGGTTTAACTTTCTGTGGTTTCATTTATCTGCAGTCAACTACAGTTTGAAAATATTAAATGAAAAATTTCAGAAATAAATAATTGTTAAGTTTTAAATTGTGTGCCATACTCAATAGTACAATGAAGTGTGCTTTCCATTCTGTCCCACCTGGGATGTGAATCACCCCTTTTTCTAGCATATTCATGCCATATATCGCACTTAGTAGATTTCTCAGTTACCAGAGCAAAAAGACTTATATATAGGATTTGGTGCAGTTTCGAGCAGCTACTGGAGGGTCTTGGAATGTACGCACTGTAAATAAAGAGGAACTACTATTGTATGTGAAGCTTCCAAAATAGATTAATTCATAGAGAAAGGAAGTAGGCCAAGAGTTGCCAGTGACTAAGGGGAAGGGTAAATGGGGGAGTGACTATTTAATGGGTGTAGAAGTTATAAAAATGTCTTGGAAATAACTAAAAGTAATGATTGCACAACATTGAAAATGTTACTGAATTATAAACTTTAAAATGGTTAATGGGCCAAGTGGGTGGCTTACACCTATAATCCCAGCTACCCAGGAAGCTGAGGCTAGGTCAAGAGAATCACTTGATGTCAGGAATTCAAGACCAGCCTGTGCAAAAAAAATTAAAAAATTAGCCAAGCATGGTGGCACACTTCTGATGTCCTAGCTACTTGGGAGGTTGAGCCCAGGAGTTCAAGGCTGTAGTCAGCTATGATTGTACCACTGCAGTGTAGTCCAAGTGACAGAGGGAGACCCTCTCTTTTAAAAACAAGTGAAAGCTTTTATAAGTGTAATTTCCCAGCTGGGTATTATTCAAATTATATTTTTAAAATATAATTTTATCTATAATTAAATAGGATTTTATAATTTATTTTATGTTATGTGAATTTTACCTCCATTTTTAAAACAGATGCTGGAAAAAACTGCACTTTGTTTCATCTTTTTAGAATTATCTCTAGCCTGAGTTTGTGTGCTCCACACCCCCAACCCCCATGAATATCCTCCTCCTCTCTCTTCCTTCTTCATTTCTTTCCCTTCTTTACGACCATGTTAGGATTTTGGCATGTGACAAGAGGCAGCCAACACATACTAACATTTTGAGATTTTTAATTTCATTTTATCTACAATAATCTATATTCCATGTTAGAAGATACAGCTTTTGTTGTGTCTTAATCAGAATCATTTATTAAGTTATTAAGTATAAAATGTCCAATTTCCTTCAGTACTAAGTTTGACAGTTGATATCTCTGACATTTCAATTTAACCTTTCTTGTTTTATTTTTATTGAAAAGATACATCCTCATTCTTTTAAACATACATTTTAGGTTATGATTATCTTTCAAAAAAATTTAGAGCAATTTTTGTGAAACTATGGATAAGTAAAAAATTTGTATTATTTTCAAATATGAGTTCCATCATCGAACCAATGAAGCACAGACAGCTGGAAGGAAATAATCAACAAAGCTCTTGAGAGGGACGAAGGCACAGTATGTCAGTGGTTTGAAAAGTTGTTTCCTCCTGGTAATTTTAATCTTGAAAATGAGCCATGTGGGTGACCTGAGACCAAGTTGGATAATGAAGAGCTGAAAGCTATAGTGGAAGTGAATCCATGTCAACCTACATATAAATTAGCAGCAAGGTTAGATATTACTACTCCCACAACATTGGACCATTTGAAACAATTTGGCAAGGTAAAAAACCTGGATAGAGGGCTGCGCCTGTGGCTCAAAGGAGTAGGACGCTGGCCATATGCCAGAGGTGGTGGGTTCAAACCCAGGCTCGGCCAAAAAACAAACAAACAAACAAACAGAAATCCTGGACAGATGTATTCTGCATGAATTAAATGAGCATCAAAAGAGACAACATCTCAAAGCTTGCCTTTCTTTGCTATTACAACATAAAGGTGAACCATTTCTACATCATGTTATATGTGATGAAAATTGATCCTTTTTGATAATTAAAGTGTTTAGCACAATGGTTATATAAAGACGAAGTGCCAAAACACAGTCTAAAACAAAATATTTATTGGAAAAAGCTAGTGGTATCTGTTTGGTGGTCCAGCATTGGTATTATCCACTACAGCTTCATGTAACCTGGTCAGTGAATCATAGTGGCTGTCTACTGCAATCAATTGGATGACATGATGAGTATCTTGAGATTAAACAGCTGAGATTGGTCCATAGAGACATGTCAGTCCTCTTCTAAGAAAATGCTTGAAAACATGTTACAAACAACACTACTCAAACTACAGAGCTGGACTAGGAAACTCGCTGTCATACACCATTTTCACTAGACCTTGCTGACAACCACTTCTTCCAGGATTTGTACTACTTCTTGCAAGGAAAAATATTCAATTCTCAACAAGCTATGGGAAACACTTCTTGTGATTTAATTGCCACTCACTCTCCAGGCTTCTTTATTGCTGGTATAAACAAGCTACCATTAAGATGGCAAAACTGTTCCCATAGTTTACCCTCCAGTCTACCATTTCTATGCTCTCACCACTGCTGCTCAACCACATATTTTCAGTTTTGTTCTGGTAACACCCCACTTTTAGTATTTTGTGTTATAATATAGATTTATTTACTATAATAACAGTGAAAAAAAGAAATGTATCCCTCTTTCATGGGACCATCAGTCCAAGACTGATAAGACAGCTCTAAGTTGTTGGATTCTTAGGCTTCTATTATTTTCTTGCACCATCACCCTCAGTATGTAACTTCCATCTCATAGGCTGTGATGGCTGCTCTAGATCCTGCCATCATATTAGCATTCCCACCAGAGGCCCAGGGAAGAAAGTGAAGTAGAGGATATGTCCTTTTTCTTTAAGGCACAAATGCCTCAAATCTTGCCTTTGTTTGCTGTTACAACATGAAGGTGAACCATTACTACAACATGTTGTTACATGTCATGAAAATGGATCCTTTTTGATAATTGCAAGGGTTCAGCACAATGGTTAGGTAAAGATAGAAGTGCCAAAACACAGTCTAAAACCAAACATTTATCAGAAAAAACTAGTGGTATCTGTTTGGTGGTCCATTTCCTCTCAGACCCAGCAGCAAGTGAGGCTGAGACATACAGTTTTTACCTGAATGGATATGCCTGGCTAAAACTGGGGTGTTTTATTATTAAAGAAAGGAAAATACGTCCTCGTAGAGTAATCCTGCCCTAAGGTCTGAGGGTACCACTGGTCACTTTATAGAATTTTGCTTAATTCCTCTGTTTTAAACCCAACAGTCCATACCCACTTTCTGCTATGTCTTATGTCCCCATGTCTAGAACATTTATGGTTCAATTTCTCCAGAAAATAAATTTCTAATGTCCTACAGGAGAAAAAAATGCAATGCAATGCATTGGCAGAATAATAGCCTGACTGAATGGCAGAAAGGGGGGAAGACTTTAGGCCTCAATATGCAGCCTGTCACCCCATCCCCCCTTCTTGTACTTGATGTCTTCAAGCATTGAAACTTTCCAGGATTTTCAGCGTATATCATTTTCCTTCTCTTAAATTGCTATAAGTCAAGTGCTATAACTTCATCTACTTGTATTATCCAGAAATTTGAAATCTCCTATCCACTGATATGCTTTTTCTTTGATTCTTACCTTTGCAGACTTATACCTTTTTGATTCTTTAACTATCATTTAGTGGACCTTTTGTAGGGAGAAGATAAAAGCCTCCTGGTCAATTTGCCATATTTGACTGAAGCTTTATGTTTGCTGTTTTTTGTGTGAAATGTGTTTATCTTTCAGAGGTGGTTAGGGGAAGACAAGCAAAGAAGACTAAGAAGAAAGTCAACAAGGAAAGAAAAATCTGGAATTTACATATAGAAACTGAGAAAATAAATTATTTCAGAAACAACAGAGTGGTTAACTGTATTTGCTGCTGAGAGGTCAGTAAAATGGTGACAGACAGGCCAAGTGACCACTGGATTTGACAACATGAAGTAATTGGTGAGTTTTGTCAAAAAAAATAGCTTCAATGAAGTGATGAGGATACCTAAGTAGGGATGATTTGTAGAGAGAATAGGAGGTGAGATATTAAAAACATAAACTATTATCTCTTAAAAGATTTTTTTAAAAAGGAACATTGGTCTAGACAAAGAATTTATGACCATGACCCCAAAGCAAACATAAGAAAAACAAAAATAAATAAATGGAACTTAATTAAACTAAAAGGTTTTTGCACAGCAAAATGAAATAGAAGAAATTGACAAAATGGAAGAAAATATTCACAAACTCTACATCTCACAAAGGACTAATGGTCCAGAATCAAGGAACTCAGATCAGTAAGAAAAAAACTCATTAAGAAATGGGCAAAATTGGGGGTGGGAGGGGGGGAAAATGGGCAAAATCTGCTGGGTGCCAGTGGCTCATGCCTGTAATCCTAGCACTCTGGGAGCCGAAGTGGGTGGATTTATTGAGCTGAAGAGTTTGAGACCAGCCTGAGCAAGAGCAAGACTCTGTCTCTACTAAAAATAGAAAAATTAGCCAGGCATTGTAGTGGGTGTCTATAGTCCCAGCTACTGGGGAGGCTGAGGCAAAAAGATCTCTTGAGCCCAAGTGTTTGAGGTTGCTGTGAGCTATGATGCCATAGCCGTTTACCCAGTTGATAGAGTGAGACTGTCTCAAAAAAGGGGGGCGGTGTGCAAAGTACATGAACATTTTTCAAAAGAAAATATACAAATGGCCAACAAATGATGTTGAAAAAATGCTTACCATTATTAATCATCAGGGAAATGTAAATTAAAGCCACAAGCCCTTACCCCTGTCAAAATCACCCTTATTAAAAAGAATAATAGATGTTGGCACAGACATAGTAAAAAGGAAACACATATGCTACTGGTGGGAATGTACACTCTATGGAAAATAGTATGGAGATTTCTCAGAGTACTAAAAGTAGATCTACCATTTGATCCAGTAATCTTCTATCGGGGAATCTACCCAAATGAAAAGGTCATTTTATTAAAAAGATACTTGCACTTGTATGTTTATTGTAGCACAATTCACAATTGCAAAGATATGGACGCAACCAATGTGCCCACCAACTGGTTAGTGGATAAAGAAATGCAGTATGTGTGTATGTGCACACACAAGTACACCGTAGAATACTACTCAGCCATTAAAATGAATGAAATACTGTCATTTAAAAATATTTTTAATTATGGGTACATAATAGTTGTGTGTATTTATAGGTACATGTGATGTTTTGATACAGACATATAATGTAAATTTAGTCAAATAAGGGTAATTAGGGTATATGTCACCTCAGACATCTATCATTTCTTTGTGTTAGGAACATTCCATTTGCACTCTTAGTTATTTTAAAGTATATTCTAATTTATTATTGATTGTAGTCACTTTATTGTGCTATCACATATTGTTCATTCTACTTTTGCAGCAACTTGGATGGAATTAGAAGGCTGTTCTTCTAAGTGAAATAACCCAAGACAAAAAACTAAATACTGGCTGGGTGCAGTGGCTCGTGCCTATAATCTCAGCACTCTGGCAGGCTATGGTAGGTGGATCACCTGAGCTCAGGAGTTCAAAACCACCAGCCTGAGCAAGAGCGAGACTCTGTCTTTACTAAAAGATAGAAAAATTAGCCAGGCATCTTAACAGGTGCCTGTAGTCCCAGCTGCTTAGGAGGCTGAGGTAGGAGGATTGCTTGAACCCAGGAGTCTGAGGTTGCTGTGAGTTAGTCTGAGGCCACAGCACTCTACCTAGGGTGACAGTGTGAGATTTTGTCTTAAAAACAAACAAACAAAAAAAACTAAATATATTTTCCCATGTATAAGTAAGTGGAAGCAAGCAATGAGTATGCATGGTCATACAGAGTGACTTAATGGACCCTAGAGACTCAAAGGGGGAGAGAGGATATGGGATGAAAAATTATCTGTTGGGTACATAGTACATAATTCAGGTGATTGGTAAATTAAAAGCCTAGACTTCTTCACTATGAAACTTATCCCTGTAATAAAAAGCCACTTGTACCCCCTAAATCTATTTAAATAAAAGATGAAAAAATAATAGATGTTAGCTCAGATGCAGCAAAAAGGGAACACTTAACACAGTATTGATGGGAATGTAAATTAGTACAACCTCAATGGAAAACAGTATAGAGATGATCAACTGCACTTATATGTTTATTGCAGCACAGTTCACATTTGCAAAGATATGGAATCAACCTAAATGCCTATCAACTGATGAGGGGACAGAGAAAATGTGAGATAGAAACAGATATAGATACGTATGTATACACTATGGCATACTGCCCAGCCATAAAGAATGAAACAATGTCTTTTGCAGCAACTTAGATGGAACTGGAAGCCACATCATTCTAAGTGAAGTATCTCAGAAACAGAAAAATAGATTCTGCATGTACTGACTTGTAAGTAGAAGCTAACCAATGAGTATACATGGCCATAATGAGTGCTAAAAAGGACTTAGGAGACTCAGAAGAGGGGAGGGTAGGAGGAGGATGAAGAATCAAAAACTGCCTGTGAGGTGCAGTGTATACTATTTGGGTGATGCATACACCAAAAGCCCTGACTTCAACACTGTACAGTTCATTGATGCAACAGAAAACCCCTGGTACCCGAAATCTACTGAAAATAAAAAATTTAAATTTTTGTTTAAAAAGGAGCAGAGAAATGGGCAGTAGTGAAGAAGGGTAGGGAATTGTGGGTGGGGGCCGTCCTTCCTTCCTGTTTTCAGTATTAGAACATGTGTATGTGCTTATGGGAATGTAGTGAGGAAGCACTTGATAATGCAAAATAGGGAATAAATAGGACCTAGAATTAGTTTGACTAAAAAAAGCAAGAACATTAAAATTAAAACGTGCAGTATCATCAGTTGGAATTCAAGGAGATGAGCAGATACCATGTTTCCCCCCAAATAAGACACTGTCTTATATTTATTTTTTCTCAAGAAGACACACTAGGGCTTATTTTCAGGGGCTGTCTTCTCTGCATGGAAATGCATGGAGTGGCTATGCAGATACGCTGCATAGCCAAACCCATCACTAGGTCTTATTATTTGGGTAGGACTTATATTTAACAAA
>NW_003852590.1:2552458-2558593 GCF_000181295.1 Otolemur garnettii
CCGCCACCTTAGGTGTACGTGGCTGGCTCCTTAGCCGGTTGAGCTATAGGCACTGAGCCCATTTTGTTTATCTTAAACAGGTATTACAAACACTAGATGTGCAAAGCACTAGGTTAGGCTTTGGGGAAAGAGTGATAGTTACCTCTGTCTTCATGGAACTAGCAATTCATTTCAGTAAGGAGAATTAAAATAAAATCACAGTGAACTGGTTAAGTATTAGGAGAGTCAGGCGAAGTGCAGGATGCTGAGTAAGCACATTGCAGAAGGCTTCTGGAAGAAGTAACAGCGAGGTATAAATGTGAAGGTTTAGTATAAGCTGGCTGGGTAAAGATGAAAGAATGAACTTGGCAGAATAAATAGCATATATTAAAGCCCAATAATAAGAGAAACGTTAAAGTTCTGTTTGCCTGAAGCTCAGCAGAGGAAAGACTAATAGCAAGAAAGGAGGTTGGAAAGGCAAGCAAGGATCAGATCATTGTAACTTTTATCAAAGTGTTCAGACTTTTGCTGTGGCTGATCACTAAAACATTTTAACAAGAATTATGTCAGACTTTAGAAGAAACAATTCTGGCAGATAGTTGAAGAATGCATCAAAAGATAGCAAAGACAGCTTGGAGCCTGTAGCATAGCATAGTGATTACGGTGCGAGCCTCATACACCAAGGCTGGTGGGTTTGAACCCTGCCCGGGCCAGCTAAACAGTGACAACTGCAACAAAAAATAGCCAGGCATTGTGTTGGGTGCCTGTAGTCCCAGCTACTCAGGAAGCTGAGGCAAGAGAATTACTTAAGCCCAAGAGATTGAGGTTGCTTTGACATGTGACATCACAGCACTCTACTGAGGGCAACATAGTGAGACTCTGTCTCAAAAAAAAAAAAAGAGCAAGACTTAAGGAGACCAGTTAGAAATCTATTGTATTAATCAGAACAGATACAACTATGGCATGGGAATAGAGAGAAGTAGGTAGATTCAACTGATACAGTTGATGCCTGTTGGCAAATTCTGTGTTTGAAATTTTGCCTACTTAATAAAATTTGTAACCCCCAAATTATCACTCACTTCACTTTCACAGTCAATTGTGGACATGCACAGTGCAGTGAAAACCTTGAGTTGCCCAGCGCTCGCTCAGCAGAGGTCAAACAAGGCAATGGCCTGCCTTCTTGCTTCAGTTCTCATGCTGTCGACAAGTATCCTTTCACAGTGTGTTTAGTGCCATGTTTTTCACGTTGATGCTTTTTATTGGTGATTGGACTGTTTAACAAATTGTTTAAGTGCTGTTTAGTGTTGCTAATACAAGAAGGTTGTGATGCGCCTTAAGGAGCTAATTCATTTGTTAAAATAAGCTTCATTCAGGCATGAGTTGCAGTACTGTTAACCCTGAGTTCAACATTAAGGAATCAACAAGATCTATTTAAGGTGTATTTAAACAGAAACAACATACAAAACAATGTGGTATACTGATGGGTTGACAAAAATGTCACAAGCAGAGGCTCACAGGAACCTCAGCCTGTATTTCCTCCAGGAATAGCTGTTTAGGTGGAATTCACTAATTCAGTGGTCACAGCAACTTAAAAGAGCGCAACAAAGTCAAACAGTAAGAATCTATTGAAGAATGTATAAGAAGGCTTCATAATTCTTTAAATTGAGGTAATAGAGAAGGATAAAAGATAATTCCCAGGTTTCTAGTAGCACTCATTAAAAGAGGGAAGAGAGGAAGAGCAGTTTGGGTGTGGATTTCAGGAATAGGATAGGATGATCTTTGGATTCATTTTCATATGTGCAATAGATGTTGTTTGCAGCCAGGAATGTGAGATGAGATTACCCAAGGACAGCATGTATAATGAGAAGAGGTGATTGTCTGGGACAGAATCTTGAAAAATGTCAATAAAGGGAGCAGAGTATGCAAAAGACACTAGAAGCAGAGCAGAGAGAGGAAAATCAGAAAGTATACATCATTAGAGCTGGGAGAAAAGAACATTTCAAGAAAGAAGGTGTTGTTCATATTATCAAACATCAAAAGATTAAGGACTAAAAAGTATTTGTTGAATTAAGTGAAAAGTACATTTGTAAATATTCCTGAGAATGATTTCGTGAAGTGATGATTAAAACCTGATTATATTGCATTAAGTAGTATACGGAAAAAGAAAAATCTCATTTGAAATCAATGTAGATGCTTTTTCTTTATTCTCCAAGTCTTCTGCTCAACTTTTGCATTATTTATCATTGATAGTTGATTGATCACACACAGGCACAACACACAGGCATTTTTTTCCTTGATTATTTTTTGAAAGATGAACCGACTAAATCTCACTCTTTATCTGGCTTTCCATTTTATTCTGTGAGAATGATTGTACATATCCCATCTCCTCAGAGATAGAGAGACCCCACAGTGGTTTTTTGTTTTGTTTTGTTTTTTTGTAGTTTTCGGCCAGGGCTGGGTTTGAACCTGCTACCTCTATTATATGGGGCTGGTGCCCTACTCCTTTGAGCCACAGGCACCACCACCCCCACAGTGTTTTTTATGCTTTTCTCAATCACCTTAACTTCCAAATAATTCTGCTGCTTTTAATACTTAGTACTCAAGCTGAAATCTGAGTTGTACCATCTTTCCTCCTCTGCAAACTATAAACACTTATAATAGCTTAATATATTAGGCACCTTTAATCAGAAGTGAAATCTTCTTTATAGAGTAATGGACGAGTTGTTTTAATGAAAATTGAATTAATAGTTGAACACTTAGATTTCAAGAAATAAGTGAAAAATGTAGTGATAAATAGGAACTTGGTTAATATTCTTAAATTTACCAATAAGTCTTAAAATAACATTGATTTTATGCAACTATTCATTTCACTTTAAATGTGAAATAACTTACCAAATGTTATACAAATATTACAAAGAATTCTATGTGCACATCACCCAGATTCTTCAAATATTAACATCTTACCACATTTACTTAATTATTTTGACTTTTTTCTGGAAAATTTAAAAAATTTTAAATTGCACACATGATATTCCTTAACCTCTAAAAACTTAAGTTTGTTTTTTTAAAAAATAAGGTCATTCTATTATGTGATCTCAATTACCAAAATCGGGAAATCAACATTGATATAGTACTGAGTCCTGTTGTATCCAATAAGATAGCCACTAGCCATATTTGGCTATTTATGTTTAAATTAATTAAAATTAAATAAATTAGAAATTCAGGTTCTGAGTCACACTATTGGCATTTCTATCATTCAGCATTTCAGTGCCTATTGTATTGGAGAACATAGATATAGAATACTTCCATTATTGCAGAAAATTCTGTTAGTAATGTTCTGAGCAGTCATATTTTTCCAGTTATTCTACTAATGTCCTTTTTAGCAAAGAAAATGATTTTTCTGGTTTAGGATCCATTTTATGATCACGTGTGAGTTTAGTTGTCATATATTTTTAGTTTCCTTTAATCTGTAACAGTTTTCAGAATTTATTTATGGTTTAGGACCTTAACATTTTAAAAGAGTTACAGGACAGTTTTCTCTTTTTTCTTTTGTTATTTCAGATTGATATGAGGTTACAAATGTTTAGGTTACATTGTTTTCATTTCTAGGGTAAACTGCAATTTATAGTTGAGCCCTTCACCCGGGGGTGTGCTGAATACCCTCACACTGTGCACACTGGTGAGATCCTGCCAATCGCCTTCCCTTTTCCTCCTTCCCTCTCTTTCCTCCCCCTCCCCCTCACTAGTCTATACCTGTGTTTTGCTGTCATGTGGGCTTGTAGTTCTTTATATATTGGTGTCATATTAATACTGAGTGCATTGGATATATTTTTTTCCATTCATGACATACTTTACTAAGTAGAATGTATTTCAACTCCATCCAGGTAAACACAAAAGACATAAAGTCTTCATCTTTTCTTACGGCTGAATAGTATTCCACAGTATACCTATACCACAGTTTGCTAATCCATTCATGGGTTGATGAACATTTGGGTTGATTCCACATCTTGGCAATTGTGAATTGAGCTACAATAAACATTCTAGTGCAAATGTCCTTATAGTAAAATCATTTTTTTTTTCTTCTAGGTAGATACCTAGTAATGGGATTGTGGGATCAAATGAAAGGTCAACTTTTAGTTCTTTGAGAATTCTTCATATTTCTGTCCATAGAGGTTTGCAATCCCGCCAGCACTGGAAAAGTGTTCCTCAGCACATCCCTGTCAGCATCTGTAGACTTAGGATTTGGTGATGTGGGCTGATCTCACTGGAGTTAGTGATATCTCAGAGTGGCTTTGATTCATATTTCTTAGATGATTAGGGATGATGAGCATCATGAGTGGCAGGCCAGTTATTCTATAGATTATTCCTCATTTTGAGTTTGGTGTTTTCTCAAGATTAGTTTTAGGTATTGGATTGTGTATTTTTCAGTGCATCATATCATTCTTTGTTATTTTTTGCCTCTTTAGCAATTTGTGTGAGCTTTGTATATATATATGGTTCTTAATCATTTGTCCAAATTTTTATTTATTTATGTATTTTATTAAGCCATAGCTGTGTACATTAAAGCAATCATGGGGTACAATGTGCTGGTATTATATACAATTTGAAATATGTTTATCAAACTGGTTAACATAGCCCTCACCTCATTTTCTTAGTTATTGTGTTATGACATTTATATTCTACACTTAGTAAATTTAACATGTACCCTTGTAAAATGCACCATAGGTGTGATCCCTCCCTCCACCCATCTTCCCTCCCCCCCCTTCTTCTCCCCTTTCCCTTTCTTCTTGGGCTAAAATTGGGTTATAGCTTTCTTATGAAAGCTATAAATTGGTCACATACTAGGGCTGAGTGCATTGGATACTTTATCTTCCATTCTTGAGATACTTTGCTAAGAAGAATATGTTCCAGCTCCATCCATGTAAACATGAAAGAGGTAAAGTCTCCATCTCCATCTTTTTTTAAGGGTGCATAATGTCCCATGGTGTACATATACCACAATTTATTAATCCATTCATGGGTCAATGGACACTTGGGCATCTTCCATGACATAGCAATTATGAATTGGGCTGCAATAAACATTCTGGTACAAATATCTTTGTCATAGAGTGATTTTTGGTCTTCTGGATATATACCTAGTAGAGGAATTGTAGGATCAAGTGGCAGGTCTATTTTTAGATCCCTAAGTGATCTCCAAACATCTTTCAAAAAGGAGCATATTAGTTTGCATTCCCACCAGCAGTGCAGAAGTATTCCCTTTTCTCCACATCCACACCAACATCTCTGGTTTTGGGATTTTGTGGGTTAATCTTACTGGAGTTAGATAATATCTCAAAGTAGTTTTAATGTGCATTTCTCTGATGATTAAGGATTATGAGCATTTTTTCATATGTCTGTAGGCCATGCACCTGTCTTCTTCAGAGAATTTTTTCTTCAAGTCCCTTGCCTACCCTGTGATGGGATCACTTGTTCTTTTCTTGCTAATATTTTTGAGTTCTCTGTGGATTCTGGTTATTAAACCTTTGTTGGAGACATAACCTGCAAATATCTTCTCCCATTCTGAGGGCTGTCTGCTTGCTTTACTTACTGTGTTTTTGGCTGTGCAGAAGCTTTTCAGTTTGATCAGATCCCAGTAATGTATTTTTGGTATTGCTTCAATTGCCCAGCACTTTACAAAATGTTTTCCCTGCACTTTCTTCTAGTATTTTTATAGTTTCATGTCTTAAGTTTAAATCTTTAATCCAGTGAGAGACTATCTTAGTTAATGGTGAGAGGTGTGGGTCCAGTTTCAGTCTTCTACAAGTTGCCTGCCAGTTCACCCAGCACCATTTGTTAAATAAGGAATCTTTACCCCACTAAATTTTTTCATTTGGCTTATTGAAGATCAAATAACAGTAAGTAGCTGGGTTCATCTGTTGGTTCTCTATTATGTTCCATACATCTACCTCTCTGTTTTTGTGCCAGTACCATGCTGTTTTAATCCCTATGGATTTACAGTATAGTCTGAGGTCTGGTAGCATGATTCCAACTGCTTTGCTTTAATTTCTGAGTAATGTCTTGGCTATTCAAGGTTTTTTCTGATTCCATATAAAATGAAGTTTATTTTTTTGATATCTTTAAAGTATGACAGTGGAGCTTTAATAGGGATTGCATTAA
>NW_003852590.1:2559266-2569816 GCF_000181295.1 Otolemur garnettii
CTGATTATGTTTGCTAGGATCTTGTTGAATATTTTTGCATCAATATTCATTAGTGATATTGGTCTATAATTTTCTTTTCTTCTTGGGTCTTTTCCTGGTTTGGGGATCAAGGTCATATTTGCTTCATAGAATGTGTTGGGTAGTATTCCATCTTTTTCTATATTTTGGAAAAGGTTAAGTAATATAGGTTCTAGTTCCTCTATAAGGTTTGGTAGAATTCTGACATGAAGCCATCTGGTCTTGGGCTTTTCTTTTCAGGGAGATTTTGTATAGTTGATGCTATTTCAGAACTCAATATAGGCCTGTTCAACATTTCCACTTCATTCTGGCTGAATCTAGGAACGTGGCATACTTCCAAGTATTGGTCTATTTCTTCAAATTTTTCATTTCTGAGAATAGAGTTTCTAGTAATATTCATTAAGGATTGTTTGATTTCTGAGGAATCTGTTTTTATTTCATCTTTGCCATTTCTGATTAATGAAATTAGAGATTTTATTCTTTTATTCCTGGTTAGGTTAACCAAAAGTTTATCTATTTTATTGACCTTTTCAAAAACCCAACTTCTTAATTTATTGATCTGCTGTACAATCCTTTTGTTTTCAAACCCATTTAATTCTGCTCTAATTTTGGTTATTTCTTTTCTTCTGCTGAGTTTGGGATTGGGATGTTCTTCTTTTTCAAGTTGCTTGAGATGTCCCATTAAGTTGTTAACTTCCTTTCTTTCTGTTCTCTTGAGGAAGGCTTGTAGTGCTATAAATTTCCCTTTTAGGACTGCCTTTGCAGTATGCCAGAGGTTCTGGTAATTCATGTCTTCATTATCATTTTGTTCTAAAAATTTGGTAATTTCCTTCTTACTCTCGTCTGTGACCCAGCTATTGTTCAGCATAGGGTTATTATAGTTTCCATGTTTTTGTATGAGTCTACAGATTCCTGTTATTACTGAATTCAACTTTTATTCCATGATCATCTGAGAATATACAAGGAATAATTTCTGTTCTTTTAAATTTGCTGAGGTTAGACTTGTGATATAAGATGTGATCAATTTTGGAGGATGTACCATGGGCTGATGAGTAGAATGTGTATTCAATTTTGTTGGGATGAAATGTTCTGTAGATGTCTGTTAAATCCAATTGTGGAATGGTTAAGTTTAAGTCTAAAATTTCTTTGCTGAGTTTCATATTGGAGGATCTATCCAACAGTGCCAAAGGAGTGTTAAAATCTCTGACTATTATGGTGCTAGAGGAAATTGAGTTGCTCATGTCTGTTAGAGTCTTTCTTATAAATGGAGGCGCATTCTGGTTGGGGGCATAAATGTTAACAATTGAAATCTCATCATGTTGAGTGTTAACCCTTAACAAATATGAAGTGACCATCCTTGTCTTTCCTTACTTTTGTTGGTTGAAAGCCTATTGTATCTGTGAATAAAATTGCAACACCTGCTTTTTTCTCATTTCCATTTGCCAGAAATATAGATGATCATTCCTTCACCCTGAGTCTATATTTATCTTTTAAGGTAAGATGAGATTCTTGTATGCAGCAGATATCTGGCCTGAGTTTTTGTATCCAGTTCACCAACCTGTGCATCTTTAGAGGACAATTTAAGCCATTCACATTAATTGAGAATATTGATAAGCTTGGTAGAATTTTGGTTATTGAGCTTTTCGAAAGTTCAGTGGATATTTTTAATCCTTTAGCCACTGTGGAAGTTGGGATTTGTTCAAAAGTTTCTGAGTGAGTTTACTTTGGTAGTAGAGGATTGCACTGGTCATTATGGAAGATAGGTCTGAGAATATCCTGGGGAGCTGGTTTATTTATGGCAAATTTCTTAAACATGTGAATGTCATTAAAGTATTTAATTTCTCCATCATAAATGAAACTCAGTTTAGCTGGATGCAGGATCCTTGGTTGAAAGTTATTTTGTTTTAGGAGATTAAAAGTCGATGACCAGCTTCTTCTAGCTTGAAATGTTTTAGCAGAGAACTCTCCAGTCATTCTAATATTCCCCCCCTTGTAGGTTATGGTTTTCTTAAGTCTGGCTGCTTGCAGAATTTTCTCCTTCATACTAACTTTGGCAAAGTTATATATAATGTGTCTAGGAGATGTCTTGTTTGGGTTGAGTCAAGCTGGGGTTCTGAAACTGTCTGCTATTTGAATTTCAGAATCTCTTGGCATGTCTGGGAAGTTCTTCTTGATTATCTCATGGAGTAGAGCATCTGTGCCTTTCAAAGCCACCTCGTTGCCTTTAGGAATTCCTATAAGGCAAATATTAGTTTTCTTCAAATTATCCCAGAGCTCTTTGAGAGAATCATCCATTTTTGCTCTCCACTTCTCTTCTATTTTGAGTGTTTGCGAGGATTCAAAAGCTTTGTCTTCAGTGTCAGAAATCCTTTCTTCTGCCTGATCCATTCTGTTATTGAGGGATTCTATACTGTATTTCTCAAATATTAGAGGGCTGCAAGTTCTTGTCTCAATGTGTCAAAGTCTTTGGTGTTTTTTTCTTTCAAATTCATTGAATTCTTGAGATAACTTTTGAAATTTTCCTTGAATTTCTAATTCCAACGTTACCTCCATTCTATTAATCTTATTTGCAATCAAAATTCTGAATTCAATTTCTGACATCTCAGCCATTTATTTATTAATTGGATCCTCTGGTGTGTCCACCATGTTGTTCCTTGATCTACTCTGGTTATTCATGTTGCTGGAATTTTTCTTGCTGATTCCGTCCCATGATTATTTTACACTGTTTTGCTAGATGAAGCCATAAGGTGAAGTTGGGATGGGTGCTCCTAGAGTAGTGATTAACCAGGCCTTTGCCCAAGAGCTGGGACTGGTGTCTTTCCCTTTTCCCTTAGAACTTTGCAAAGGACCCGTACAGTGCTATGGCCTGAGACACTGGGGACCTGCTTGGTGTGGTGGGGCTAAGTCTTGTTTTCAGCTGGTCTCTGTCCAATCCTAGTGAATCAGTTTATTTGCTAAACTTCTGTTCTTTAACTCTCCTGGACAGGAGCCTCTGTTGAAAGCTGTCTCTAGTCAGCCATTTTGCCTCTGCCCCTTATTTATTTATTTTTGATACAGGGGCTTGCTCTGTTGCCTGGGCTGGACTGCAGTGGCATTATCATAGCTCACAGCAACCTCAAACCCCTGAGATCAAGTGACCCTCCTGCCGCAGTCTCCAGAGTAGCTGAGACTACAGATGTACATCACCATACCTGGCTAGTATTTTCTTTTCTTTTCTTTTCTTTTCTTTTTTTTTTTTTTTTTTTTTAGAGATAGTGTTTATTTGCTTAGGATGGTCTTGATCCTCCTGCCTCAGCCTCATCATATTTCTAGGCCCATGATATCAATTGTTCTTATCACTGGTAATTTTGACATTGATCTATCAGTTTTCTACACTGTCAAGTTGTAGAAACTATTTTCTATCCTGAAATTGTTAAGTGTTTTGGGGGGAGATAGTTTAGGACAATATAACTATATTGTTTCTCATGTTTTCATCCATTAGTTTTAGCTTCCACATGATGATGATTCTTACTTGAAACAATTATTAGGTAATTTGTAGAATGATTTCTTTTTCCTTTTTTAAATTTTATTTTGAATTAATTTAGATTTTTCTTAATGTCAAAAAAGTAGTATACCCTTCACCCCAAATTTTAATATCTTACAAAACCATAATATTATAATTGTGCTACTATGGAAATCAGGAAATTAATATGGATACGATATTTCTGGCTAGTTTACAGACCTTATTTAAATTTTGCCAATTTTCCCGCTAATATCCTTCATAATAAAAGAAAAAAAATTTTCCAAATATCACACTGTTGTTATTTGGGTCCAGAATTCCACATTGTATTTAGTTGTCATGTCTTAGTCTCCTCTAGTCTGGGGTAATTGCTCAATCTTTCTTTTTATTTCATGATACAAGGTGATTTTTCACACTAATTCTGATTTATACCACATATAGTAATTGGAATTCTGTTTTAAAAGATACTTTTTTCTTCTTTTATTTACTTCTATCTGTAGGGACTTGTGGATTCTTTCTATGCCTATCATTAGTTATTTTGATGGCACGTTTTCCCAAATTTGACTAGTGAGAGCCCTTCAGGCTGGTTTTTATTCAGATTCAATATGTCTTCTGGTTAAAAGGGGGATATTGGGTGGTGCCTGTGGCTCAAAGGAGTAGGGTGCTGGCTTCATATGCCAGAGGTGGTGGGTTCAAACCCAGCCCTGGCCCAAAATTGCAAAACAAAAACAAAAACTTACCATAAAATAAATAAAGTTTAAAAAAAATAAATAAAAAAATAAAAGGGGGATATTTTATAGTATTGAAACAGATAATATAATTGAAAGCCATATGTTATTCTTTATCAGCTGAATATCTTTTTTTTTTCCTTGAGACAGAGTCTCAAGCTGTGCCCCTCAGTATAGTGCTGTGGTGTCACAGCTCATAACAACCTCAAACTCTTGGGTGTAAGCCATTTTCTTGCCTCAGCCTCCCAGGTAGCTGGGACTACAGGCTCCTGCCACAATGCCCTGGTATTTTGTTGTTATAGTTGCCATTGTTATTTAGCAGGCCTGAGCAGGTTTGAGCCCACCAGTTCTGGTTGGTGTATGTGACTGGCACCGTAGCGGCTGAGCTATAGGCACCGAGCCTATCAGCTGAATATCTTAATGCTATTTAAAATACTTGAATCATCCTTAATGGTCCTAAAAGGCAGATTATTCATCACATGGTTGGTTGTCTGTGTTTCATCTCTAGATTATATCTCATGTCCCTTATTTAGAACAATATGTTTTTACCAACATCACTTTGTTACTGTTTAACTTGGGCAGCACTCAAAATTTCTTTACTTTTCCTTTCTTTTTCTTTTCTTTTCTTTCTTTTTTTTTCCCTAAGCAGAGGTAGAGTTGCCCTGGGTAGAGAATTGTGACATCATCATAGCTCATAGTAACCTCGAATTCTCAGGCTCAACCTCCCAAGTAGCTGGGACTACAGATGCCTGCTGTAATGCCTGTCTAATTTTTCTATTTTTAGTAGAGACTTGGTTTTGCTGTTATTCAGGCTGGTCTCAAACTCTGGAGCTCAAACAGAGCTATCTCACCCTCACAGAGTACTAGGATTACAGGTGTGAGCCATCACAACTAGCCAAAATTTCTTTACTTTTCAATTTTGACAACAGTTTATTATATAGTGGCATTTAGTTATTTACTTGCTTTGTTAAGTACCTTTACTAATGTCATTGCTTATGAAACAAGATTAACACTATACTAAGGTTAAAACTGGCAGTTTATTCATGTAACAGAAGTATCTCTCAAAAAGACTCCTAATCTTTCTTCTTGGGGACAATGTGGGCAATGTAAGGTTCAGTTGAAAACAATTTCTTACAAAATTAAAACTGTGTACCTAGCGTCTATCATCACGTCTGACACACTTAGTGCTCAGTAAATATTTGTTGAATGAATGATAGCGAAGGAAGGGCTCACCTCCTATTTCTTTTATGTTCAATTTTTTTAGATAATTTTTAAGCTTAGTCATTATTCACATGTGGATTATTTTTACTTTTAACATTTCACTGTCAAAATATCTCTAATTATCAAAGTATTTCTAAATTGTCTTCTGTATTTCAAAAAGAGGTGGAAATTTCATGTACAAAAATCAGATTTATTTCTTTCCTGAGCTTTGCTCACAGAGCCTTCAGTAAGTAATTGTATGCTGTGAATGTCTCAGAGGTGGGAGAATACCCAGCATATTTTGAAACTTATTTAATGATAAAACCCATTTTTCTTAGTTTCTAAGGGAGTGAGGGAAACACTTATCTGATATTTAGAAAAGCTGCTTAAGTTTCTTTCAGCTCATTTCTTTGCTGTTATTTTGTATTATTTTGCCATTTTTTGTTTACTTCTTACACCTAAAATGAAAATTTTCTTTTTCACTAACTGACAGGCCTTTCCTCAACTAAAGATGATATATCCCAAGTCCATGGATTTCCCCAAAAGCTGAGCACATGAATTTTAGAAATAAATAGCCTTAAATATTTGCCACACACTTACGGGAGAATTTTAACCCATTTTTTCTAAATTATTTATATTCTTTGTAAGCCATCCTCTATACCTTGGTAGATGTTTCATATTCTACAAGAAAAAGTAGTGGAAATTTCAAACATTCAAAGAATGTTGAGTCAGTCTCTTAACGGCAAAATTATCTGAGTAAGAAACATGTCCATAGAAATAGAACCAAGAGGAGTCTATATAAATAGTAATGTGAAGAAGAGTGAATTCCTTTTTAGCTGTAACATCACATTTTTTGCATGTTGCACACATTGTTTAGCCGTTTCTAAACACATTTCCATTTACGTCATTTGTAAAAACTGCCTAGCCTCATATTCTGGAAAACTGACAAAGTTGTAATGAACAGATGTAGATTCCATAATTATAATTGGCTTTTACCCTAAACTAATTTTCTGGATCATGCATCATTAATGATTTCTATTTTTCTCCATTTTTACCTTACACATTTGAAAGGGTATCTTTTAGAGTGAAACAATTTTTCACTGAATTATTGAATCTTTCAACAATTTTTCACTGAATTGTTTCACTGAAACAATTTTTCATTAAATTTCTAAAATCAGGGCTTATTACATTATGACTTACAGGTTCTCACTTATATTTAAACCTACTATCTAAAGAGTGCCTTTCAATATATTAATATTTCTGTTAATATATGATTTTACATAACCTTTAAATCTTCCTTTCATATTTCCTAGAAAAGTACATTTGTTTTAAATGTAACCCTCATTTTTATTCTTTTTATATCATTAATAATTTTTTTGTTTTTAAAAATCATATAGGTTACATAGAATATAAAAGATCATACAGAATATAATTTATCTTGTGTTTTTCCCCACAAATTCAAGTGTATCTTAAAGTAAATAAATAAATATTAGTAGACCCCAAAGAAAAATAAAACAAATTTTCATCTTACTTGTTTTATTCTGATAAGGTTTTCTAAAAATACCCTTGACATGAATTTTACTTTCCAAAGTAGGACTAATTCAAGTGAATCACTGATGGACTTAAAGGAACCAAATAATCTGGCTTTAAGCATTACGTATGTACATTTTCAAATAAGATGAAATAAACCTGAAAAATCTTGATCTTTGAACAGATCCTGTGACAACTTCTGACTAATATCAAATTTTTTTACATAGAAAACACAGTATTAATGAAGAAATGATTGTTTCATCATAATTTTTTTCAGTGTTTATAGGTTCTTTTTATTAAAGTACCCAAATATAGAGCTAATCTTTTGGCATATTGTTGCTTGTTGTAAGGAAGATTTAATAGCTTGTTTTGGACTATTAATATGAACAGAAGTCATTTAGAGTTCAGATATATATTTAGAACTAGCATGTGTGCAAAATGATGCAAAGTGAATCAAGAAATTCTGGAAAAGATTGTTTGAAAAAGAGAAGTTCTATTTTTGAGCTAGCATTGATAAAATAAATATGAAAAAGAAATTTAAATATTTTCTTTATTGTGAAAATTGTATTAAGAGCCTCAAATAGTAAATTATAATTGATCATATTAAATCAGTTAAAGTGTGAAACTCTTTATCTAAAATATTTACATAGCTATAATTTAATTTTAAATGTAGTCTAGGAACCCCCAAATGGTTACAGCAGTTATAGTACATTATTATAAACTGAACAGCTATCTGAATTTAGTAATAAAATATTATTTATTACTACTTATAGCAAATTTAAAATAATTATATAAATTCATTTTCTCTGATTTTGAAAAATGTCTTTATTATACTTTTTGCATAAAGAAAAGAAAATCTTTGTGTTCCTAATACTTAATGAGCAAACATTAATAGGAATTCAAATGAATGATTTGTTCTTTAGCTTCTAGTTAGTTGATTGAAAGGTGTATATAATATTGAAAGCACATTCCAAGTAGGTTTGCCACATGAATTTTGTAGCATATGGTAAACTAAAACCCAGATGACCTTTTGGTCTTGTTGATCACATGCATGAAGATGATCATCTGTTAATCTCTACTAAGCACTGGTACATCCTTGTACAGAAGACAGAACAGTTTTTAGATGTGCTACATTTGCTCTTTGGGAAAATGCTTTAACAAGGAATTTTTTAGAATCATTTTATAGTCTAAGATTACATAGTCTAAAATATGAAATAATGAATGTTTTATATCTAAAGAAGATAATTAAAAATAAGAATTAGAATGACCAGAATGTATATGTCTTCATATTTTGTTTGTTTTATGAATTTGTCTTAGATACCAATAATATTTTCTGAAAGTCATACATGCACACAGGCTCACTCACTTTCACATATATAATATGTATTGTTTTCTTGCTAGAATTGTAAAAAATTCCAAGAGCAAACAATGCTTCTCATACTTTTATTTGTATATGATTTATCTGGGATCTTGTTAAAATCCAGATTCTAAGTCAGTAGTTCAGGGAGAGGGTTTACGAGTGCAATTGTAGTTAAGTTCGCAGCTTGTAAATACTCTGCTACTCGAGAGTTAGCAAACTTTTTCTGTAAAGGGTTGGGTAGTAATGCTTTAGAGTTTACAGGCCAAGAAGCAAGAGAAATAAATATCCACAAAATTTTTATTGATTAAATTTAATACTTGAGTTTTGTTTTTTTTGTTTGTTTGTTTGTTTTGTGCCATTTCTGGCTGGGGCCAGGTTTGAACCCGCCACCTCTGGTATGTAGGGCTGGTGCCCTACTCCTTTGAGCCACAGGCACCACCCAATACTTGAGAACTTTTTTGTAGTATAGCTATATAATGAAATAGTACTTAGCCACAAAAAGGAATAATCTATTGATACATGTAACAACAGGGACAAATCTCAGAAACGTTATTCTGAGCAAAGGAAGTCTTACACAAAAACTACATATTATGTAATTCCATTTATATGAAATTCCAGAGGATATACCCTAATTAACAGTAACAGAAAACTGATCATGTTTACTTAGGGCCAGGAGTGACAGGAGGAATTGTCAAAGGAACTTGAGGGAATTTCAGATGATAGAAATGTTCTTTATCATGGTTGCAGCAGTAGTTGGGCATATATATATGTTTTTCAAAACTTACTGAGCTTGGGGAAGCCATCTGACTTGTTGTGAGGACATTCAAGCAGCCCCATGGAGAGATTCCTGGTTCCAAAATGGTTGCATAGAAGCAATTTAGCTTTACTGTCTCCCAAAAGGAAATAAGCATGCAATGTAAATATTATCACCAGCAATATCCCAAAACTCAAATATGAAGATGAGACAGTTCCCAGGGCACAAAGAAATGAAAAATCTTGCCGCAGATGGTAAGAGTATTGGACTTCTATGTCCATGATGCTCCTCCCCCCAATTTACCTGGCACCAAGTATGTGGAAAATTCCTGCCTCCCCCCCAGTCACCTCATGGTTTCTACAATGGAAAAAGTGAGATCAAGGTGGAAAAATATCTTTGTCTCTATAATGAGGTCCCTCACAGGAGACTTGTATCTGCTTCAGCCTATAGGAAGCATCATGTGCCTAAAGAGAGAAATATCCCTGAGGACAGCCACAGACAAAAAGGGGTGGCAAGACTACCATCACCAGTTCTAGAAACTCTTCTCTGTAATTTGGCCAAAAGAGATACCAAATCAGATGGCTGTTCAGTAGCACCATGCTGTAGGAGATTCATCCCATAAGTCTTCTGGACATAAACTCCCAGCCAACTTTCCTACACTACCAGGATATCCCCTTTGGGACCTCTCCTTTTTAAGATGAGTGGATACTCAATCGTTTTCTAGAACCAAGGCAAACCTGGGCTTAAGACATCATCTAGTGCCACAAAGGAAGAAGTGACCTAGTGAGAGACGGAAGGAAGGAAGATCAGTGGATAAATTAAAAAGAATTTCTAAGTAAATATATGCAATAAAAACCAAAACAAGCCAGACAGAAAAGGCTGGAATAAATAAACCTTCAGTGCAAAGACACATACGTACATCCACAAGAAACAATACCAAACAAGGAACCGTGACTTACGCAAATGGATGAGCAAGGAACTGGTGACTGACCCTAATGGGACAGTGATATGTGATCTCTCTGATGAAGAATTCAAAATACTACCTTTAAGGTAACACATAAAAGCAATTGAAAAACTTATCAGAGAAATTTAACAAAGAGGTCAACAGAATTAAAAAAAAATTAGAAATCTTGGAACTAAGAAATACATAGGCTAAACTAAAAAATTCATTAAAGGTCTCAGCAGCAAAATGGACCAAGCAGAGGAAAGAATTAGTGAGTAGTGAGCCTGGACAGGTTATTCAAACATATATTCAGAGAGTAAAAAAGAAAAAAGATTAAAAAGAACAAAGATGGCTCGGTGCCTGTGGCTCAAGTGGCTAAGGCGCCAGCCACATACACCTAAGGTGGCGGGTTCAAATCCAGCCCGGGCTCACCAAACAACAATGATGGCTGCAACCAAAAAATAGCCAGGCATTGTGGCAGCTGCCTGTGGTCCCAGCTACTTGGGAGGCTGAGGCAG
>NW_003852590.1:2569911-2605323 GCF_000181295.1 Otolemur garnettii
AAAAAAAAAAAAAAAGGAACAAAGATTACCTATGATCTAATATATCTATGAAATGTAGAAAATCACCTCAAAAGATCAAATCTAAGAATTATTGGTGCTCAAGTGGGAGATAAGCAAGACCAAGGTGTAGAAAGTTTATTCAAATTCCCAAATTTGAGAAAGAGATAAATATCCAGGGTATAGGAAAGCCAGAGAAGATCAAACAGATTCAACCTATTTGGGTCAATACACCCCAAGAGGTATAATAATAAAACTCCCAAATACAACAACAAAGAGAAGACCCTAAAAGCAGGAAGACAAAAGAAGCAAATGGCACATAAAGGACCTTCAATCTGTCTGGCAAAAACTTATCATTGGAAGCCAGATAGGCCAAGTGGGAGTGAAACAACATTTTCAAACTGCTGGAAGAAAACATTGCTTGACACCCATGAATACTGGATACTATATCATCCGTGATACCTTGCTGAAGGATACAGCAAAGTTATCCTTCAAATGTGAAGAATAGATAAAAGTCTTTGCCAGACAAACCAAAGCTGAGAGAATTCACTACCACCAAATCTATATTACAAGAAATGTTAATGGAAATTACTCAATTTGAAAGGAAACAAACAAACAAACAAACAAAAAACACTGACATGCAAAAAGAAAACATTTAGACGTATAAAACCTACTGGTAAAGTTAGATACATGGACAAACTTGGAATACTCCAATACTGTGTTTATATATGCAATTTACTCATAACTCTAGTATGAAGCTCAAATGATAAATCTAAAACAATAATACCTACAGCAACCTGTTAAGAAATAAGCAACTTAAAAATATGCAAATTCAGACAATATAATGTCAAAATAAGAGCATGAAGTTAAAGTGTAGTTTTTTTTTGTTTGTTTCTATTTGTGATCTAAGATAAGTTGTCATCTCTTTAAAATAACCAGTTATACAGGGTGGCCATAAAGTTCATGTGCAATTTTAAATTGAGAGTGAGACTTTAGTGGAATAATGGTAGGGTTCTTCAACACCCGGCTCTCAATAATGAACAGATCATCCAGACAAAAAGTCAACAAAGAAACATAGTTAACCAACACGCTAGACCAAATAGGCCTAACTGATATTTACTGACATTTCACTCAGCTATTACGGAATACATATTCTTTTCATTAACACATTGGACATTCTTCAGAATAGACCATATCTTAGGCCACAAAACAACTCTTAACAAATGCCAAAAAATTGAAATCACTATCTGATATATTTTCTGACCACAATGGACTAAAACTATAAATCAATAACAAGAGGAACCTTGGAAAATACATATACATGTGGAAATTAGCCAACGTACTCCTGAACAATTAATAGGTCAATGAAGAGATTAAAAATTTTTTGAAACAGATGAAAATGGAAATACAATATACTGAAATTATGGAAAATAGAAAAGCAGTACTAACAGGGAGATTCATAATAATAAATCAAAACAAACAATCTAGTGATGCATCACAATGAACTAGAAAAGTAAGAACCAACCAAAGTCAAAATTAGTACAAGGAAATAAGTAAATAATGAAGTTCAGGGCAGAAATAAATGAACTTGAGACAAAAACAATTACAGAAGTAGTCCTATGGAGAGGTCTATGTGGCTAGGAACTAAAGGCCTATTGCCAACAACCAGCAAGGATTGATGCCCCTGCCAAGAGTTGAGTGAGTGAACCATTTAGAAGCAAATCCTCCAGCCTCATTCTAGCCTTCAGATGGTTCTTCCCTGGCTGACTGCTTAATTTTTATAACTTTATAAGAGACTCTGAATCAGAATCACCCAACTAACCCATTCCTAGAGATCTGTTCACAGAAACTGATGATAAATATTTGTTATTTTATGTCAAAACAAAACAACTCCTCAAACTCTTAACTTTAAATGAATGTAATTTATTGTTTCAAAATTACACCTCAATAAAGCAGATTTTAAAAAAACACTGGCTGACAGTCATGAGCTAATACATAAAATTACATTGTAAGTTTAAATCAGTATCCAAATATATTGTTATTGTTGTTTTAAGTACTTCCAAGAGTCCTTTACATAATAATTAGTAATAGTTAATAATCTGTTCCTCTTTCATCAGGAGACTCTTATTCTAGAGTTATACTTGACCAGTATACATTTAGGATAAATATTAAGTAGTCATCACTCTAAGAATAGGTCTGGACTAACTTCTTCAATAGAAGTTGGAAACTTCTGAACTGTTTGCTGGAGGACCCAGGGTTTAAATGTACTGGAGTTACTCCCTGACACTTTCAAAAATGGAGAGAAACGAAAGTGATGTGGTAGTATAATAAGTTTGGAATTTGATATTAGGAAAGCTAGGATTCAGTTTCTATTCAGGTGCTAATTCACAAAAGAATCATAGAAATTATTCATACGTCTCTGGATCTTTTGTAATTGTTTTTTCCATTATAAAAATGAAGTTTTTGAACTAGTTTGTTTTAACTTAAAAATCTATCATCCTGTGAACTAGGAACCCTAAGGTAAATAAGAATACAATATAGAGCATAAAATGGTATAAATATAACATTAAAAAGATTTTTTTGTTTCTGATTTTATATGAAACTGTTGAGTACCATGAACTTCAAAGACAAGTTTAGTGTAGTGCTTTCCTAAATCTTTAGATTGCAAAATAAATAATTTAAAAAGAGAATTGTGATTTAACAATACAAAAGTGGGCTTTTTTAGAACAGTAGTGCTTCTGGAACAAAAAACAAAATAAAAATATTGTCATTTTTAGACACTTAAACTTGCTGCTTCTCATTTTAGCCACTAAAACCTTTTTAGTTCCTAAATTTTGAAATTATCTGAATTTATCTCTTATATTGCCATGTTTTTGTCATGGTAAATGAGTACATAGTCAGGAAGATATTTCTTTCTTAAACCTTCAAATAAAAACAGATATTTAAAAATGTTTTAATGCTTTTCAGATGTTTTAATTATTAGATTTTGCATTTCATACCCGAAATCTAGTTTGTCCTGTTATTTAGTTATATTAGGGTAAAAGTTGGTGATCAATGCACATAAAAATTATTTTAAAGTTTAGCTCTTTCATTTTCTGATAGTGAACCTTTGGAATCATTTACCCCTAGATTCAGTTCTCTGCAGTGTCACTTATCAGCTATGTATGAGTTATTCAAAGTTTCAGTGCCCTGATTTCTTTTTTTTTTTTTTTGTCAAAATGGAATGATGATACTTAAGATGATTAATGATTAATTAAGGATTAAGTGAGCAAACATTAAGTGACTGAATACTAAAGTGCCTATCAGTGAGAAAATTTTCTCTTTTATTCCCAACAGTTAACACACTTAACAATGCGTTGGCTATTAGGCTTAACAGTTAGATTTTTGTTTTAGAACATGTGCAGAACTGGTAACAGAAAAAGAATCAGTTTGAATCCTTAAGTCCTATCCTATTCCTTCTATATGTGATAGAATAGAAATAGCCCATCACTGTGGCTTACCATGTAACTATATTCTGGTTTTGTTTTGTTTTGCTTTTGTTTTTTGTACATTGTTGCTTCTGAATAGTTTTCAAATATGGACTATTAGGTAGTCAAATATTTTTATAAGTATACAGTTTTAAACTATTTTACTAGTGATTAAATCATCTCTATTTAGTCTATCATTATTTAGTAACTAAATTTGTATAGCAAATTCATATTTAATGAAGAGGCAATAATAGTATATTGTCACTAGAATTAGGTTTGAATCTCAATTCTAGGCGTGTGCATATGCTAGTTGCATAATCTCTCAGCCTAAATTTCCTCAGCAATTAAATGATGATAATAATTATTTAGCATGGCACCTGGAATATATTAAGCACTCAGCCTCAACATCTGAAAAAGGAAGACCACCAAACCAAACAATTTACTTCTCAATAGTGTTTTTAAAAGCCTGGATGATAGCTCTTGGTTCTATGTCTACAATCATCACACTACCTAAGTAAATAGTGAATGTGAGATGCAAGTGTGTATTACGTAAGTATGTAGGGTTCTTCCCCCTCCTTTTTTCCTTACCTTTCTGCCCAGTAATGATCTACATTTCCCCAAAGAGTTTACATATAGTCCTAACATTGAAAAAGGGATAGCTGATCCTTGTTGCCTCTGGTTGAAATGTCTTATCTGACTTGATAACTTGGCATGAGCCTCTTCTATGTGTATTATCTACCATAAAAATGTTTATGGCTAATATAATTCTTGGTCTGTTCTCTTACTCAAAATCCAAGTCTGCCATTTATTAGCTGTGGAAAGTTACTTAACCTCTCTTTCAGTCAGTTTGCTCATTGTTAAAATGCAGGGTATCCCAAAGGTCGCCAGAAGTAGGAAAAATTAACAAGCTTATATCATTATTATATAATATCATATACTTTTTATATTTCAGGATATTAGGGGGACACATGTTTTGTTTACTTACTTTGTTTTGTACATACCGAGTCAAAGTTATAAATGTGCCCTTCACCCAGTTAGTAGGTACTGTATCCAGTAAGTATTAATTTGCCCACCCTCTCCTTCTCCCTCTTCCCTCCCCAGCTTGATTTTCACTGAGATTTACTTACATATGTGCACCTAAGTATTGATCAATTAGTTCCAACTTGGTATTTAGTACATGTGTTTGTTTTCCATTCTTGTGATGTTTCACATAAACGACTGGTTTCCCTTTCCATCCAGGTTGTTTTTTTATTACTGAGTAATACTCCTTAGTATGTGTAGAGCACATTTTATTAATCCACTCATGTATTGGTGGGCACTTGGGTTGTTTCTACATCCTTGCAGTTGAGAATTGTGCTACTATAAACATTCAAGCGTAGGTGTCCTTTTTGGAAAATCACCTCTTTTCCTTGGGGCTTATACCCAGCAGTGTGATTGCTGGATCCTGGATCAAATGGTAGGTCTACTTTAAGTTTGTTGGGGTATCTCAATATAATTTCTCATTGAGGTTGTACTAGTTTGCAATATATGGATGGATCGATCGATAGATAGATAGATATCAGACTTATACTTTATTTCATCTGTGAAACGTCAGAAAATAGTCAAAACACTCCAAAGCCCCTCTGGGGCTGCACATCACTGTAGCTGCACATTCTCTTCTTCCTCCTCCTCTTCATCAGAGCTAAAGGTACCATTAGGCAGGCTGTAGACGCGGATAACCTCTTGTTGGGGTCATTGAGGACGAGGTATTTGCCTTCCTCCAGCTTCACGCAGATGTCGAGGACGCAGCCCAAATGCCCCAGGCGTTCTCCACGCTTGGGCTGATCTGGCTGGCAGACTCACTGGACTTGAACCGCTGGGTGCCCAGATGACACTATGTGAAGAGTCTTTCATGTGGTACCGAGACACATAACCGAGCTTGAGGTGCTCAGCTCCAGCCAGCAAAGCACAGCAGGTCCATCGGGCCAACTTGTAGCTGTTCTTCAGCTCAGCGGCTCATCCACCCCAAACTTCCACCCGTGATACGCTATGCAACAGAGGCAATCTCTTCTTATCCATGTTGTCCTCCACAAATGGGTTTGAATTGGGAAAATTGTCTTTCCTTTCCCATTCTCAGGCACTGCTGGGAGAAATTGAGGTGGATGTAGGTTGCTTCCATGGCCACACTGCGGGGTGAATTGAAGAAATTACCTTCATCTTGAACGGGCTCATTGATCATCTCGCTCACTGTCAGGAGGTTGAAGTCCCAGTTGTCCCTCTTATCAAAGATGAGCTTGGACCCAACTCTCTGGACGACAATACCCCAGGAACACCCTGAGCAGGTACAGCTCATCCGTGTGGCGAGGAAACGCATTCCCCTGAGTTTCTGCCAGCTTTCAGGTGGCGGGGTGGGCTGTGGTGGCGACCCACCGCGCTGAGCAGGTCCTTGATGCTCCGCGGGGCCTCTCGCTCCCAGCAGCGACACTGTGGAAGGCTCAATCATAGTACTCGGTGTCCTGCGGCTCTGACACTTCAGGTAAACCCCCTCCATCTGAGTTAGATCCACTCTTCCTTACTTCCCAGTCTCTACTCTTCAACTGAAGAGTCTTGGGGTTTCTGTGACTTTTGATCCCGTTTTTGGCTAACCCCCAATTGCATCTGGAATTTTTTCGGGGGTCGTATGCGTTCTCTCTCCTCTGCTTAGCTCTCAGGCAGGGCTTGCAGGTTTAAACGCAACAGGTTCGGCTGATCTTTGTCTCTGCCAAGGTTTCGCTATACAAATCTCATCTGATTCCTCCAATAGGCAGTCTTCTGTGCGCGTGCAGTATCCACCAGCTGAAAGCTGGGTTTCACCTCCCTGTGGAAATAAGCACATTGACTTGCACCACCAAACTGAGAGGAGGACTTGTTTGTGAACCTCTTGTCTTGGTATGTGGCTCCTGTCAATCTGCAACCTTTCCTAGCCCATCTCCTTTGCTGAGTGGCTGGTAGAGCATATCCTGAAACTGCTCGGGAACCGCACAGGGACCCCAGCCTGAGGGACTGTCTTGGATCATAGGTGTCATGAACTTTGCCATCTTCCCAAACCTTCAAAGGCCTTGACTGGCTGGGATAGCAAGAGATGATCCGAGCCAGAGGCCAAATTACCAGATGCATTCCATCAGCTGGGAGAGGAGAGAACATTCTGTATTTTATATTTTTAATATTTACATATTAACACATAAAAAATACGTAAATATTTTATAAATTTCTGTAATAAGCATTTTATAAATAAAGGTACATTTAGTTACAATTTCCCATTTTCCCTGTGTGGGTGTGTATGTACAACGACCTTTGGGACACCCCACCCTGTAGGAGCCAGTAATAGTATAGATCTTATTTAAATGAATTTATCCATGTTAATCAGCTAAACGGCACTTAGCCCACATTAAATTTTTGCTTTATGATAATTATTAGCATTGTAATCATCATCATCATCTGAACATGGGCCGGGTATAATGACTGGGAGTTCAACAGTTTCTTCCTGTTAAATTGGCCTCTTTCCTTCTTTGTTCCAGCTGCCCGTTTACCAACCTTTACCATTTGGCTGTCTACCCTGTACCATAATAAACTCCTGGCAAGTATGCTGACTTAATTCCCAAGTATCTTTCATTACCCTGGGGTGGAAGTGGCAGGATATGAGGAACTTTTCTGGATCATTTCTGCACTTTTGAGGAGATGAGAGGAAGCTCGAAGGCTTTATAGGTGTTATCTCAGACCCCTTCTGCCTTTTTTTTGTGACAATCAAATTAGACTTCTTCAGCAAAGGCATTATGTTTCCTCCCTCTGCTTCCATAGAGAAAACCAGAATTCTCTGAATCTGCCTCTTTCAATGTCTTTGTTGCATGGTTTTCTCCTCGTTAATCCTTTGGGAAGTGCATTAAGTACTTTGAAAGCCAAATCTAAGGCAGAGAGAAGCAGATGCTTGGGTAAACCCCAGAGCTGTTACCTGCATTTCACTGTCCTGAAATATTTCCCCAAACACCCTTCCCTGCAAGGGCTAAAAGTCTAAAGTTAGAGAGCCATTCATCTTACCTTAGTCTTTAGTACAGCATTTGCTGGAGGCAAATGTGGACGATCAGAATATGTCACCTCAAAATATGCCACTCTGGTATAAGAATTATTTTGAGCTGAAGGCATTTGAGAAACAGCAAATGCAGGAAGGACTTTCTGACCTCCTCACGGTTCTTATCTAAAAGGGGGTCATAAAATTTTGAATGAGAGAAATACCCTTCCTGAACAGGAAGAGAACATTTTTAACACTGGAGACTGGGAGTGAACACTGAAATAGATCAATATAAATAAACCTGCTAAAAATAATGGTTATCTTCCATTAGTTTTCCCATATATTTCCAAGTCACTATCTCACAATTTCCTGACCCTACCACGCCTCCGTGCCTTGTCAAATCCCCACAATTTATCATTCTTTGTTTTAAAGAGTATATAAGCTTGTGGGCCTGACGGCTTCTTCAGGTCTTCATTCTTCTTATGAGGAACCTCATGCATATAAAAACATTAAATAACACTTTATGCTTTTCTTTTGTTACTCTGTCTTTTTTTTGTTAGTTTAATTCTACTCTAGGAACCTAAGAAGGTAAAAAGAAATTTTTCCTCCCCTGTATAAGAAAAGGGCTTATTTCATCCCCTACCTTAAAATGGTCAATGGTACATCACAGATCTTGGGCTTTCAGTCTTCCAAATCAGACCCTTTGGAACTGAAACAAAACCACTTTCTCCTTGAGTGAGAACCTAGATTATAGAAAGGAAAGCATATTACAAAGATCTTATTTTGGAATGCTGAGCCAAGAATTTGGCTTTTATTTTAGGTTTAATGTTTTCCTACCTGAAAGCAATATTTATAAATGAGGAGCAATGGGTAAAAGAAAACAACTTTTTGGTACCTAAAAATATTCTCTTATAGTTTTTATGGTTATTTTGAAGCAGGATACTTCCATTGTACTTAGAATGTGCAACTGAAAGATAATCCCATGTATGTATGTTTTTAAGAACTATTACTTTTTTTTTTTTTTTTTGGTCACACCTTCTATAATTTCAATGTATAGTTCAAGGGCATTTTCTTTTTATTTTTGACCAATGAACTGATTCTTACATAATAATCATCAGTCTTTTCTATAAATAAGTTACTTTATTTGCACCCTTAGGTCTTGCGACTTGTAGACCGCAGTGATGTGAAAGGGCAGATGTGAATTAGAATTAACTTTAAAACAAATGACAAGATTAAGGAAGTATCAACAGAAATGAGAAATAGGTGGTCAGGTGGCTTTTCCTATCTGTGTTAGTCTTGGGGATTGCATCTTTTCTTGGTGGTTTAACATTTTCAGTGTCTACTGTTAAATGTAGTAGGATGTCTATCCAGACATTTTGACTAGGGTCCACTTTAAGAGTCTGGGATAGGGAAAGTGAAGTTAGGTTGCATCTAAAAGGGTTTTACCAAATGCTTTGTCTAAGTAGTTCACCAATATAATCTGAATATGTAGTAGAATTCTTGGCACATAAGTGCTAAAATAATAACAATATTAACCAAAGGAGCTGACGTTTATATAATTCTTACTACGTTAAGCACTGTTTTAAGACTTACATATATTGATTCATTCATTTCTCTCAACAATCTGTGAAGCAGATATTAATAATATCCTCATTTTTACAGATAAGGCAATTGATTCCCCTATGTTAAGTGACTTCTCCAAGGTCTAATGGCTGGCAAGTGGCAGAACCAACATACACAGTTAAGCCATCTGGCTTCAGAGTCCAACTGTAACCCACTAAGCTGCATCTTTTGTTTGTTTATTGTTTATGATATCAAATGAATGAATGAAGCCTACATACATTGCTAAAATGAAAACATTATCAGAGAGTTAGAGAATTCAAGGTGATGGTTCAAAGAGATGAGGATGTATGTTGGGCAAGAGAGTCAAGTAAAGATATAGTAGTAAAATGAGCATCAAGGTTGGAGATCACATTAGGAGGAAGGCAAAAGAAAGAGAAGGAAAGAGAGATAATATTTCTCAAAGTGAAAGGAGTATCTTGCAAGTCCTTTTTCTTACTCTTTTGGTATAAGCTACATGTGGCACACCTACTTCATTAAATGCTATTTTCTTGGAATAAGAAAATTATTTAATGCTTTTATATTTTTATACAATTGATTGTAAGTAGCATTATGATAAATTTACATTATGCGTGTTCACCAGTTACTTAAATTTATGGCAAATATATTTTGAAAATTAAAAGATCAGAATGATTTGATTTGACCAAATTTCTGTTCTGGTTTGTTATGTTTATATAAGAAACCTTACAAATATAAAAACATTAAGCCATATTGTGTTTGAATATCAAATAAATATGTATTTATTTAAAACTGTGTTATAAGTAGCACATTTTTGCATCACTTTTATCATAAGTGACCAAGTTTTTCCTAACATCCATTGGCAACTCTCAGAGTAATTCATTTGGAATATTGCAGTTTTTTCAACCATCAGTAACTTTTCTAATATTCAATTATCAGCAAAAATGATCTCTGCATCCTTTCTTAGAATTAAAACATGTAGTTGTACACTTTTGTGTTTTTATGAATGATTCTGAATTGCCATAATTTTCACATACATTCTAGTATCTTTGACTTTTAGAAAGTTTCTTTTTAATCTGAGCTAGCAAATTCTCATTGGGATTTAATTTAAGAACACAAAATTTATTTATTTTATTTTTTTTTATTAAGTCATAACTGTACATTAATACTATCATGGGATACAGTGTACTGTTTCTGTATACAATTTGAAGTACTTTCATCTAACTGGTTAACATAGCCTTCGTGTCTTTTTCTTAGTTAGTGTGTTAAGACATTTATATTCTACATTTAGAGAGATTCACATGTACCCTTATAGAACAAACCATAGGTGTGATCCCGCAATCACCCTCCCTCCACCCACCCTCCACCCTCCCCTCCCCTCCCTCTCCCCTCTCCCCATGTTCCTGAGCTAAATTGGGTTATAGCTTTCACAGGAAATTGGTTTCACAGTAGGGCTGAGTACATTGGATATTTTTTCTTCCATTCTTGGGATACTTTGCTAAGAAGAATATTTTCCAGCTCCATCCATGTAAACATGAAGGAAGTAAAGTCTTCATCTTTCTTAATGGCTGCATAGTATTCCATGGTGTACATAAACCACAATTTATTGATCCATTCGTGGATCAATGGGTTCTTGGGCTTCTTCCATGACCTAGCAATTATTAATTGGGCTGCAATGAACATTCTGATACAAATAACTTTATTGTAGTGTGATATTTGGTCTTCTGGATATATACCTAATAGAGGAATTATAGGATCAAATGGCAGGTCTATTTTTAGTTCTCTAAGTGTTCTCCAGATGTCTTTCCAAAAGGAACGTAATAGTTTGCAATCCCAGCAGCAGTGTAGAAGTGTTCCCTTTTCTCCACACCCATGCTAGCATCTGTGATTTTGGGATTTTGTGATATGGGCTAATCTTACTGGTGTTAGATGATATCTCAAAGTAGTTTTGATTTGCATTTCTCTGATGATTAAGGATGGTGAGCATTTTTTCATATGTTTGTAGGCCATGCACCTATCTTCTTCAGAGAAATTTCTCTTCAAGTCCCTTGCCTAACCAGAGAGGGGATGACTTGTTCTCTTCTTGCTAATATATTTGAGTTCTCTGAGAACACAAAATTTATTATAAATGGCATCATGGGACAAAGCAGGAAGCAAAGTTTCAAAACATATTTGCTCTTCAGAGTCTTGAAAAGGAATCCAATATAAATGTCTTAGAAGTTAAGATAACTCAGAAAATTAACAGAGAACTGACCTAATTGAAATATAGATCAGATCTAAGTCATAGTGAATGTCACTGTTAGCCATTTGTTTTGTTGGTTTTCTTGGTTTCACAAAAAATTATAATTTTTGTGTTCTAAATTTGAGTATAAGAGCAGATATTCACATATGACTTTTGCTGTCAATACATTCTGCCTCTCCATTTTGGAAATAACAGGATTCACAGTCTATTTAAAGATTATCCAAAAAATTCTTAAGAATAATAGGGCATTCTCAACTTATAGTAATCAAATCTTTGGATTTGTTTTTATTAGAATATTTTCAAGAGCACTTATGAGACTCCTAAATCTTACATACAAATGTGACAAAATGTAGTCTGTCCTACAGTATAATAAAATCACAGGGTTCACAACAAATACATATTAAAGCAGGTTAATATTTTTATAATAATTTTCAATTCAGCTTGAAGAGTATCAGATATGTTTTTCATTATAAAGCTACTCCATGCTTATGATGTGATATTCACATATTATTGTATGTGAAAAATAAAAAATCCCTCTTTTCCTCCACCCTTATTCCCATTACATAGAAATTCTCTATGCTTATACATATATCCCTTTTGGCAAACAAATGACATCAGCTCCTCTATTAATTCATGTCTAGCAAATGTATCCTTTGCAGCCAGTCCTCACTTATTTTTTATTGTAGTTAAGTGATAAGTTACAGAAAGATTTTCATACATCTGTGCCTTTTGTAGATTTATCATCTAACAAACTAATTTGTTAGTAAGTTAGCTGCCACCAAAAAACATAGAAAACAGCCATGTAACTAGACATCTGCTTCAGACACAATTTTTCATGTGAAATTCTGTAATTCAATAAAAAGATATCATTATATGATAGAAACACCTATGACATTTTCCCACTTTCTATGCTACAGTTTTTAAAAACTCTTATAGTAAGATTTTTCATCTTTGATGATATAATAACAGCTATGAAAAATAGTTTTGAATAAGGAAAAGATAGTTAAGTAGCATACATTAAAATTAAGAACTGTTGATCAAAAAACAGGTAAAAAGACAAGGCACTGTGAAAATATATTTGCAACATATAATTGATAGAGGATTAGTGTCTAGAACATATAAAAACTCTAGTAAAGAACAAGATGGGAAATTTAGTACGAAATAGGCAAGAGACTTAAGCAAGCACTTCACAAGAGGTTATTGATGTGGCCAATAAATAATCTAAAATGCACGCAACCCCATTGTGATCAGAGAAGTGTGAATTACAACCACAAGTAAACCTACCAGGCTGGCTTAAATTTAAAGTCTGAGAATATCAAGTACTGACAAGAATATGGTGCAATTAGAACACTTAAATACTGCAAGTGAAAGCATTAATTGGTAAAAAGCACTAGAAAATATGGCGGCACCTGTGGCTCAAAGGAGTAGGGCTCCAGCCCCATATGCTGGAGTTGGTGGGTTCAAACCCAGCCCTGGCCAAAAACAAAAACCCAAAACAACAACAACAAAAAAGCATTAGAAAATAACTTGATGTAGTAACATAATTACATATAATTACGACATATGTGTGTGTATACGTATATATATACATATGTAATGTATATCTGTATATTTAATATTAAAAATACCAATAATCTACACTTACATGTGAACTCTTACATTTGTGTATCAGAAGATTTGTGTAAAACTGCTGTAGCAGTGCTGGGTAATAGCAAAAACTGGGAAACAAGCTAAATGTCCATAGATGGCAAAATGGATAAATATATCATGCTATATAATATATTTACATAATGGAATATATATAAAGATATTTATATTTTACATAATGGAATGCTGTATAGCAATAAAAATGTGTGAATCACAACTGCATCATAAAATTTGGATGAATCTCAGCAACACCATGTTTAACAAAATAAAAGTGAAAGAATACTTACAGTACTATTTCAATAATTTAATATTACAGAATGCTCAAAAGTAAATAATAAGCTGAGTAGGGATGCATGCTTATATGGGACAACCCTAAAGAAAATCCAGAAAATGAAATACATAAAATTGAGGAAAGTGGTTATCTCTGAGGGACAGAGGAGAAGCAAATAAATTCCAGATGGGGTACAGAGAACAATGTTATTTTTTTTTTTAAACAAGTTATTCTTTACTTGTTACATATCATACTTTATAAATATTCTTTTCTAACCAATATTAAATACAATTAAAAAATTAATTATGTAAAATAGAATTTCAATCTCATGTGGAAATTTAGTTTTTTATATAATCTAAAAACTTGAAAATTATTATTGTATAAAATTATATATGTTTTCTCCACTTCTGGGATACCAGCTGCATTTCCTCTAGAAATAATGCTTTAGAGAATGAGTGAGATATCCAACATTTATTATATAAGGATACGGCTATTTCCTTCATTAGAAATATTCTAAATAATTAATCTTTATTTAACAGATCAACTTTTTCTTTCCTGTCATTCTTAAGTGGTGTTCTATTTATTGATTTTTTTTTCCAAATTAGAGTGGTGGTTATAAATTTCTCATAGGAGTCTTAAGCATGCTTTAAGTAATTTTAAGAAAATATTGAGAAACTGCCATTCCTAAATTCTGATTTTTTAAAAGTAGATGCTGTTATTGATACATGACTAGATTTTGCTGAGTAAAGCTGTTTCTACACACAAATATCTTGACCACCTGCAACTGTTTGTCAGTGGAATTGGTTTGAGAACACTAGTAGTAATTGTAAACTTAGGAATGTGTGACAAGCTAATAGCCAGCTGTGCATATCCTGACTTTTTCCAGGTGTTAAAATAAATATGACCATTTGGTTCACTTATAACTCAACAAAATATTTCATGATTCATTAGCTTAAAAATCCCCTTATAATTTTTATTTGAGTAAATAATGTTATGTTCATTTGAAAAGAAAAAAATACATACCCAGAAATAGTTGTGATATCATTATCACATTCAATGTTTTTTTCATAAAATGAGAAGTATTTTTATGTAACATTTATGTAGATTTTTAAAAATATTCTTTTCAATGGAAAACACTGTTGTTGTGTAATTCTTGCCTATAGGCATCGAAAAGAATGGAAAAAGTGAATGAAATGTGTTTTTTCTTCAGTCAGAGTTCAACTTGCCTTGGCAGAATTGAGTTCCAAAGTGATCTAACATTGATTTCTATCTTTGGTACATATCATGTTTGATCATCATTGGATAATAATTACTGCTTATTGAATACCTGCTGCTGAAATGTTAGCTCAAGAGACCCAAATGCCTAAATTTTGCCTTGGCTAAACTGCGCAGCCTCATAGGATTCCTGAAAGGGAATATGCAAGGGGACAACTGCAAGGGGGAAATCCAAATCCATTTTATTATTAGATTATCATCTATGTGAAACTCCAAATACAGAGCTAGGGTTCCCAGAAAAACTGAAGTGGAGTACGTGACTTAGGCAGCTCTCCTATCTCTTCTCCAAAATAAATAAACTTGAGAAGAACAAAAAGGTTGGAATGACCTGAAAGAGAAAAGAGCTAATAGAGTTGCCCCTTCCATCGCACACTTTTATTTCTAATCTGTTAATCCAGTGATTGCTTGGACCCAAGTTGATGATAAAGAAAAGAGTGATTCTACCCGTTGGAAGGGAAGATTTATTCTTGCTTTTCCTAGAGAAGAGGATAAATTATCATAACTGGTCAGATTTCTGACACTTATTAAGCCTTGTTAACTTGTGGCAGAGACACACTTCTAAAAGGAATGCACTGATGCAGCCAGCTTTCTTTTTCTTGAGTCAGACTTGCCATGCCATGTGGCTAGCTAGAGGGTAGTAAGATCCCTGCCCCTGCCCCTGCTCCAGAGTGGCTGCTCCTTAGTATTTACTACTACTTTTTATAAAGGTCAACCAGATCTTGTATATAAAACCAGCACATTATACCCCATGATTGCATTAATATACACAGCTATGATTTAATTAAAAAAAAAAAAGTCAACAGATCTACAGAAATGCCTTTCCTGAAATCAATTCTAAGGGACTACAGCTCTGTGCTAGATAAAAACTCATGGCTGTTTGATTTTCCATTCCAAATAATGCCCAGCTTCACACTCTAGCCTATCACTAGATTTTAGAAGTTGCTACTGGGGTCCCAGTCTTTGACTAGTATTACCTTTAACCGATACTCAAAAATGTGCAAATTTGGCCTCATTAGGTCTCCGGGCAGTTTAACATGTAAGACAAATGGAAGAATCAAAGTAGATTCCTTCAATTCCTTTTAATCCTGCCTTCAAATCAATGCTAGCATTGCAGAAAAGGAAAGGACCCACACCCATGTTCTTTACATATGTACATACCCCGATATAGAATCAGATTAATGACTATTTTCTGGGAAGAGGGTGGAGAGGGCCAAGAGAAGGCAGAAGCAGCTAAAGTATGCTCTCTACCCAAAGGACTAAGTTTATTATGCCAGACACTACCACATACACTGGCTTCAGAGCTTAGGCATGCACTTACATATACGTATGATAGAGTGTGAAACCTATGATTTTATTATAGTATAGGGCACGCTACATTTTGTCATGTTTGTATATAAGATTTGAGAGTCTTATAACTGCTCTTGAAAAAATACTAATAAAAATAAATGTAAAGATTTGATTATCAAACAATGTCCCATTTTTCTTAAAAATTTTGTTGTTTATAAGCTACTCAGCTTATGCATTTTTTTGTAGCAGCCTGATTATATATCTCTTAGCAATATGGTATGATTTGGCCTGTTTTAAAATTTGAAGTAAATATCACAGTGTTTGTATTGTGCCACAATTTACTTTGGTTTTGCTCAGAATTGTATTTGAGATATATTAAAATGCATAATTACGTTGTTCATTTTCATTGCTGAGTAATAGTCCATGGTATTAATATACTACCTCAATTTAATAATCCACTTGTTTGTTGATGGCCATTTAGGTTATCTAAACTGTTGCTATTTAAAACAATATCGGCTCAGCGCCCTTAGCTCAGTGGTTAGGGCACTGGCCACATACACCATGGCTGGCAGGTTCAAACCCAGCCCAAGCCTGCTAAACAACAATGACAACTACAACAAAAAAATAGCTGGGTGTTGTGGTGGGTGCCGGTAGTCCCAGCTACTTGGGAGACTGAGGCAACAGCATGGCTTAAGCCCAAGAATTTGAGGTCGCTGTGAGCTGTGAAGCCATAGCACTCTACCAAGGGCAAAATAGTGAGACTCTGTCTCAAAAAAAAAAAAATCCAATATGATATGTTGCCATAACATATCACATAAAACAATATGATATGAATATTTTTCCACATATGTCCTTATGCAAAAATATCAAAAATACACACATTTTCATAGGCTATTGCCAAAATGCTTTCAAGTCCTTGTAGCATTTTACATTCATCAAAATGTATAACTTCATTTCTACACATGCTCACCAACACTTAGTATTGTCAGAAATTTTAAAACTTGTCATTATAGTAGGGTTAAAATTATGTCTCTGTATAGCTCTAATTTACATTTTGCTAATCATTCATAAGTCTGATTGACTCACGAGTCTTTCACTTATTTGTGGATGGTTTGGTTTTCTTCCTTGATGGATTGCTTTTCATTCCACTTTCATTCATAGTATTTAATCTTCACCAATAGACTCAGAGGCAAGTACAAATTTATTCCTTTAATTAGCAAATATTTATTGTGTACGTTCTATATGTCAGTCATTGTTCTGGATGCTGGGTATATAATAGGAAATAGCATAGATCATTATCTTTGCCCAAATGAAGCTTACAAAGTCAATGTTTTTTCCTTTTTCAGCTTATAGTGTTAAAATATAATTGGATGTTTTCATTTAGACTAACTCAGTTTGATAACCATCAACTTCATTCAAATATCTACTTTTGGCTCCAGGAATCCAGAGACTTTTATAAAAAGAAGTCATCTTTAATTGTAGTTGTAATGTCAAACATTAAATGCCATTAGAGAAACTTATGTTTATCTAAAAATGATGTAGTCTCATATGTCTGTTAGGCACCCAGGTAAAGAAGGAGTTTTCATGTAAGTCTGGTTCTCAGAAGAGAAATCCAAACTATAAATTTAATTATGGTAGTCATGTGCTTATTAATGGTATTTAAAGCTATGGGATAGAATAAAACTATTGGAGTGGGCGTAAATAGAAAGCAAAAGAGAGTTCAGACTGAATCTTGGAGCATGATAACGTTGTGAAGTCATGGAGATATGAAAAAAAGAGCAATTAAAAAGCTAAGAGATGTGGACACACATATGTACACTTACCAATTTATGATGGTTTGAAGTATGATTTTTCAACTTTATGATTTTGCAAAAGTGATACTCATTCAGCAGAAATTATACTTTGAGTCCCCATTCAACCATCCTGTTTTCCACTTTTCATACAGTAGTCAATAAAATACATGAGATATTTAACACTTCATTATTATATAGCCTTGGTGTTAAATGACTTTTGCCCAACCATGGGCTAGTGTATATGTTCAGAGCACATTTAAGGTAGGCTAGGCTAAGCTATGCTGTTTGGTAGGTTAGGTATATTAAATGCATTTTCAATATGGTATATTTTCAACTTATAATGGGTTTATCAGGATATAACCCCATCATAAGTTGAGGAGCATCTGTATATCTTCTGTATATATGTATTATCTTCTGGTTGCAGAAGAGGGAGTTGGAAAGATACTCTCTGAATAGCCGGGAAAGCCTATATCCATTGCCTTGGGGCGGGGTGGGGCATGTGAGAAGGACCGGAGAAAAGCCTCTATAAACTAACAACAACCTCTATTTGACAGCTAGCAAGAAAAGGGAGGCCTCAGCCATACAACTCCAAGGAAATGAATTCTACCAACAACAAAAATGAGCTTAGAAGCAGATTCTTCCCCAGAACCTCCTAATAGTAACTCAGTCCAGCTGACAACTTGATTTCAGGTTCGAAATATTCTTGACCTACAGAACTGTGAGCTAATGAGTGAGTGTTGTTTTAAGCCACTAAACTGTGGAAATTTGTTATCCAGCACCAGAAAACCAATAGAATACCAGAAAAGGTACATATAAATTGACAAACATACAGGTAAATCTAAACAAACATCTGTATATTAAAAAAATAGCAATATTATCTAATATGAGAAGTATTCAAAAAAGGTGAAAGTAAAATTCTGAGCAAAAATATATAAATTGAAAGGCACTGACCATAACTAAAGTATTCTAAGCTCTTTATATTTGAGGGTCAATAATTTGTAGGTATGGTATCTCCTAAAATCTAACCTCCCCTCCTTGTGCCATTCAGAAAAGACCACAGTTCTTTGCCTGCCATGCAAGTAGGAGTAGCCATTTCTAGAGTTCTTATCAATGTAATGTGAACTGGAGTGTACCTTTCACTTTGTTTGCTTGAAAGAAAATTACTTGCCTGATATTTTATTCTGCCCTTCTGAAGTTTGAAATGTGGACATTTTGACCATACAAATGCAGCCTGTAGGGAATGGTGAAGCAAAGAAAAAATAAAAAGAAAAGAAAAGAAAAAAATTAGAATCATTTGGGTCCCTGAATGACTCAGTAATGCAGAGCCAAACTGCTAACCTGACTATCTTGCATATCTTGGGACTATTACATGAGTTAGAAATTTATTTTATTTAAATATTGAAGTTTGCATTTTTAGAAATTTTTCTTAGAGTACTTTCATTTTAACTTTAAGTCAATCCCCGCAAGTGGAGTGCCATAATCACAGAAACCTGTAATACAGGACATTTGGTTTAACAAAATAACAGGGCTTAGCAGTGAGGCAATAGCTCTCGTGTTGTTTGGGGTACAGAAGAAGTTGGCGTTTCCAGTGTACGAGGCTCAAATTTCTGGATTCTCTATCCCCTTACTTCTCTGCTTGCAAATTGGCATATTTTTGCCTTAGCTCATCTTTTTCTTATAATACCTTGTTACAAGCAGTGAGAGAAGCCAACCTAAAATCCTTGTTGCTTTTAGTGATATGTTAGGAAAATAAGAGATAAGACTATGGCTCAAAAGCTTCCCCTAAAGCCTCCTGGAAAAACGGAAGACAATTATTTAACAAAGAATTAAGGAGATTGCCATCCAACCTAAATCTGTTTCAGATGCCTGAAAGTTCCCACTAGTAAAATGAGAAAGAAGGAGAGAGGGAGCAAAGACATTGAGAAGAGGGCAGGCTTAGAATCTTTGTCCAAAAAACCCCATGAAAGTTTGATGTAGTTGCTGGCATTAAGAAAAGGAAATAAATAGCGCATAAACCTACTAAGCTGTTTCGGGAATTATATTGCCACGGAATCTATAAGTAAAACCTTGTGAACGACTGTAATTTTTCAGTCCTTAAAGTAATTCTCAGGCTCCCAAACCTGTCCTACCAAAGAAGTGACTATTTAAAGAGGACCCTCCCCTTTCCCACTCTCCCCTGCCTAAGTTCTCTTGAAAATCAGATATGGCCCCAGAGGATTTTGAATAAGTAGGAAGTTCTAAAAGGCAACAGCAGAAGCCTGAAAGGCCAGACCAGGGTATAACCAAGAAACCTTCCCTACTAACTCGCCAGGTCAAGGGGCTGTGATTTCTGCTGAGCATGACTTTCATCATGTCTATGGATTAGTGACTGTTCTGTATTTCCCATTCTTCCTTTATCCAAAAGGTCCTCTAACATTGTCTTAGGGGGTCACGCTCATAAAACTTTTCTATTAGTATATTGTTCCCTCATACAAGGAATCTAATATGGGCTGAATAAAGAGAACAATGCAGCCTCTGGGTATCTTAGACTCTGGACTTCATGGAATATTAATTCTGTCCCATAAAGAGGCAGTGAGTCTTTTTTTTTTTTTTTTTTCTGTGCATGAATGTTTGAATGGCCAGCTGCCTACTTGGCACCAAAAGATCAACTCCCCTTTTTCCTAAGTACATGATCTGTTCTCCTCTTCTTCCTAGGTACTTGCAAGAGACTGTTTCCCAGTCTGACTTGCAGCAGTGCATTGTCTTTGCTGTGCAAAGTGACTAGATCTTTGCTATTGGATAGAAGTCCTGGGTGCAAATCCTGCCTCACTGATATATAATAAATTTGCTTGCACTGGGTTTTTCTCTGTGTCCTCTACCTATAGAATATAGCTAGGGTAGCAGTCCAGCTCAGGCTACAGATGAGGACAACATCCTAGCACATGGCAATGCAATGACATGGACGTGGGCCAGGGTGCTGGGTGATCTGATGGAGCAGAACCGTCAAATTAGCCTGAACTTTTTACTTTAGGACCATTATATGAAAGAGAAATAAACATTTTTTAAGCTACTATATCTTTGCCAGAGTAGCTTTGTCTTTTCCCTGATTAATTCACAGTGTTGTAACAGTGTTTTAAGTTTAGACCTTATTAAACATGCATGATCAAATCTCAAGGATAACCACTGAAGGAATAGAAGTAGGGTATGTAATTTCTAGTAGAAAAATCTTCATCTCTCTCAAAAAGGCAAGAAAGCAGTAGAAGCAAGAGAAAAACAGGAAAATCACACAAATAAGATGACAGAGACGAGTTAAGACATACAAGTAATCCCAATAAATATTATGAACTAAACTCATCAATTGAAACTCCTAGGAACATAAAAAGTTTAGAAGTAAAACAAGAGAAGAAATAGAGATAACATCTACCCCTATCAGAATGGCCATTGTTAAAAAATCAGTAGATGTTGTCATGGATGTGGTGAGAAAGGAATACTTATCTTTCTAAGAGTAGAATGTGAACGTTTTAAAGCAATAACTGAGAAAATGACATGAAGGCTGTGTTGACCAGTTTGATGGAAGTATTTCAGATTGCATGTGAAAACCCCACACTGTACCCCAGAAGTGCATTAATGTACATAGTTACCATTCAATAAAAAAAAAAAGACAGAAATTACAAGTATTATTCAAATGCATGTGAATTTATTTCATTAATAAAATACAAAATTTTAGACATAAAAAAGAAAGAAAGGAATACTTACTGTTGTTAGAACTATAAATTAGTAGAAACTGTATGGAAAACAGCATGGAGGTTCTTCAAAGAACTGAAAGTAGACCTATCATTTGATCCAGCAATCTCACTACTAGGTATCTACCCAAAGAAAAGGAAGCCATCATATCAAAAAGGACTCTTGTACCTGAATGTTTATCACAGTACAATTCACAATTGGAAAGGTGTGGAATTAACCTAAGTGCCCATCAATTGATGAGTGGATAAAGAAAATTCACTGTATGTATACCACGGAGTACTCATCAGCACTACTGAGTACTATTCCTTAAAAAGGAATGAAATATGTTATTTTCAGTAACTTGGATGGAACTAGGGAACATTATCCTAGGTGAAGTATCTCAGTAATGGAAAAATAACCACCACATGTTCTCACTAAGAAGTGGCAGTTAAGTGATGGGTGTACATGGTCATAAAGGGCACTGGAAACAAAGAATGGGTTGGGTGGGAGGGAAAGAGGGATAAAAATTACCAATCAGGTACAATGTACACTATTCTGGTGAGAAGTATACTCAAATCCTGACTCCAGCATTAGGCTATTCATCCATATAACAAGAACACTTGTACCCTCTAATCTTTTGAAATAAAATTTATTTTAAAAAGAATAGAAATAATCTGCTAGGTAAATATCCAAAATTAAATTAAGGTAGTTACATTTCTATGAGACATTATAACCTCTGATACATGCAAAAAAGGGAAAGTGTCCCTACATAAAAGGTTCAATGCTGAAGAAAAGATATATAATAATTCTAAACCTGTATTCCCCTAATAATAATCATGATAATTAATACAGGGATTATTTTAAAGGTAGTAGAACCCTATCTGGAAAAGTTTCCCTGGCTCAGACTGTAGAAAATCTCAAGCTGCTAAAAAACTTACTAGAATCCTAAATGAATGGAGCAAGATGGCTCCATACATTTAATAAACGAAGTGCAATATGTGAATACTAAAAACTCCAAAACAGTGCTGAGAGATATTGAAGATGTAAATTGGCTAGAGAGACTTTCCATGTTCATGAATTGGAAGACTCAATATTGCTAAGATGGCATTCTCCCTAAATTGATCTACAAATTCAATACAATCTCTGTTAAAATCCTAGCTGGAATATTTTTGTAGAAAAGGACAGGCTAATCCTAAAATTTAGTTAGAAATTGAAGGGCCTAGAATAGCCAAAAGTATCTTGAAAAAGAAGGAGACAATTGTACTTGTTCCTTAATAATCTGAATGTCTTTAACTTCTTTTTGTTTCCTCTTCTACTGGCTTCCAGAACCTCCAGTACAATGTTGATAGCAAATGGTGAAAGCAGATTTTTATGCCTTGCGTCTGGGTTTTAGGGTAAAAGCACTTAAGTTTTTCACCATTACATATGATATTAGCTTTGAGTGATTTGTAATTGCCTTTGTCACATTAAAGACCTTTTCTTTATTCCTAATCAGTTCTTTATTCCTATTCCTTATTCCCAGTCCTGAATGGATGTTAGATTTTGGAGAATGTTTCTGATGCACAGACTGTGTGTTTTTTCCCCCAATTTCCATTTTCAAATTCATTCATTAATTTACCATTTATAGTCATTATGGGAGAAAAAAAAGCATAGAAGTATAATTATAAATTACTCATTGTACCTATAAACTCTCTTTGAATGCTCGTGATTTTAAAGTTTATGCAGATTTTATATTCTACTCTGTAATACGGTTTGATTTATTTCAGTGTAAAATACTTAAATTGCATGCTATAGGGTAAAACGAGCTCCCCAGGAATTTATGCCATGTTTATGCTATGACTGCGTATTCCTAGGAGCATTTCCATCTATCACACTAGCACTTCTAAAAAGTTCTATATTTGTGGCAAAGTAATAGCATATATTTTCTTCAGGATATAAAAAAACTGTGTGACCAGGAAATCAAATCTGGGAAGCACAGTGTTCTGAACTCATTGCAAGTAAGAAGTCAACATGGTATCATTTTTATGCAATAAATTTGGACAAGGGAAGTACATGTAACACATTTGGTATAATATCAAATGAAAAGTCTCTAGCATATATAGCAAAATCTTTACTCACTTTCATGATTTATCACTATTTTCTAGACAGGAATTCTAAACAATTTCTGGAATCTAAAAGTACATATTGAAATTAAGAAGAGATTCTCTCCATGGAACCACCACTTAGTTGCCATTTGAGACATATTTTACTTATCACAGATCCACAAACCTGTCATGCTTATTCCTATGCTTCTCTTGTGCCATGATCTCTTCCTTTGCTGATAAAATGCACTCTTATTTAGGTCTTAGTTTGAAGAAACCGTTCTGGAAACAGGCCTTGTATGTCTCTACATTTACCATCTTTGATTTATCTGTTTTTTCTGCCAGATTGTAAATTCTGTGCTGGGTGTGTTTTGTTACTGTGTTTACATTAACCAGGAAAGTACTTGTCACTATTTTCCCCCCACATAGACAAAAACCATATTTATTCTAAAACTTCTAGTCTCACTTCATTTTATACATAAACATGTAATCTTTTTCTTTTTTTATTTCAGAATATTGGAGGGGGAAAACACATTTTGTTTACAAACTTTGTTTTTATATAGTTTGAATCAAAAATAAGTGTGCCCTTCACCCAGATAGTGTGCACTGTACCTACCAGGTGTATATATACCTCACTCCTTTTTGTTTTTTATTTTATTAATACAGTGTGTTGCCTTAATACATCTTTCAAGGATTAAGCCAACCTTAGCTATTAATACAATAGTGTATTAGATTAATTCATTTTCAAATGTTAAGCCAATCTTGCATTTGTGAAACAGATCCCATGTGGTCATGGTGTTTAATCCTTGTTATATATTGTTGGATTCCATTTGATGTTTGTGTTAATAATTTAACAGTTATTTGTTATTACTGTCCTTGTGATGTTCTTTTCTTTTCTTTTTTTTTTTTTGAGACAGAGTATCACTATGTCGCCCTGAGGAGAGTGCAATGGCATCACAACTCACAGCAACCTCAAACTCTTGGGCTTAAGCAATTCTCTTGTCTCAGCCTACCGAGTAGCTGGGACAAGTAGCCACAACACCCAGCTATTTTTTTGTTGTAGTTATTGTTGTTTGGCAGGCCCAGGCCGGATTTGAGCCCACCAGCTCTGGTGTATGTGGCTGGCACCCTAGCCGCTGAGCTATAGGTGCCGAGCCCCTTGTGATGTCTTGATGTGGTTTGGAATTAGGTTAACACTGGTCTCATAGAATAAGTGGGGAAGTGTTACTTCTTCCTTTGTTTTCTGAAACAGTTTATGAAAAATTGGTTTTGTTTCTTCTTTAATAGATTTCACCAGGGAAGCCATTTGAGCCTGAACATTTTTTTATGGAAAAATATTTTAATAACTAATACATCTCTACCCTTGTTATGGCTCTATTCAGATTTTCCACTTCTTTTTTTATTCTCTGGTAATTTGTACCCTTCTAGGGATTTTTCCATTTCATAAAAGTAGTCCAATTCTTTGGTATAAAGGTGTTTATGATATTCCCTTATAATCCTTTTATTTCTTTTTTTAAAATACTGCATATTAAGTTTATTTGAATTTTTAAGTAGTTATTATTATAGATGTAAACAAGCACTTAAGGAAGGGTATTTCTTTTGCGGTTTCTGGCCTGGGCTGGGTTTGAACCTGCCACCTCCAGCTTATGGGTCCGGCGCCCTACTCCTTGAGCCATAGGTGCCACCCATAATCCTTTTATTTCTGTAGAGTATGAATTAAAATACCCGCTTTCATTCCTATTTTGATAATTTGTGTCTTCTCTTTATTTCCTTGGTAAATCTGGATGAAGGTTTGTAAATATTGATCTTCCCAAAGAAATAATTTTTTAATTTCTTTAATTTTATTTATTGTTTTTCTGATTTTTTATGGAGTTTTGTTCTAAGCTTTATTGTTTCTTCTGCTTACTTTAAGTTTGCTAATTATTCTAGTTTTTAAAGGTAGAAACTTGGAATACTGATTAGAGATATTTCTACTTTTAAATAAAGCTATGAAATTTCCTGTAAGCACTGTTTTAGCTGCATACCATAAATTTTGATATGCTGTGTTTTAGTTTTCATTCTGCTCAAGATATTTTCTAATTTAGCTTGTGATTTCTACTTTAACTTCTGGGTTATTTTGTATTTCAGGATTTCAATGATTTTTGTCTTTATTGATTTTGAATAGAATTCCTTTGTGTCAGAGAATGTAATGTTGTATGAAAAAATATATTTATATTAGTATAGAAAGTTACCATTTAAGGAGTGATATATTTCTCTTTGGGTGGATTGGAGTTATAGCATGGTGTTACTTCAATTCAGCCTGGAGAACTTTATTTAGTTATTTGTAAGGCAGGTGTGCCAGCAGTGAATTCTCTCAGTTTTTGTTTATCTGGGAATGTTTTATTTTATTTTACTCTGTTGCTGACTAGCTAACTTCCTTTTTTTTTTTTTTTTTTTTGATATCCTAGGATATAGTTATATGAGGAGGTGTAGGGGGCATGAGTCTAGATTTGAAATAAGTTTAACTGTTCATGTTGAATCCACAGCTCCTTACAGTCCTCTTTCCACGAGAACATCATTCTTGGTTTATTAACATTTAACATTTAGAGTCAGGCATAGACTGTGACAATATTTTTGTTTTTGTATACCTGAGGTAATGTCCAGTTATTGTCAGAGTTTCAGGATACATTCAGACTATTATAAGCAATAAAAAGAGATTTACAAGTATATACTAATTTCTTCAGAGAATCAAAGTAAGAGTTGAGCAGCTAGACTTCTAGAAGTATAGGAACCAAGCCACCTTTGGAAACAGAGTATCTTAAGCCATTCCTTTTAATACCCCAAGATTAAATGGCCATACCATTGAATGACTCAGTTACAACCAACTTTTGCCCTTATACCTTGGGTAATGATTAGACTTCTTAGAAAAGACGGGCTAACTTGACCAACATGTCTACCTTTGTGGTTAGGAAATGTAATTAACAGTTCCACTAAAACACATATGGGTAAATAAGTTCAACAAGTTAGTGTCACTAGAAGAAGAAATAGGGATGATAGATAGATAACCAGGTCAGATAGCCTCTAAAGCTCATCATATCATAAATGACCTGACTAAAAGTTTTCTCTATTAGTTTTGCCTGCCCATAATTCATTTCCTCATTTATTCTTACTCTACATCCATTTGGTGTGAGTGGAGGTCCAAGAATTTATATATAACCATAGCCAGACCAATCTAAACTAAGGAGTTTCAGTTCTGTAACTTTTCTTAGAACTATTAGGAGGAGGTATTATTTTTCTTCTTAAAGTTTACATTAATTTGTCTGTTGATTATAGAATTTTTGGCTGACAATTTTTTTCAGCACTTTCAACATGTTCTATTGACTTCTGACCCCCATTATTTCTGATAACAAGTTGGCTGTTAATCGTATTATTCTTTTGTATATGATGAGTTGTTTTCTTCTTGCTGGTTTCAAGACTGTCTTTCAACATTTTAACTATAATTTATAGATTAATGGGTATTGTTGTATTTGTCTAGTGGGGTTTTGTTGAGCTTCGTGTATCTATAGATTTATGTGTTTTTTTTCCTATTCAGGAAATTTTGTTAATTTTCAGCCACAAATTTGTTAAATATTTTTCTTTCCTTTTGTTCTCTTCTTTTGGGGAGGAGAAGACTTTCATTACATGTATGTTAATTTAGTAGATATTATTTCACAAATCTCTGAGATGCTATTAATCTTTCTTCAATCCTTATTATCTATGTTCTTCAGATTGTATAGTATCTATTGGTCTATCATCAAGTTCTCTGATTCTTTCTTTTGGCATCTTAAATGTGCTGGTGAGCTCCTATGGTGAATTTTATTTTAGTTATTTGTATGCTTCCATTGTAGAAATCTTATTAGGTTCTTTTTTTAAAAAAAAATTCTTTATCTTTATTGAGAATATCTGTTGATTTGTTTGTTATTATACTTTAAGTTTTTTGTTGTTGTTCTTTAAAAATATTTATAGTAGCATCTTTGAAATCTTTGCTAAATACAATATCTGGAGCATCTGAGGATACTCAGAAACAGTTTCTATTAATTGTTTTTCTTCCTCCTAACTATAGATCTTACTTCTCTATTTCTTTGCATATCTAATAATTTTCTGTAGAAAACTGGACATTTTAGATAATATATTATAGCTTTTTAATATATATTGTATCATTTTAGATTCTGATGTTTCCCACCTCTACCTCACCAAAGGTTGCTGTTGCTGGATGTTTGTTCATTTGTTCAGTAACTTGCCTTTGTTTATTTTGTGAAATCTCCCTTTCTTAAGGAGTATTATCACTGACATCTCTCCATTTTGCTTATATTTTTAAACCTGACTTTCTAGAAACTTCCCCTCAAATGACAGAGATTGTGGTTGAACTTCTTGAGCCATTAAGACTTCTGTCATCAGCTCAGTGCCTGTGGCTCAAGTGGCTAAGGCGCCAGCCACATACACCTAAGGTGGTGGGTTCAAATCCAGCCCGGGCCCGCCAAAAAAACCAACAATGACGGCTGCAACCAAAAAATAGCTGGGTATAGTGGTGGATGCCTGTGGTCCCAGCTACTTGGGAGGCTGAGGCAAGAGACTAGCTTGAGCCCAGGAGTTGGAGGTTGCTGTGAGCTGTGATGCCATGGCACTCTACCCAGGCGGATAGCTTGAGGCTCTGTCTCAAAAAAAAAAAAAAAAAAACTTCTGTCATCTACAGATTGATCTATATGTAGGCAAAGGAACACAGTCAGGACATTTTCACTTCTGGTCTAGGTTTTACTTGCCATAGAGCCCCTAAAGTCTCACATGTGCACACATAAGTGCATTCTCAGGAATATGAATAATCTGGGACTACTGCTTTTCTACTATACATGTAAATAGCCTTAGTCAAGACTATTAAGAGTCAAGTCATTTTCCTTTTCCCTTTGGCTAGGCTTCTGGAAGTCACTTCCACCAATAATGCTTCTTGACAGAGGCATTGTCTATCACACCAAATCAAGTAAGCCTCTATTGAAAGCACCAAAGAAGCCTCCTAGTCCTCAGCCTACTTTTCTGAAAGAATCTCAATATGGAACAAGGCCAAAGGATATGGTGGGAGCAGCCTCAGGCCAGATACCACACATTCCTGTTGTTACTACCAGAAATTCAGCAATACTTCAAATATAAATGTTTCTCATGTGTCTTTCTTCAATTTCCAGAGTGCTGAAAATTGTTATTCACATACATTTTTCAGGATTTAGTTATTCTTTGGAGAGAGGTTTTTCTTTGCTAAAAACTAGGATGTAGCCAGAAACCCTGTCCTCTGCTTTTTGTCTGGACATTCTCTTTTCTTCATCTGTTCTTCCTGTCCTGCTCAAATTTTATTTCATTCTAATTAGTTTCTCTTCATTGTGGAGGACTGTCCTGGAAGGCAGCTGTAGTGGATTTTAAAAAGTCATGGTGTCTAGACAGCTCAAGCTTGCACCATCCTTGTTACACATCCCTTGTACTCACTCTTTATTGGATTGAGCACCTGCTTTTCTCAGATTGCTTTCCCACTTTCTATTGAATACCTACAGTTTACTTTGATTGTCAGATTTATCAAATGGTTTATTTTTTTCCTCCATCTCTATCTTCATAGATACCAAATTCTTGCAAACTTTTTGGCAGCTGATGGTCTGTTTTCACCTGCTTGGTTTTGGGCTTTCTGGGAATATTTTGTCCCTTAGATTTCTTATAAATGTTGTCCATAGAACTTTGATTTTTATATTTAGTTTCTCTTTCTACTTTTATGTAGGAATTCAGCAATATTCAAAGCTATGCCATTGACATTATCTTCTTAAAATTTTTTATATCATTAAATAAAGTTTTCTAGTTTTGCCCTTAAAGACGTTCAATGTTTCTTATTAGTTTTATTCCTGGATATATGACAGTTTTTATTACAACTAAAAGAGAAAGGATATTTTTCTCATTTCATCTTCTAATAAGAATAATATTGGCTTTTGTCTATTGTATTTGCATCTGGAATGCATCAGAGATCCTAATGATCTCTGTTTAGTTTAAAAATTTTGAAGTTAATTTTATATGTTCTGCAACTGTGATTTTCAATGAGTGTGCTTTGAAAACTTTTAAAGATCATTGGTTGAGGAGAGGTGAGGCAAGATGGCCAATAGGTAACAGCCTCCAACAGAAGCTCCTGTTCAGAGGGAAGGATAAAGTCCAGAAAACACCCCAACAAAGTTGAAGACTGGGAGCCCAGCCAAGAGAGAAGAATCATACCTGCAGGACACCTCTGCTGAGGCAAGCCGCGAGTCCTGTAGTGCAACTTACAGGTATATGGAACATCTCAAAGGAAAAGCATCCATCCCCTCCCCCAAGAGAGCTGTGTTTTTCTCTTTATTTTCTCTTCATCTGCTCCTGTAAGCTTCCTATAGGCGAGAGATGAACTGAGGACCTATTATCTCACCCCATGTGTGAGAGCTACAGGCAGTAGGGTCTATGCCCCTAAAGGGACACTGCTGAGACTCCAAACACCCTCTTGCCAGGCAGAAAAATCAAACTAAAGTTTCCACTGCCATTTTCAATCTCCAGTCCACCCTTCCTCCCTTGCCTGCAGAGACAGTGAGAGGAGACCCAAGAGTAGAGTCCCCCCACCAGGGGGACCAAGCGCACTGTCCTGGCCCTGCAACCGCCTGTTTCCCTGCCCCCCCACCAGTCGCCCTGGCGGGGCCAAACCAGAACTGATCTGGCTGCACATGTGCCCTGCCTGTTGCTGTTACCCTGATCCCTGGTTGCCCTGGTAGGGCTGAACTAGGACTGATCTGGCCAGTGCTGTTCCCCTCCCCCACGTCACCCGGTGGGGCTAAACTAGGACTGACCCAGCCGCTGCTATTCCCTGCACCCTGGTCAGTCCTGCAGGGCCGAACGAGGATTGATCTGGCAGCTGCCATTCCCCTGCCTCCCGGTTGCCCCGGCAGGGCTGAAGTAGGACTGATTTGGCCGCTCCTGTGCTCTACTTTGCCTGTTGTTCCACTGACCCCTGGTAGCCCTGGCAGGGCTGAACAAGGACTGATCCCGCCTCTGCCATTTCCCTGCCCCTGGTCGCCCCAGCAGGGCTGAACTAGGATTGATCCAGCCGCACGAGTGCCCCACACCACCACTGCCATTCCCCTGCCCCCCATCATCCTGGTGGGGCCAAACTAGGACTGATCTGGCCATGCATGTGTCCTATGCCGCCACTGCCATTCCCCTGCTCCCCGGTCCCCCGGTGGGGCCAAACTAGGACTGATCTGGCTGCTGCTGTTCTCCTGCCCCACATTCGCGCAGCGGGCTGAAAGAGTTCTAATCTTGCTGCCCACTTTCTGGTGCAGATGCTGCAGTTTCCCTGCCCCACCCCCCCCAGTAGCCCCAGTACCCGAGAACTGGGAGAAGATGACAGACAAACCCTGTCTCTCTGGGCAACCAGAAGAAATCAGCACCTTCTCCAGTGGCAGCCACTGACTGAATGGTTCTGACAAGGACTCCAAACAGTGTAAATTCAGCATGGGGTGGAATCAGCGGAAAAACTCTGACAACTTGAGTAACCAGAGTAGATCAACTCCCCCAAGGAAAAATGAGGCAGATGCGATTGAAGACCCCTTCCATAAACAGATGGATAAGATGTCAGAAATCGAGTTCAGAATTTGGATAGCAAATAAGATTAACAGAATGGAAGAAAAGAGGGAATTAGAATTCAAGAAATTATTCAAAAGATATCTCAAGAAATTATTCAAAAGATGTCTCAAGAATTCAACAATGTCAAAGATAAAATGACCAAAGATTTTGAAACATTGAGGCAAGAGTTTGCAGCCCTCAAAGATCTGAAAAATATGGTAGAATCCTCGGTAACAGAATGGAACAGGCAGAAGAAAGGGTCTCTTTGAAGACAAAACCTTTCAACAAGCCCAAGCTTGTTTTCCTCCAGCATTTTGAATATATAATCCCTCTCTCTCCTGGCCTGACAAGGATAGATAATGAAAATTTGAGACTGAAGATAAAAATGAGAGATGCAGAAAAGAGTTTATTCATGTATTTTTCAAAGTGGGGAAGGATGTGTATCATATCATTGTACTATTAAGACTCCCTGTGTGGTATATTAAATGAGTGGAATTATAGTTATTTCTAAACATCAATATTTATAATATGGCCTAATTTATATTCTTTATAACTATTTCAATTTCCCATGAACAATTTCAGATATTAACTAAAATGTATGTGGAGATATGTAGATGTAGATTTAAAAAATTCTACTAAGGAATATGAGAATAAAACTTTGAATATTATTGATCTAGATCATACCTATGCTGTGGATACAAACAATTGTGGACGTGTCAGATGGTCTTGCTCAAGCAAATACAGTTATCAAATCTGATAGTTTTTTCTGAATGATTTGAGGACAATCTATAAGTATATAAGGTCATGTCAGAGTTAACTTCTTCAAGCTTTATTGGCCATTGTTGTCATCTTCCACTCAGCTCTCATGGAGTTCATGTTGTCTAAATATTTTCATTTGCAAGCAATACACTCTTGGTCTAGTCTTAGGCATGTAAATGGCAGCTCACTGTGTTTTTAATTGTATCTACTCAACTATAAGAACATTTGTTATTCATGGGCTGCTTTTAATTAGGAGTATATCCTAGATGAAACATCCAACATGGATCTTGACTGGGGCAGGAATGACCATTATCCTCATCCTCCAGGACTTCTTTCCACATGGCCTTTAATCATTCCTTTGCATAACCTGAATTTTGTATAACATGCAACTGAATTCTAAGAGGATAAAAGAGAAGTCGCTAGTCATCAATACTTAGGCTCAGAAGTCCTAGGGCATCATTTCTGTCACATTTCATTGTGACCTGTGACCCAACATGACTTTAGAAAGCAAGTCACAAAGTTGGTACAGATTCAAGAGAAGAGAAAACAGATTCTACCTCTTGATACAAGGAACAGATAAGTGCATGCAGAGATAGAAGAAATTTGGAGGTGACTATTTTTCTATTCAAGTCCATTTTACCATTTAAATTCTGAGTTTTCTTGTCCTATCAATTTTTAAGAACTCTAATGATATTACAGATATCCATTTTCTGTCAGTTGCAATAAAAATATCATTTCCCTAAATGTGTCATGTCTATTGAATTTGTTTATATTATTTTATGCCATACATATTGTTTAGTTTAATTTGATCAAATATGTTATACATGTGATTTTTAGCTTTTCTGCTAATATTTTCTTGTGTTATTTTTTACTTTTAAGTATTTAATCAGTCTAGATTTCAAACACTTATGTGATATGAGATCAGGTTCCAGGTTTATTTTTTTGTATATGATTGGCCAGCTGAGATAGTACCATGTATCAAATAAATAATCCTTTTCCCACTGAATGGAGATACACATTTGTCTCACAAACACTCAGATTGAGTTCTAGGTTATCTATTCTCTTTAACTGAATTGTTTTTATTTTAATTGTTTTTTAAATGTACAATTAATCAACACAAAGTGCATTCATATTGTTCTGAAACTATTACCACCGTTCATCTCCAAAACTTTTAAATTTTTCTCTACTGAAACTCTGCACTCATTAAACAATTCTAATTCTCTAGTTTACCTTCCCTGCAGCCACTATTCTGTATCTCTATAATTTGATTACTCTAGGTACTTCAAATGCATGAAATCATACAGTATTTACCTTTTTGCGACTGGCTTATGTGACTTGGTCTTATGTCCACAGCTTCGTCTATGTTGTAGCATATGTCAGAATTTTCTTTTTTTTATAAGACTGAATCATATTCCATTGTATGCATATGCCACATTTGTTTACACATTAATCCATCAATGGACTCTTGAGTTACTTCTACTTTTTGGTTGTTGTGGATAATGCTGCTATGAATATGAGTGTAAAATATCTATATTTTGAGTTCCTCCTTTCAATTCTTTTGAATATATGCCCAATAACTGAACTGGTTCTTTTATTTATATGCCAGTACCATTGTAATTTTTAACTATTCTACACATTTTGTTTTCAAAGATAAGGAATGGTTTTATTATTTACATTTCTTGATACTTTTTACAAAAAGCTATTAATTTTATACATTATATTGCATCTAATCACCATACTAGATTCTTGTATTATTTTCATTAGACTTTTATTATTGTTTTTTGGAATTGCTGTGTTGTATTTCCTAATATTTTGTCTAGAATTTATACACACTTAGTATTAGAGTTATGCTGACTTGTTAAATAATGCGGGAGATTTCTCACTTAGTCATGGAGTATCAGTGTTTTGATTACTTCTGAACAAAGAACTTATTTAATTAAGAGGAATGCAGTTACCTAATAGCTCCCAGCTATAAGTGCCTTCAGAATCTGTCTTAGCTTTTGAGTTGGGACAATGTTGGTCCTAGGAAGCCACAGCCAATTAGCAAGTATGATGCAGACAGTAGGGTATGGTCATTTCTACTCATCTCTACCAGACTTTTCTAATGTTCAGAATTTGCTGTGGAGATGCCATTGGGTTGACTGAAACTATGTCAGATCTGCATGATCTGAGGCTTTCCTTGCCCAATTCCCTTTCCATATTTTTTTATCCTTTTTAGATATTGTCTTAGTCCATTTTCTCTTTATAACAGAATAACTGAAACTGGGTAATTATAAAGAAATGTAATTTATTCTTATGATTATAGAGGCTGAGAAGTACAAAGGCAAACAGTTGTGTCTATTGAGGGCCAGGGACCATCTGAGAGTCCTAAGGTGATACAGGGCATCCATCATGTGATAAAGAGGCTCATGATCTAATTACCTCTTAAAAGGCCCCATCTTTTGGATTAAAGACCTAAATGTAAGACCTAAAACAATAAAAATTCTGAAAGAAATTATAGGTAAAACTCTTCTAGACATTGACCTAGGCAAAGAATTAATGACTAAGACCCCAAAGGCAAATCTAGCAACAACAAAAATAAACAAACAGGATGTAATTGAATTAAAAAGCTTCTGTACAACTAAGGAAATAATCAATAGACAATCAATAGACAGCATACAGAGGGAAGAAATAGTCACAAACTGTGTAACCAATGAAGGGCCAATATTCAGAATCTATAAAGAATTCAGATAAGGAAGAAAAAGATAACCACATTAAAAAGTTGGTAAAAGATATGAAATAAATAAAATAAAATAAAAGAGATAGAAAAGAAATTTCCCATCTTTCAATGCTGCCACATTGAGGATTAAGTTTTGCTTCACTATGTCACCCTTGATAGAATGCCCTGGCATCACAGCTCACAGCACTCGCCAACTCTTGGGCTTAAGTGATTCTCTTGCCTCAGCCTCCCAAGTAGCTGGAACTACAGGTGCCTGCCACAACACCCAGCTATTTTTGTTGTTGTTGCAGTTGTCATTGTTTTAGCTGGCCCAGGCTGGGTTTGAACCCACCAGCCTCAGTATATGTGGCCAGCGCCCTACCCACTGAGTACAGGCACCACCAGGGGATTAAATTTTAACATGAGTTTTGGAGGGGACAAATATGCAAACCATAGGAAGAGTTATCTTTCAATAAACCTTTATACTCCCAATTCAGAGAACTATCCACTGTTCATGATTATTAGTGGTATGCAAAGGGTCACATATAAATTGGTGGTAAAACACATTTTGAAATGGTCAAAGGGTCTGTATAATGGTAAATTCCTAGTAATTATTGTGACAATCATGCTTTCTAGCTAGATATCCGAGGAATCAATGAACTAGTAAACTAACTATATCTTAGCAGATTCAAATTACTCTTCCCAATTCTCTAAAGAGATAAAGTAAGGTTTTTGTGCATTGAATAATGCACTTCCACATTTATTAACTTGTGTTAGAACAGATATTACATATAAAAAATTGGAATTCTTGGGGGATTCTGGGAAGATGGCCGACTGGTAGCAACCCTGGTCAGAGGCTCCTGAGCAAAGGAAGAAAAACTGGTTGGAATCAGAATCTATGAAGCCAAAGACGGGGAGCTGAGCCCAGAAAGAAGTTCGGCAAGCTATAAATCCAAGGAAGATCA
>NW_003852590.1:2611670-2614071 GCF_000181295.1 Otolemur garnettii
AAAAAAAAAATGAAAAACTGGAAAAATAAAAAAAAAATTAGAATTCTTAAAAATTCAGATCCTGCTATTTACTAGTTAGGTGACATTGGGCAAATTATTAAACCATTCTGAGGTTTCTGTGTAGGACAGAAAATATTATCCTATAGATTTGTTTTTAAAATGAGAGTTTATGTAAACAAAGTGGCAGGACAATGTCTAGCAAATAATACACCTTGAATATTTTTATCATTTTTATTATTATAAATGGAGTTTCTTGAGGTTATACACTAAGTGCAGAAGCACATTTACTGCTTTCTTATGCCCAATCTGGATGGTTTTGTTTTATTATGCTACTTCAAAGTAAGTAAAAGGATAAGTCAGGTGACAGATTGGTTGGCTGAAGGAACTCCTCAGAGGAGAGACCTGAAAGAAAGAAGAGAAGGCAGAGGTGGTATCTTAACTGAGAAAACTAGAAAAATACCCTTTGGTTCTTTTTTGCTAAAGGCTTAAAAAGGAGAAATTCTTTCAAACTGAATTGCATTTATATTTGAGCAGAAATGCCTCCAAGTTGGTATTTCATTTATATTTATGTTTATATATAATTCACATTTATATTTTTATATGATAATTATATATTTGTCTAAATGTGATATGTGCTGCTTCTTTATGCTGTATTATAACTGAAAAAATAACCAATAGTGTGTTTATAGAAGTTATCTCACATTTTCTTAATCAGTTCATCTCAAATCAAAGAAGATCTAAGGTCAGGGAGCAGTGATAGGGTCACAGGGTAAGCACAGTACATCTTCTCCAGGGTATTAATTTTATTCAAAAATAGTACAATAACACTGCATAACTTTTACACTAAAACAAATAATAAATCATATTATGGAATAAAGCAAAGTTTTCATAATATTTTAAGGTAAAATATGAGGCTTTGACAAATTTATAAATAGGTAATAATCCTTGTGGTAAAGTTCACTCACTCTTTTTAAGAAATACATTGGTAGGAAAGCTGGAGAAATACTATGATTTTAAAAAAAAGTTGTTTTCTGATTTTATTCCAATATTCTCTTTTTATTTTAAAAAGCCAAACTTTTAAAACTTGGGTGGTTTTTTGTTATGGAACAATCTTTTTAGTTTTAGTATGATTATCTTGCCAGAAGAAAAAGGAAAAAGAGGGAAAAAGAAAAGTGCTTAGATATCTTTGGGAGCATGAATGGAGCTTCAAAAGATAATACTTCCTATCCTCTATACATACATATATATTTCCTGATTTCTATTTAAAAAGTTTGAAGTAAAGCTACATTAGTTGAAATATTATAGTACTAATATTACTATTGTAACATTTTATAATTGAATTACAGTTATATCTTTTAGATGTTTTCTGAAAGATGGTCAAAACTTCATCAAAGTAAGAGGAAAAATACTGATTTTTTCCATCTAGCAATTTTTCAGTACCTATAAATCTACACCTATTGTTGCTTTATAAACCTCAACATATCCTCCAGGGGGCACTAAATACAATAATGAATGTATCTGATGCTATGCAAATGGAAATGACGTGTCTAGAAATAATAAAGACAGGAAGGCAGCATCTTGATTGCCATGGTACTCATGCTGGAGTCTTTGTCACTGGACAACATCCTGATAAATGTGGCTTCCGAGAGATGTGAGCCTAGGTCAAGCAGTTTGTGATCTTGAATAAGAAATCGGTAAGATTTGTGGAACTAATATATATTTATTTTTCCAGATACCCAGTTCATTCTACTGTACACAAGTGAATAGACAAGTAAACTTATATTTATATATACCCTATGCACCTGTAAAATGGGCACAAATCCTATGTAATGTTTACCTATAAGGATAGCTAGGCCGAGTGTCCTAAGAGAAAGCATGGGGAGGCATACTCAAAATTATGTCACTGAAGACCCATGAATACATATCATTTATTTCCAGTGGGCACTTAAATTCAGTCAGGCTGATTGTAGGGTCAATTGTAAACCTCCTTATTCTAAAATATTTGGTTATAATCCAACATCTACATTTACCTAAAAATTTAGTCCTTTGTTGTTTTGAACCTAAACTATTGATGTGCCATATCTATGTGTCTTTTGTCCTGTTGAAAAAGAAAATATCTATCTCTATATCTATAATTATTATTATTATTATTTTTTTTTTTTTGCAGTTTTGGCTGGGGCCAGGTTCGAACCTGCCACCCTCAGTACATGGGACTGGCACCCTACTCCCTGAGCCACAGGCACCACCCTATCTATAATTATTTTAAATAGCTAATGTCTCATCTATGTATGTACATGTATGCTTACTGCTTATTCAATATCACAAAAGTGAAATTCCTTATATTAGATGTAAACCTGTTCCTTTTTTTCTTTTCTTTCTTGTTTTTTTTTTTTTTTTTTTT
>NW_003852590.1:2614091-2664817 GCF_000181295.1 Otolemur garnettii
TTTTTTTTTTTTTTTGGATATAGTATCTTGCTCTTATCACCTGGGCTAGAGTACAGTAGTGGCATTACAGTACACTGCAACCTCCAAGTCCTGGGCTCAAACAATTCTCCTGGCTCAGCCTCCCAAGTATCTATGACTACAGGTGCATGCCATCATATCTGGCCAATTGTGTTTTTTTTGTAGAGATGGGGTATGTCTCACTATATTGCCCATAGCTGGTTTCAAACTCCTGGCCTTAAGCCATTCTTCTTCATTGTCTTCTCAAAATGCTGGGTTAACAAGTGTGAACCACTGAACCTGGCTCTTTTTAATCTCTCCTCGTGGCATCACTAACTATTCAATTGGTCAAGGTGGAAGTTAATTCTTTTTAGATACCTCTTTCCAGTTTAACTTGCACATCTTGACCACTAAAATATCTCAGTTTTATCTCCACATATCCATTCAGGGTGACAATCCTATACTTAATGCCCTTGCTTCTAGTGTCACGTCACTTTCATTACTGTTCTATGGTGATACCAGTGTGATTCTTTCTAAAGTAGATGGACAAATACTAGAGCACACAAGGTGCCTGGAATCTGCCTCTGGTTGCCTTCAGATCCTCATTTCATCTTCTCACTCTCCATCCCCCAATATCATGTGTCCACAAAGAACTGATTATTTTTATACACTTTGAAAACATTTATATATAATAAAGTACATTAACTCCTTCTGGTGTATATTTCTATAAATATATACTATACATACATTTGACAAATGTTTATAGTTATTTATTGCTACAAAAATCAAGATACAGAAAAGTTTCATCACCCTGAAAAATTACCTGATGCTGTCCCTTGGTAGTCAACACTTATCTCTATCCCCAACCTCTGATGAATTCTGAGCTGATTCTAGTACCTATAGCTCCATCTTTGACAGGATGGCATGTAAATGGAGTTGTATGGTATATAACATTTTGAACTATTTCACTTAGCATAAAGGATTTAAGATTCATTCATATTGTAGTTCTGAACCATTTATATTTACCCTAAGCAAGATAGTCACTCTCTCTAGCCTCCCCTATTTTCATGACTTTGAGTATTCTTTGTTTCTGGAATGTTTTGTTAGACTATTGAACATCTACTAACTTGAACAGTTCAGCACTTTTTCAATTCCTTTGTCAATACAATGCGACTACTCCGGGCAGCCTTAGGCATTATATTTTCTGTTTTACTATCTGACATTGGAACGATTTGTGTACTTGTCTCTTTCCTTTAATTCAGGAATGGGAAGATTGTAACCTGTGGGGCTATGTCCAACAGGCCAAATCTACTCCCTCCCCCACTCTACCCCCACCTTTATGTGACAGAGACAGAATGTGGCCTACAAAACCTAAAATATTTACCATGTAGCTCTTTACATACAAAATTTGCCACCTCTCTCTCTACCTGACTATGAAATCTTTGCATTCCCAGTATCTAGTATCAGTTAAAGTTCAGTTAGGAAAACAGAAACCAAGTTAGATATTTTAACACAGGAGGTTTTAATATAATATAATATAATTATGGTTATAATGGTTATAATTATGGTTATAATATAATATGGTTATAAAAATGTTATAAAATTGAGAGAAACATTCAAGGCTGTATTAACCAAAGCTCTGGAAGTCAGACTCCTATTGTCCTTGTAAGAGCTGGAAGGCTGCTTAGAAACAAGCAGCTGCCAGAAACAAACCAAAATGGCTCCTATCTTCTTCCTGCCTTCTAATCTCAGGTGAGTGCCTTCAAATGACAGAATCCAGCCAGAGCCCAGTTGGCAATGAAGTCTGAGAAATGTCATTTCCAAGCTGCTAGTCTTAAAGGTCTAGGAAAAATAAAGAAGCATGAGTGTGTAGGAGCTGTCAGTGGATGGTATATGGCACAATGGTATACCATTACACCTAGTAGGTTCTTCATAAAGGTTATTGAATTACATTAAATGATTATATAGTATCCTAGGCACTTCACAGAATACCTAGATTAATAAAACTATTTTTTGCCTTTAGTTAGTTTACAGTCTAGTGAAAGAGAATGAAGTGTGAACCACTATGCCTTGAAGCATGATGGAATAGCTGGGAAAGTGCTGAATGAGTGCAAAGGAAAGAATAAACTTGGGTTGGAGATGGCTTCTTGCAGGAAATAGTGTATACTTTAGGCATTTCAAAACTGAGAGAAGATTGGAGGAACATTTGCTTGAAAGGAAAAAGCAGGAGCTATCACTACAAAATATGAAAGTGAGTGGCATTTTGAGGAGTTAATACAGTGTAGCTGTAATTTACTGTATTTTTTTAATATAAATGTATTTAAGTCTTGAAAATAGGATAAACTTGAAGGGCAAGGTGGTGGGTTCATGCCTATAATCCCAGCACTTTGGGAGACTGAGGCAGGAGATTTACTTGAGGCCAGGAGTTTAAGACCAGCCTGGGCAACATAGCAAGACCCTGTCTCAAAAAAAATTTTTTTTTAATCAGCTGGGTATGGTGACACATGCTCATTGTCCTGGCTACCCAAGAGACTGACACAAGCCAGGAGTTTGAGTTTACAGTGAGCTATGATCAGGCCACTGCACTCCAGCGTGGGTGACAAGAGAGGCCCTGTCAAAAAAAAAAAATTTTAAGAAAACAGAATAAATTTTATTATTCCATAAACATTAATTTACTTAACAAATTCTTTCTTTAATATTTCATTATTTTGTTTGCATAAATGTTTGGGGTACAAGTGCAATTTTGTTACATAACGTAGATTGTTTGGTGACCAAGTGAGGGCTTTTAAGATATCACTCAAAAAGCATACATTGTGTTCATTCAATAATTTCTCATCATCCATCTTCCTCCCATGCTTCACCCTTCCAAGTCTTCAATGTTTGTCATTACACTCTTTAGGTCTTGTGTACACATTATTTAGCTCACACTTAGGAGTGAGAACATGTGATATTTGTCTTGACTTGTTTCATTTAAGGTAATGACCTCTAGTTCCATCTGTGTGGCTGCAAAAGACATTATTTTATTCTTTTTTATGGCTGAATAGTATTCCATTGGGTATTTTTTTTCCACATTTGCTTACTCCAGTTACCCATTGATGGACACTTAGGTTGATTCCTTATCTTTGCTATTGTGAATAGTGCTGCAGTTAACAAACAAGTGCAATTATCTTTTTGACAGATTGATTGTTTTGCCTTTGAACAGATATCCAGTAGTGAGATTGCTGGTTTGAATGGCAGTTCTATTTATAGTTCTTTAAGTAATCTTCATACTATATTCCACAGAGGTTGTGCTAATTTACATTCCCACTAACAAAGTATAAGAGTTCTCGTTTCTCTGCATGCTTGTCAACATCCATTATTTCAATTAAAAACTTCAACCTAACCCAGGTCCGAAATTCCATGATTAGAATTTGAAAGCAGCTTTATTGCATGTACTAAAATACAAGTATTTAAATTGGCGCTTGGAAAGATTACCTTAGCATTAACTTTATATCCAAGACCATTTGTTGAAAGAGTAATATTTCTTGCCCCTTAACCCTTGCCCTCACCCCACATGCCACGTTATGTTCCAAATTCAAGCAGGGGCGTGCATGCAAAATGCCCTACTCTTTATAGAGGTAGTGGAAATCATGTCATAGTTATGTGCTAGAGATCAAACTTGACTGGAGGTTTCAACTAACTAATTTCTCTATCAAATTTCACATGCTGTATATACCAACCACATTTTGCATAGATGGAGAAGTACATGTAAATATGGCCTCTTAGTTTCCATTTGAGCAGGAGAAATTATTAGAATGAAGATTTTTAAATGACATCTTTATTTTTAAATTAAGTGATGTACATGAGTCTGCCACAATTAGCACCCAAAATTTAGTGTGACCTTTATGGCAGCTGGCGATGCTCTAATATTTCTGAGTAGTACATAAAAGGTGAAAGGGCGTATCTCCTTTCAATGTGCATATGTAAGTGCAATAAGTATTAATAGGAGTACATACTTGTGGATAATCCTGGAATGTATATCTATATTTATAATTAGGAACAGTTATGTGAATTTGATATAAATATCTGTCATCAGTGGTGTTTAATTATCAATTTCCCTTGTGCATTCTATAAGAACTATAAGTATAGGGTAGCTTACTATTCTTGAGTTTTATAGTAGCAGGTAATGAAAGAGTGTTTAGAATTTCTTTAAATTCATTCATAACAACATATGTTCAGACTGCATACTTTTAAATATTAGGGTTTTAAAATTTTTTTTTATTTTGCAAAGTCAGATAAGGCATTGTAAAATTTCAAAATGTAATTTTGTGTATGAAACTCACTTCTTAAATTCCTGTTTTTTAATAATCAGAGAATAAACCTCAAAAAGAGAGCATGGTTGTTTCATTATATTCTGCTGTATTCTGCACAGATTTCCCTGTTTCCTGGCTTCTCTTATTTTTCTCATAGTTGTTTAGCTTTTTGATTATCTTCTTTCCATGCCATGTGCTTCAGGTATGAGATATGTACAAAACCTAGCAAGAAGTAAAATAAGCATAAAAGGGTGTTTGTGTGGAGAATTTAAACTGGTTTTTCTTTCTTTCTTATGTTTTTCTGTATGGAGGGTTATAAGCATTAGAAAAGTGAAGAGATGCTTATTTTGTTTACAAAAAAAGCTAGCATTTATGTTCTAGGAATTTTAAGAATTTTGTTAGTAGGATTCTTAATATATTCATACAAACCTTAGAGATGAGCCTGTTTTTCCCATGATTAAATTAATTTTCAAGTGCTATGGTTTGATTTGTTCAGAATGTTGCTCTTCTTAAAGACGTACAAATCACATTGCTGGATTTTAGGAAGGTCTTTGCATTTTATAAGTCAGATAGAACGAGCCTCCATTTTTCACTGGATGGTCACTATGAGGGCAGGAACTATACCTATTCTTCTCAGTCATATTGCTTATACTTTTTTCTTTCTTTTTTTTTTTTTACCTTCAGTCACTTTTGTTGAATTATTTAAAATATAAGTAATATTTACAAGCCAATTTAAAAAATACCCCAACAAAAAAAATTGGCAAAGTACACAAAGTACCTCATTATGTAAATGTAGATTAATGTTGCCCAAAGAAAGAAGCACAAGTGACCGATAATCTTGCAAGATGCTTAACCTCTTTAAGAATCAAATAATATAGTTGGAAAAAACAGATTTGTCTTTTTCTACCCCTAAAGACTCTAAATACTTTCTTATCCTCAGGATTAGCAAGGGAATGGGGAAAAATGAAGATCTCCAGAAAATTATTTCAGTTCATTCTTGAAAACAGTTTGGAAATGTGTATCAAATGTACAAGATAAGGAACTTCTATATTTATTTGTCTTGAGAAAATCAGGTATGGTAAGATTTATGTGTGTAGATGTTTATGGCAGTATGATTATGCCATAGAAGAGTTAGAACTCTAAATATCCATCAGTAGGAGATTTATTAAACTATGGCTCCTTTATATAATGGAATCCCATGCAACCATTAAAATAAGGTAGATCTGTAGTTATTGATCCATAAAAATATTAATGATATATTGTTGAGTAAGGTGACCAGATTTTAACATTGGTAAAGCGGGACACCATTGACAGGGGGCTAGGGGAGGGTGGTTCTTAATTAAAAATTTGGTATATATGGAGCAACAAAACTTTTCATAGAACGCAAAAATAGTATTGTAATATATATATTTTTTAATTTCAACATAAGTACAACTTACAAATATAATACATTAAAAGAAAATTTTGTATAGGGCAGTGCATGTGGCTCAAAGGAGTAGGGTGCTGGCCCCATATGCTGAAGGTGGTGGGTTCAAACCCAGCCCTGGCCAGAAAAAAAAAAAAAATTATGTATAGTATTATTTTATTCTTTGACATATTTCTCATTTGAGTGCATTTTTTTTTAGTAGATTGCTGTTGTTGTTTAAAAGGTCATGAAACTTTTCACAAAAATTTGTTAAATTATATTTCACACATAAAATGGCTTTTAAAGGCTCAACATTTAATTGTGATTTTCTGATGTCCACCCTTTATTTACTGTAGAAAAAACACGTTCAGTTGCAGCATTATTTCCTGGTAAGGACAGTGCATATCCCACAATTTCTAGTGCATTATTGTATGGAACATGGTTTGTTTCAAAATGATGAAATATTTCTAACCATTTGTTCTCTATTGTGATTTTTGCTGATGCCCAAGAGTTAACCTTTTCCTTGTCAATATTTTTTTTTAATAATGATACCTTGTAAGTCGTTAAGTGTCACTTTCAAGGCCAGCGCTAGACATTTTGCTGCCACTACAAAATATAAATAATATGAGTACTGTCTGCTAAATTCATGAAATAAATAGATAAATTACTTACCTAAATTATCTGCATAGCTGATTTGTTGACATCACTTGTTTAACTAGCACTAGCACACAGTACAATGTGTATCGTCTGAGAGACAGTTACAAAATGTTTTTGTGGTTCCCAATGCCAAAAATGCCATTGTTCATTAAGTCCAAACAATTGTGGTCAAATTCTAACAACTGATCAACAATGTGAACTTTGATAAGCAGTTCTTGATAATCAGTTCTCAACAATTATTTGTTATTATTAAATTTTAACATTATAAAATTAACAAAGATAATATAAATCTCATATCCTGGTGAAATAGCCACATGGCAGTTTTGGGACCAGAGTTGCTGCTAAGAGACCACCACACACATGTAAAGACAAAAAGTGCTTTATTTTCCAAGCATATGCCTGGACCACTCTTCCCTTCAGTGTGGCTGGAGGAAGGGCAACTCCCTAGTGAAGTGAGCTATGGTTTTTAAAGCGCATAGAGGAATTTCATCGGGTGTTTTGTCGGGTGGGCTGCTATTGGCTGAGCTGTTTATGGTTAGGGACCCTCTGGTGGGGGGGGCTACTTGTTTGTTCCAGACAGTTTGGCTCCTTCTGAGCTAATTGTCCTTGCCTAGAAGCAAGGGAGGGAGCCTGTCTCCTTCTGATACCAATTCCACTTGGGCAACCTTGCCCAGGAGGGTAGTAGGGAGTTTACGTTAGCCTTTTCATTTCCAAATGGAGTTACATTAACATTTTCAGCAGTCGAAAACCTTATAGTCCCTTCCCATTGTCCCACCGTTCCCTAGCTTGTCATGCATTCTTTCCAAAAATCAGGACTATTTAAAAATGCCACAGGACATGGGACAAATTGTTAAAAATCAGGACTGTCCCACCGAAAGTGGGACGTCTGGTCACCTTATTGTTGAATGAAAAAACAGGTTAAAACACAATATGTGAACAAGTGAACATGGCTATGTTCTGATAAAACTTTATTCATAGAAATAGGTGGCCACCTAAGTTTACTGACCCCTACTAAGTGTAGACATGTGTGTGTTTACATGTGTAGAGAATATACATTTCTAGAAGAATGTTCATCCAAATGTTAATTGTGTATGGCTCTGCATGCAGGATTCTAGATCTTTGTTACTCTACATTTTCTTTATTGTTTTATTTTTATAAGAATTAGAAAAAGTTATAAAAAATATTATTTCCTAAAAAGATAGTTTGTTTACCCTTCAGAAAAACAGGTTCACAGAATAACATGCGAAAGAGTTCTTAGAGCTTCCATGTTACATATGCATTTATCAAAGAAAGTCGTATTAAAGTATAATTCACCATTTTATCTGCAGCAACATCACCTCATGCCTGTGGTATTGTACTTGTTTCTTTCATAATCTCCTTGCCCCTGATTTTTAGTTCTTTCCTATCCTTTTACAGACATAATTGCCAGATTAACCTAAGAATATATTTTAAAGGTTAGGATTCTGTTCTCTTGTTCTTTAAGAATCTATCAGAAGTAATCCAGTTTTGTAAGAAAAAAAATGTGCATGTACACATATATACTACTTTCTTGGCTCTCCCATTTCCATTACTGCTGGCTTTCTGGTTTCTCTTCCTAACCCCCTACTACAGGTGCCCACCAAGTTCTGTCTTTGTTATCTTTTTTCACTATGTCGTCTCTCTTGGTATGCTCATGGGTTTATATACCACTCGTGGGAGGACTCATCAGATGTTCATGGATGTAGCCAGTTCTGTTTGGGGAATTTATTCAAATGCACACCCATTTACAATTACCAGTTACCTATAACTGCTTTCAGTTTTTCATGTAGGTTTGAGCTGTCAAACTAGATGTGGAAAATTTGGATAGATGCACCAAATTTGGATTTACTAATTCAGCTTTCACATCTGGTTCACTACTATATCTAATTTTGTGAAAATCAGCTTTCCAATATCAGTCTTGGGCAGGAAATTTGATATTTTCTGGATATGTATTTGGAGACAGAGAAAAAAAGAGTATAAAACAGAGAAACCAGCTGGCCTTATCTGACATAGTGTAGGCAACATATGATAGTAGCCTTGAGATTGCAATGGACATGAAAAGAAGTCAATGCATGCTGGGATTTTAAGAAGACAAATTAACAAGATGTAATGATGAACTAGCCTTAGAGAGGTGAAGGAGAGGACCCATTAAAGATAACTCATGTTTTAATGGCTTGTGCAAATGGTGTATCATAGCTACCCTTTTCCTCATGAAACAGAAGGTTGTCCTCATCTGCTGAGCAATGAGGGGAGGAGTGCAATGGAGTCAGAAATTAAGGATTTTGCAATCAGGGTGGAGGAGGAAGATGGCTATTTCAGGCAGAAGGAGCAACATTAGCAATAGCTTCAAAGTGTGGAAATAATCAGTGTTCTCTGGAAAATTCGAATACTGTAGTGGAATTAGCACACAGTAGCATGATAGCAAAGCAAGATATAGTCTGATTACGAAGGGTCCTGAATCCCTTGCTAATCAGTTTAACTTTTCTTTATAATTCAACTGTCCTCAGACTTTTAGATTCATATACTCCTAACATTTTATATCCAATTTATGGACCAATATAGAATCACCTGCTTTTGTTTTGAAAAGCAAAGTATTAAAGCAATAATAAAAACCACTGTTTTACTTTGAGTCTCAGGAATCCCTTAAAAGGCTTTATTTTTCATATGACAATGATAGCAGAATAAATCCTATAGTCAATTTAGAAATTATTATAATTATCATAGAACTCTATTTTTTAATTAGTGAAGATTGCTGGAACTGAATAAACACTAAGCTTCTATTTGACAAGGGCAAGTCACAGGCTAGTTACTTAACTTCAACACCTTAGAAAAACAGCCACAAATCACCAGTCAAGTGGAGAGCTTGAGCAATGAAGATCGTAGCAACAGCATTGCTGAGCCTTACCATATGATAACATGCTTAAAAGGGCTTGGCAAATGACTGAACTTCCACTGTCCTGGAAGGAATATTTACTTATGCTTAGTAAGTAGGACAAATGTTGGATTGCCTTATTTGTTTTCTGAAGATGTGCTAGGAAGGGATTAAAGTTCATATGATAGTGTTAGAATTAGAAAATTCATAATTTTAAATTCCTCTTTCAAAAAAATTGATCTTCCATGTTTATCACCGTTGAGAAGTTTTCTTAGTATCTTATTTATATGTGTTTTTGATTATCCATCAATCCTACCCTTGTGGGCAATTATATATAAGATTGAATATAATGGCCTGAATTATCCAAATATTCTCTTACTCTTTTGCATCATTAGTTATTATTTTTCTGCTATGTTCCGTTGTTTGTAGTTTTCTGTTAAGATCTTGAAAAACGAACACTAGGTATTTTCTCACTTACAGGAACTGTAAATTTACAGGCATTTCAGGAATTGTACTAGAATTGACATAACTCTAAATTATGCAGAAAGCTAAAGAACATATAAATCATGCCAAAAATACTTAGGTTTGGGAAGACTGGATGCCTTAGGGAATTGGTAATTTGATCCAAATCCTGTCACCTGTTAAAATTTATCCTGGGTCAGTAGTGACTGAAAATCATTACGACCCGACAGGTGTTCAGGATTGTGTGTAAACTGAAGTGGTAGCCTCAGTATAGTTCCTATTCCACACGTGTGGTGCGTTACTGAAACCACTGAAACCATTAATTGATAACTATGCTGGCAATCTTGATTGAGGTGCCAAGGACTAACTGGCCTGAACTCTTTTCACCCCTACTAATGTGCCTTTTAAAATAGGTTCAAGTGTGCTTGTGTAGCAGAAAAGTGTGTTTGTTCCTTTGCTAGATTACTCTCCTCCTAAAATTGACCATCTGTATTTCTCGCAGTGGCTTCTCTTTTTATACCATCTGATACTTTTTTTTTCCTGGAGAAATGTTTTATCTATCTTTTGAATCGTCAAATAACATAAAGCATTAAGTTGCTGACACCCACAGGGATACGTAGACCCATTCTCTTATATTCTTTCCTTGAGATTTAATTTAGAAACATTAACAGGCTCTTACATGTCTAAGAATGAATATTAATCATAATTAAATAATACTGAAAGTATGATTTTCAACGTAGTTAATATTTTTTATTCAAAAATGGTTGCTTTATATACTAAAGAGTGAGAAATGAAAGACATCCACTCAATTCTTCCTTCTTGGCAGTTGATGTATGGAAATAAAATGAAGAAGATCAATACTCACTGATATCATACAGGGAGGAGAAAACTTACTCTCTTTACTAGTGGATCATGATGGCATGCCTGTCTACATACGTGAATTTATCCCCAACCATGTTAGCAAGAAGATTTTAGCAAGGTGGGAAGATACTCAGACTTTTAATGCTGACATACTAATTGTGTTAATTGCATGCACCCCAGCTTCTGTTCTCTGTCAAGTATGTGATGGTGTTGCTTACAGAACAGCTTAGCCATGCTTCTTGCCCAATAGTTACATAGATTTTTTTGACAAGCAAGTTATTCTCCCTTTCTAGACAAATTCTTCCAGAATGCTAAGGAAAAGCTTGAAAGAGTGAATTTTAAATGGGTCTGCTTCTCGGCAAAAATAATGATGACATGAAGTTTGGATTGGTTTTCCAATAGAGGCAATAAATATATGTCTACAGTTTTGCATTTGCAGAATACCAGACTAGAGGTATGTTCCTAATTTGTGTGTGTATGGGATAAAACTAGTTTATCTGTTTGATATTCATTCATGATATTGCATATATCGTAACTTATTCTATTTTTTTGTTGTTTAGTTGTATTTCATTTTATATATATGATAATTGGTTTATCCATTCACCATGTGATGGGCACTTAGATGGTTTCTCCTTTGGAGCTATTATGAATGAACCAACTCAAAACGTTGACAAACAGAGTTTATAATGGACGTATGTATTTATTTCTCTTGGGTAAAGACATGGAATTTCTAGATTACGTGATAAATATGTTTTAATAAATATGTTATAATAAATGGCCAAACTGTTTTTCTAAAGTAGCATCCTATTTCAGTGAAAAATTCAGTGCCTTTCAATGGAAACTTTTATGCTGAGAAAAACTATACAAATTTTTTAGTTTTAAATTTACGTAAAAATTGGCTTTAAATTAGTAATAAATATTTGATCAGAAGTATTTGGTTATTTTCATTACTCAAAGCAATGAGACTCACTTAGGCCACTGTCAAGACATCTTGCTGCTTACTGAGGCAAGATCCTGGCAGACTGCAGTACAGCCTTGCCAACTCTGTGTCCCCCCCAAGTCACAGTGTGGCTGTCGGCCATAGTACAGTACAGCTGACTTGATCTTTGCAGCATGTTCAGATTTAGGAAAATCAGGTCTTTAATCAGGCTGTGTCTTACAGAAGATTAATTTTTCTGGTTACATGAAGCTGCCACTAAAGAAATAGCCTTATATGTAGAGTTTAAAAAGTTTCATTGCCATTAAGCATTTAGAAAAAAAGTATAAACAATTGCATCCTAGTACTTTATCCTTTAACCTGATGACATGATTTGATTAAGTCAAGAGATCCCAATTTTGGACATTTTTTTTTTTTTGCAGTTTTTGGTGGGGGCTGGGTTTGAACCCGCCACCTCCGGTATATAGGACCAGAGCCCTTCCCTTTTGAGCCACAGGCACCACCCCTTTTTGACACTATTTTTGTTCATCAGAGTTTTGAAGTCTTAAATTTAAGTTTATGACATATTTTCAATTTTATTGGAAAATAAAAGGTACTTTAGTTAGTTCTTGCTTTGGTAAGGTATAGAATAGATTCATATATATTATTGTTATCACCATTTCATTTTCAACTACCATTTATTAGGTGCCACAGTGAGGAATCTACTAGATTTCTATGTAGTGTACCTCTTCAGCTAACAGATTAAACTAAAACTGCTGGGACAACTTCCTAGAAGACCAGGTACACAGTATGCCTTATCAAGATGTAATCACTGTCTAATCTGTCATGTAAATATTCAAGAATTACTCCATGGCAGTAATCATATTTTGGCAATTTATAAAAGAAGCCATTTATATATCAAATTTATAGCACAACACAATATACCAAGAGATTCCTTTTATTTTCAAAAAAAGCCCAGATAGCTTCTTGATAATAATGCTGTTAATGACTCCTTAAACTGGAATAAAGTTCCAGTGACCCCTGAAATGGCTTAGGAATCAGACAACTTTGAAGTCCACCCACTGGGTAATCAGGCTTGATTTCTTTTGGATTTCTAAGACTCGATCTGAATTTTTTCATAACAACCTAGACTAGAAGATGGACATGGTCCACACTAATATTTATTTGGACCAAATGCCATTATCATTCAGAACCTGTCTAGGATGCCCAAGAATGTGGACAACAGCCTATATCTGTAACACAGTGTTATAAATTTTAGATCTGAAATCCAAGTTGACCTGAGGTCAGGGCCAGGAACTTGTGAAGAAAATGCTATGGGAGGGGGGAGGATGGGTAGAGGGAGTGTGATTGGTGGGATCACGCCTATGGGTGCTCATCTTATAAAGGTACAAGTGAATCTTTCTAAATGTAGAATATAAATGTCTTAACACAATAACAAAGAAAATGACATGAAGGCTATGTTAACCAGTTTGATGAAACTATTTCAAATTGTATATAGAACCAGCACACTGTACCCCATGACTGTACTAATGTACACAGCTATGATCTAAAAAAAGAAAAATGCTCTGCAGACCTTGGAAGAGTATAGCCTTTTACTTGGACTATGAATTTTCAAAGCATTGAGACTTTCAGAGGGGAAGTGCAGAGACAACTCAGGTCCTAACTACAGTGTTCTGAAACATGTTTAGAGAATAGACTCCATAGCCACAGTATGGAGTAGAGGAGTGCCTGCAGCCAGTGATGAGGAAGTCAAGAACAGTGTGAAAGGACCAAGGAAACGATCACAGAGCCATGTTGGCTCTGTAAGAGGTAAAGCTCAGTTAGGTCTACATTGCTCCTGAGCCAGAGTCAAGCTCCAGATACGATTCTCTTTCTTCCTTAGGATGTGTGGTGTGATCCCACTTCTGCTGGGGTTCCATTATATTAATCACAAACTGAGATTGAAGATATTTGCTTTATTTTCTTTAAAAAAAAATCTCATTTTGTTTTTAAAACTCCTTCCAAAGATGGAAAATGCTTGAGCTTGCTGAGATACCTGTATTTACAGTTAAAAATTTAGAGGTTTTGGGGACAAATACTGTATGATTCCACTTATATGTATCTGAATTAGTCAAATTCATAAAAACAGAAAGTTGAATGGTGTTTGCCAGGAGCTGCAGATGGAATCAAAGGTACGGAGTTGTTTAATGAATATACAGCTTCCGCTTATAAGATAAAAAAGTTCTAAAGGTCTGTTGCATAACAATGTGAATATAGTTAACATTACTGAAATGTACCCTTAAAATGGTTAAGATGGTAAACTGTATGTGTTTTTACCACAAATAAAAATAAATTAGAGGTTTAGGGGGGTGACTATTACTGTCTGACAGGATTTCTCACTTTAAAATAGTTATCCCTCTGCCTCCATTCTGCTTTTCTAGATGAATATGGAACAGGGAGCTCACCCAGCTTTCCAGAAGACGCCTGGCCTTCACAGGCGTCTTACTGAGATGGTTTACTTGGTCTCCGGGCATTACCCTGGCTTCTTGATGCGTGTGCGCTCTAATTTATATGGGGCCCCTGGTGACTGAGTGTCCTATACTGGTAGTCACTGATACGTTTTTCATTTCACTTTAGTTTTAGAGCCATTTCACTCGTATCCGCTGTTAATGACCATGCTGTTGTCTTTAGTTATGAGGTCTCTGTACTCTGTTGTCCACATCTAACCCTCATAGTCAATCTAGCAGCCCATTTAACAAGCATATTCTTTTGGATATAGCTTGGCTCTTAGATGCTTTCTCAGGAACCATCTGGAGAATTAATATCCCATGTGGATGACCTTAGTCTCATAGCCTCTCAGTCATTACTACTCAACCACTCTGGCACCATATTAGGTATTGGACCATGTCAAAGAAAGCAATTGTCTTACAGCTTTCTAACTCTCCACTCTACCCAGAATTGGAGCACTAGAGCCAGTATTCTTTGCTTCTTAGGTGTGTCTGCAGTTTTCTACCTACCCCTCTCAGCCAAGTCTGACCCCCTAAAAGAGAACACAGATACTTGGATGTCGTATCTCACTTTCTCACTCCCTTTCTTTTTTTATCCAACCCAGAAAAAAAAATCATATCATATTTCAATGACGGTTAAAATGGTTAATGGTTTCTCTCCTTTTCCTGGGGCAATAAGCCTTAGTCCCATGGTTTACCCTCATTGACCAAAAGTCTCCCAGGGGAGAAGGAGGAAGAATTTCCAAGAAGGAAAAAATTAGATGATTAGTATTTTTTAAATATCTTCCACTTTACCTGGGCTTCTGTCTAGAGTTCTCCCTCTTTCTAATTCTCCATCTCCTATTCATTCTCTCTTCCACACACTTCTGGTACATTTTTTTTTTTTAACCATTGTTGCTATTGCCCAATGGTGAATAAGAGTGAATTTCTGGAGTTCAGCTACTTACATTTAAAACTTGGTTCTGGGCTCGGCGCCTGTGGCTCAATGGGCTAAGGCACCAGCCACATACGCCTAAGGTGGTGGGTTCAAATCCCCAGCCCAGGCCCGCCAAACAACAATGATGGCTGCAACCAAAAAAAATGGCCAGCGCTGTGGCGGGCGCCTGTAGTCCCAGCTACTTGGGAGGCTGAGGCAGGAGAATCGCTTGAGCCCAGGAATTGGAGGTTGCTGTGAGCTGTGAGGCCATGGCACTCTACCCAGGGGGATAGCTTGAGGCTCCGCCTCAAAAAAAAAAAGAAAACTTGGTTCTGCTACTCACTAATTGTATGAACTTCTGTGCTTCAGTTTCTTCACCTATAAATACAGATAACAATAGTCCCACCTTTGCAGATAAGATAATCATATAAATCACTTTGAAATGCTTAGAATATAGTAAGTGCTCAATTGTTAGCTATTAATAGTCAAATCCTTATCACTTGTCCCCTAGACTAGTAACTTCTAATTGAATTTGTTGTCTCCATCCCCACTCAAATATTATCTTTCTGATATTAACATAAAAATTTTGTGTACCTGTAGGTAAAAAGATGACATTTTTATCATTAGTGAGAATTAACAATATTGTTTATGAACAGTTTACATTTTTCTTGGAGGTACTTGTCAGATCAGACTTAGGGAAAAAATTTGCAATCATTTAGCTTTTAAGGCTCAGGTATCAAATATAAAGAGTTAGTAAATGGATTCAATCAGCCAGAATCATGCCTATATTTTCTTACATAAAGACCTCATAAGCTGATGATGGGAGACAATTTGTTGGGAAGAGAATGCTTCAGACATCGGTCTTTTTTGATGTCCTATCTCATAGGCTGAGCTGGATGTAAGGAAGCAGAGACATATTACCTCATCCTTTATGTTCAGACATTTGAGAACAGGGTGGATACTGTGCATCATTCCCCAAGTGAGGTCCAGGAAGATGACAGGCATTATTAGAGTAGGTCCCAAAGATGATTCATCTATAAAGTAGAAATGGTGATATAGCACAAGAGGACTTCAAGTAAAAGTTTTGTAACAATAAAAAGTTAAATTTTTTAAATCAGAGTTAATGACTATGAAAAATTGTACCACTACATTTGTATTTGCATTTTTCTCATGTATGCCCTATCTTATTCATTGATTAGTCGTGTGCCTCTCGAAGCCTCAGCTTCCTCCTTTAAAAAATGGAGATAAAGAAATCTATAATGTGCTTTTCTCTTGTAAATAGGCTCTCATGAGTCTTATCCAAGATCCAATGAATGGTTTATTCATTACCAAGCTGAATAGGATATATATAAATGCACATTATATATATATACACACACACATATCCCGTTTCTACCAATCCTGAAATGACACTGATTTCTTTGGCCAGGACCAGGAGTCTTTGGTCACATATCTGGTCCAGCTGGATAGGGCTCACTATTTATAGTCTATACACCTCTATCAGCAAGAGAAGAAGCTCTCTTGGCACTGCATTTGCTGAGCTGTTTCTCCCCTGAGGGGCTCACTTGGTGTAGTTTGTTTCAGTCCTAGGGAAGTACGTTGGCCTGTGAGTAGATGGGAATCTAACTAGGTTCCCATCAGTCCTACACAACTTTCTTGGAATTCTGTCTGACACCAGAGCTATAAAGAACTTCAATTCATTGTAAGGCACAGGTCCTAAGAGATTCAAGACTCTGAGACACTTTTCCTGGCTGATGGGTCAGATCTACAAGTAGGGAGGACTACCCTCATCTGTTCTTATTTGTTATAATTAATATCCCATGGCACCTGGCTTAGTTCAGAGCCCACGACGACCTGGGGTTCCTTAGCAGACTCCTTTACCTAGCCAGGGTGCAGGCAGCCACATAATTCACTCCATTATTTGAGTGGCTTGAGATGCAGCTTTTCAGGAAGATATTCTTGTAACTTAAAGCCAAGCAGTTGCCTCAGTGTCCACCCAATTGTTTCCATTTGACAATTTAGATTTTCTCCCACAATCACTTCGGTGTGCTCAGTAAATCAGTGTTTTATGCTTGATTTTCACTTTTAGAATTGTATCTCAGCATTATCAGGATCTGATGACAGTAGGCAAACTTTCTGGTGTTGACATGTTTTGTTTTTGGCTGGTTGGGAGGTAATGCCAACATTCTGAGTTCCATGGGAATAGAGCCAAGAGACATTTGGCTTCCTAGTCAGAATTAGCGTCCGTGGGAGCGGATCTGGAAAAATCTTATGGAGGATCTATGGCCAAAACCGCATAATCAAATTTTGTTCCGAATAAGGTCTTTCGTAAGATGTTAGGGAAAAAACCAATATAACACTTGCAGGAGATGTTTTCTTAATAGAGTAAACATGAATGGTTAGGAAAACCAATGAAACGTGAATGAGTGGGTTAATATTTTTTACATTTTTATTCTAAAGTTACCTTTAAGATTAATTAAATCAAATAACTGTTAGCCCTCCTCAGGAGAACTTTCCAACAAATCTCCTTTGGTTAGAACATGTTTTCGATCTAGGAATATTTTAGATTTTTATAAATTAACCCTAGTGAATAGATGTTGCCTATACATCAATTTTGGGGAGGGTATGTGTGTGTGTTTATTTAAATATCACCTTTTTTGAGAAGCAAAAATAATAACATTATACTGTTAAAAACTTTTCTTTCTTACAGTAATCCAAAACTGGAATCAGTGAAAACTAAGCACCTGTGTCTTTGTTTCATTACCAAACTATACATTTCTGTATCAGGAATATTTTAGTGTAATGTTAAATTCATATTTTATAATTATCTTATTAGAAAGTTGTCTGTCACAATACACACATTTTATACTTGCCAGATGAACTGGGAAACCTCAGATGTAAAATTTTGCATTCAAGAACATGCTATATTTTTGACAGGATGTGATACTTACTCAAGTATTTTGATAAGTAATCTGGTGGGATTTAATTAAATATTCCCTTGAGCTAGTGTTTTGAATGGCTACAAAGATAATCTTGCTATAAACCATGCATGCTATCTAATGTAAATATACTCATTTTCCAAATACATCCTCTGCAAAATGCCATCTAGATATGAATGGACTAAATTTAGTACCATTTTTACATTGCTTGACATCTTACTCAGGGATGACCAAAATAGTATAGTTTGCTTTGAAGTGTTTTGCAGTGTGTAAACTGGAACTGAATGACCATGCAAATGAAATTTCAACACTGTATGTCACATGCCAGGCAAGTCATGATTTGCATATCGCCGCCTATAGTTTAATTTCTTTGTTATATTATTGGTAGTGGTTATGTGTTTTATTTTAAAAATGATTATTTAATGTTTTAAATGGATTTTTATCATCTTATAGTTTTAATAAATGCTGTTGGAATGAATGATAAAACAAGTATAATATGTTGGAATTGAAATTTCCAGAAACTTCTATTTCTTATGTAATGAATATATAGAGTTGCATATTTATTTAGGAATCATAATGTGATAGAAGTTTAATTACCTCCCCCATTAAACTTTGACACTGCTTTATAGCTAAGTTACTAAACTGTTAGGGGCGGAGAAGAGGGATCACTTCCAAAATACTTATGTATAATATCACACTTCAGGACTTCTAGGCACCTTATAATTGTTTTGCAATTCAATTTGGAAATTAGTGCCCCCAAAGCTCAGATAAATGTACCAGTGTCATTAAGCACTAGGGGAAAAAACATAGCTTCCTTGTATCCCTGTGGCTCAGTAGAACTTGTAACTCTAGGACCATACACCCTTGCCAATTGCAATGCATTTGGAAATTGAACCTATGAAAACATATAAATAGTTTTCAGGTCAAGATAAAGAGAAATGAAACAGATGTAACTAGTCCTTGCTTTTGTATGTGTAAAGCAACTTGACCAGGATGAATTTAATAGGAATTCCACTCATGAGAACTACAGTAACAGACCTAAAATTCCCAAACCAAACTTTTACACTACCATTAGACTTTCATAATAAAGTAAAAGCCAGAAATCCAGAATTAGTCATTATAATAAACTGTTGTGTCTTTCGAAAAAATGTGAAAACACTTTAATATAATTTATATTATTTCTACATATTAGATGTAAGAAATAATTTCATTTACTCATAAGTACAATAAATTTGATTAACAAAATTCCAATTTACAAAATAGAAGTAAATAAATGCAGAAATATATTCATTATCAAATTACAAAATAAAAGTAACAGTTCCTGCTGATATAGCATCAGTTTATTATTCATTTCAGATACTGGAGTTAATTATTTTGGTATTCTTAGTAATATTTATAAGTATTAAAATAATGGAACGTAGAGATTCGAATATAATGACAGTAAACCACTGAAATTTCACATTCACATTATACAGCTATCTTGAATCCATAAGTGAATGTCAGTATGTAAAAAAATATAAAATGATTGTAATATAGCCACCTAATGATTAACATATGGAGTTTAAGGACCAGTATTTAATTTGCTAATTTGCCCTGAAATATAAGCAGTTGCTTTTCTGTATACATGACGTGCCTTGTGCCTTAGAACTTAATTTGAAATGTCCCTAGTGTAAAAATATACCAACGTAAATAAAAAAGGCGACACTTATTTACAAAACAGTATTGTATACATATTATATAAATGCAATCGTTTCCAAATCTTTTTATACAATATTGATAGAATCAATTGTTTCCATTATTTTATCATAAACACTGCTGTGTTGCAAAGGCAGTGCTGTAATTTTGATTAAAATGTTGGCTGCCTTGTAAGATAATGCAGTTTCTCCAAGTATGCTACAGAATTGAAAGTTGACCTGTAGAAAATTATTCTTCTCTCATTAAAGAAAATTCATTCTCCATTTGGAGGTGTATGAAAATACACCTGAAGAAAGGAGAAACATGATTTTGCTGAATGTTTTTTATTTGATAAACCTGAAAACATCAGCCATTCAGCCTATTGTATTAGCACCATTGGCATGGATTGTTAATATACTGTGCCAATCATAATAAGAATGGAAACTTGCACATGGTATACCATTCCTATTTTTTGGAATTTTATCTTACCAAGTATGCTATCATACAATATGAAATTCAAGTGTTTAAGGACGATTCAAACAATGGTATAAAACAATCCTGCATTTTACCAATACTATATATGGATTTTTCTGTAGATAGTGAATGAAACTGTAAAGAAATCGACTTTAAAGCATGCTCCTTTAATTCATCAGAACACAAGGAGAATTGCTTTCATTCCCTTGCCTGTGTTGTGATATATATGAACGTAAATGTAATTTGATCTCCTTGTAGTTCAAAATCCCTGGAAATCATAAAAATTTTTATTATATACCAACCACTGTGTATAGTTGCTCTTTTAGTTCATATATTGTAGCTTATACTTAAATAACTGTAGCATATTTTAGGCCTGTAGTCTGTGGTACATAATTTCACAGTTTCAAAATTGTTGAGGGGAAGACCTTCCGTGTTTTAGGAAGTTGTGAACCTAATATAAATCTCATGAGCACCCACAGCGGTCTACTACCATGGCTGGAATTTTCCCATATATTATTTGTTCTTTGCCATTAAAATATAGCATATTAATTGGAGACATCTTTGTGGGAGTACAGCAAGGGCCTGCTGAACCTCTGGGGTTTGCTTGGTGTACAAGATGAGTATGAGGATATTTTTGTAAAAATACAAATTCACACTCTCCAGAGCAGTAATTTGCCTTGTATCTTTTGGGTGCAATAATCCAATCCCATCCAAAAGCTTCAAAATCCACAGTGAGAGGGTAACGACAGCATCGCGATTCTGTTGAGTGCTCATCACAGTCAAGACCAAAATCTCTCCTGGATCTTTTCGGTGTGTCTGTTACCTTGACCTCTAAAAAGGGATTCTGTGTGAAAAGGAAAGACAATCAATAGTACTGATTTAGATCTTGAAAGACTTTCCTACCTACCTTAAGAAGTCGTTATCAAAGAAAGAAATGAATCATTTTTCATATACAACATTTATTTTTCAAAGGCACAGCATTCAAGAATTTTCATAGGGCAGTGTCTGTGGCTCAAGGAGTAGGGTGCTGGCCCCATATACTGGGGGTGAAGGGTTCAAGCCCACCCCCCCGGCCAAAAACTGAAGTAAAAAAAAAAAGAAGAAAGAATTTTCATTAACACTAAGCTTTATTTTCCCATATGGCTCAAAAGACTATAACAGCAATACAAATTCCCTTGAGATCAGTTCTAAGTCTTTTTAATTTTTGTTTTTCTAGGTTTGAGTCACACTGCCTGACACCTGATAGGTATCTTAAAAATATTTGTGGAAAGAAAGGTAAGGAAGGAGGAATGGAGAGAGGGAGGAGGGGAGGAAGATGAAGTGGGGGGCGAGGAAACAGATGAGCTTCCTCCCTACAGGCTAAGCATTTTAAATATGTTGGCAGAATATGTCTGACGACTCCTGGAGAGGTGGGGATATTCATCTATCCTCCATTCCCTAGGTCTTTGCTCAGGGAAACTTGAATATTAAAACCAGAGCAAAATAGCTACTTTCCAGCACTATATGGATTATAATAGGAAAAGGGAAAGTTGGCTGATGAAGGGTGGTGGTATGTGTACTGGGTTGGAAGGAGAACCCCTAAGAAGGGAAAGACAGATTCAGAAGAAGAAACAATGATATTTCTTTTATTCTTTCACTGAAAATGTTTCTATTTAGATACTTATATAATAAATTGTTAGCCCTATCCCTGCCCCAATGTTATAATGCATTTGAGACTTTGTTTTCTTTTATATAGAAAATTTTGAAGATTACATCATATTAAACACCTGTTTAATAATTAAAACCTGTCCCATTATCAATTTAATCACTAAGGTGTGACCTATAAAAAGGAACACTTTGTTTTTATTTTTATTTTTTTTATTGTTGGGGATTCATTGAGGGTACAAGAAACCAAGTTACATTGATTGCATGTTAGGTAAAGACCCTCTTACAATCATGTCTTGCCCCTGAAAGGTGTGGCACACACCAAGACCCCACCCCCTTGCTCCTTCCCTCTCTCTGCTCTTCCTTTCTCCACCCCTCCCTCCTTTCTCTCTCTGCTCTCCCCTTCCCCCAACCCCACCGAAAAAGGAACACTTTCTTAAATAATTGATAGTAAGTTTTTATCCTATGTCAAAATGTAAACAGATCTGGTAGTTATTGTTATTTAAGATTGTCAAAAAGAATAATTTCATTTTGGGAGTCATTAACATTTTATGTAGTATATTTAAAGAAAAAAGATCATTTGGAAAATTATATAGTCTTTTAAAGGTTATGTTTTTATTTAAAGTAACCTGATTTGCTAAATATATAATTTTTATAAGCACGAACATTTAAAGAATTTTAAGATAACATATGTTTGCAAGTATAATCTGTTGTAAATTATGTCAATAGATGGAAATAAAAAGACATAATCACTTTAAATAAGGTTTTGAAAATAGACATTAACAAAAGCCTAGGTAAGCCAGAAAAGTAACCCTAAATTTATATTAGATTTTAAATGGTTTTTATTAATTTTTATAATATATGTTATTGTCATTTACTTGGCCTGATATTAAATTAGTTGGCATTCCCTAAGCGAACTCTTGCACAAGAATGCTAAGGCAGCTCAGAAATAAGCTAGGTGGCAAAGGTTAACTAGCCTGTAAATTAAAATTTTATTGGGGGGGCGGTGCTTGTGGCTCAAAGGAGTAGGGTGCTGGCCCCAAATGCTGGAGGTGGCGGGTTCAAACCCAGCCCCAGCCAAAAACTAAAAAAAAAAAAAAAATTATTAGGGGTATTCCACAAAGTCATCTATATATTCATCAATGAATCAATATCCTGCAAATAGTGAATATATTTATCATAAAGGACTTTAAATATATTTAATAACATACAAGCTTATCCATATCACACTAAGTTAAATGCTAATCATTTTACTTCAATCATAATTTTTAAGGTTTGTTTTATCTGCTTTATGCTATGCCAAAAATTTTCAACACATTTGTCAGCCTTCTGGGAGAAAACTAAATTTTGATTTGTTGTTATGCACTAGAATACACCATATGGGGATCATATTTTTATTCATATAATCATGTATCATATCAATAAAAGCCCTTTCTATCATTCCCAATTGAAAAGGATTCCTTAAGAAGTTAATAACTATGGCACAATTTTTTGACATAGTTTTTTTGTATCACCATGCAAAGTAAGAATATCAAGAGAAAATTTCATAGGCTATAAAATTATACATTTATTTTTATTGGACACAGGGCTACCACAGGGTAAGATAGCTTTGTTTGGCTCATGAGCACAGGAAATTGACACTTCTATTCCACCATTGTTCATTCATATTATGAATAAAAACATAACATTGTTAGAATGTAATTCTCAGTTATCACTTACCAGCCCTTCTTCTCCTGGTCCTGGGAAGGTTACAGCAAGATCATGACCATTTTCATCTAAAGCTTTGATTTCAATGCCTAAGTTGGATTCAGGCTGTTTGAGCCAATTTTGCAACACTGTCTTCACATCAATGCTCTGCCAAATACCAGTGCCTGGGTTCATGTCAAGTTTCAGAGATCGGATTCCAGTATACCTTGTACCGTCTTTCATGGGTTTGATGAGTCTCAGGATTTGTACAAACACTGTTGTAGGAGTCTTGACAGGTCTCAGATATATCCACAGTTGGGCTTTTACTACTTTGTTGTATTGTATTTTAGAGCTAAACTTAAAGAAGCAACATTTGGGTTTTCCATCCACTTGCACTAGCAAATCAGCTATAAGTGAATAAGAAAAGAAAGAAATTACTGAATTTATTTCCCATTAGGAAATGAACAACCCCCCTCCATATAAATAGTTGAACATTTTTTCTACCAGGATAATGTATGCATAGGCAATCTTTTAAAATGAAATGCTATGTAGAACTTCACAGCTCAAAAAAAAAAAAAAAAAAAACCACAGAAAATAATTACTCCAGCTTTTCAGAATTTTTTAGATCTATGTATTTTCAGTTGTTCACAAAGAGTCTGTTCCTCTTCCAGAGAACTATGCACAAAGGAAAATTCTAGGAAAGAATGAACAGTGAATGAAATTTTAAAATGATGATGATTAGAGAGAACAAGAGACAGCGTGGAGGAGCAACCACTTAGAATTCTTTGGGAATCTGAGTAGTTACACTTACTGAGCAGCTGTACCAATCAGTCTGGAAGAAGGAACCCTTCCCCCAGGCCTGAATTACCTGGGGACAAGACACACTGAGTAACTTACTGAGCCTCGGGAATTAGTAGAAAATATAGTACATCTGTTATGCTTTGGCTTTGGCCTAGCCTTTTAATGGAGCAAAACTAAGCAGGTAATTAGCACAAAAAATTAGATTTTATATTCAGGCTATCTCAAAAGTTAGAAAGTATTGCCTTTAGGGCCTGTCAGTATAAGCACAAGCAGTAACAATTTCTTTTCTTTTGGTTTTCAAGATTGTCTATAAAAAGGTAAATCTCCAGGATTACTTGATAGCAGTGTTCTAAATGAAAATTATCTGTTGCACTGTGACCTGATTACTTACTAATAGAGATAATACTTTGAAACTGTTTTGAGTTTGTTTAAAGTACATAAAGTGCTGTATTAAAGCAACGTAATAGACACATGGCACAAAATCTTTCTTGTTATGCCTTCTCTGTCAAGGTCCCTATCTCCCTTTCCTGGAGAAACTATTCTTTTGAGCTGACTGTAAAAGAAATTGTATGAAATATATTATCTTTCAGAAGCAATGTTGATACCACAGGTAATAGCCCTTCCTCTTATGAAGAATAAAATATTTCAGAAGTTTATTAAGCAATGTATTTGCTTGGAAATATGAAAACCAGGTACTCTCAACAACAGTATGATGGTCAAGGTACAAGCAGGACTTCATGAGCCATAACCTACCCAATGAAACTGTTTGTTTTTTAGGCATTTTCTGATACTCAGCTCATGCTTATCATTAAGCTAAGTTTAATAATTGCTCTTACCTTACTAATACATTAAAGTATTTAAACATTTTTTATACTCTTCAATGTAACAGCTTTCAAAATGAAATATTTTAATTTGTGAATAAAAAAATACCCTGAGAGATAGTTGTGAATAACAAAATTCACTATGAGAGATAGGTTTGAATAACAAAATTCACTCTCACTTAGGTATTCAGCAGCCCTCAAAACAAGCTTAAACATGTAGCAAGTTTCTTTCTCTATTATTAGTGGAAAAACTTATTATAAATGAATATTTTAGGCACCCAAATGCAATTACAGAATTTCATGTAAGCTTTAACATTGCTTGCAGTATCTCACTGTCCCTGCCTGGTGGTATCAGGCTGTGAAAGCATAGCATGCTATATATGCCACATTAGACCAAACAGCAGCAATGCTGGGCAAGCACTTTATTTTTTAGTTTTTTAGCTCTATGAGGAAACAAATAATGCAGCAGATTTTAGTTTCATTAATATATTTCCCACTTCTTGAAAAAAAAAAAGGAATTATTTTCCCTGCAACTTACATAGAAGCCAACAGCTTGTTAAAAAGAGCCTGAAAATAGATCTGTTTCCCATAAACACTAGAATAACAGTCAGCAGAACTGTTGATATTCACTAATAGCACTACTTACATTCTGTAGGCATAGTAATGATTGTTTCCGTCGTAGCATGATAATCATCATCTTCCAAAGAACCATCACTGCTATCATCTCTCTGGACATCGTACTGATCAATCAGTTCCCGGAGCGGAGGAGCTTTGGGTAAAAGTTGTCTTATAGCATCTTTGCTGATATTAGGAGCTGTTTCCAGGCGAAGTTTGCTGAGGATTTGAATTTTTATGGCTTCTATTCTTGAAGATTTAGTGTTCTGTCTCCAGGTACATGCATTACACAGCCCCTCTTTTTCCACATTTTCTTTTTGCTCACTGTTCTCATTTAGATTCACTGGACCAGCAACAATCAGCATAAATAGGTAAATATACACATAGATTTGCAATTTTTGCATGATTTAAAAAAATCAGTACAATCTCTTTCCTTGTTCTTAGTTCTTCCTCTTGCTTTTCTTTTGCTTTTGAGTAATGCCACACACAATTTTAATGCATGTACAGTCTCAGAGACAACTTGCCACAGCAGTGAATCTTTATACTGTATTCCAAGTGGCTTTTTATATTCCAACTTGGATGAGACAAGTGTCGTCAGGATCTATGATTGGCTCTTGCTTCACAATGAATCTCGCTGTCAGAGGTTAAAACCCTGTCTGTCACAAGTCACCAAACAGTATTTTGTTACAGTCAAGGCTGAGCTGATTCATTTAACTACTTCATAAAAGGAATAAATCTATAAATTATAGAAGATATTTGGGACTTTTGAAAAATTAAAGCCTATATTAGCAATAATATAAATTGTACTTAAATTTTATTAATCTTTATAAAACTCTTGAAATTTAAATAAGTTTTAATTTGTATTTCACACCTAAAATATGAAATGTTACTTCTTAAAAAGTGAAAATGATTTTTTTATTGCTTAGGCAAGTATTCAAAGCAAAAAGATTTTTATTTGTATTGAGCCATTTTAGTGTCAAGCAATTAGTAAAATAAAAATTAGGAAAGCCTGAATTAAAAGAAAAATTAAGGTTGTAATACTTGTGAAAGATTTTCATCTATAATGTGAGCAACTTATTTTCCTGACAAAATTGTTAGCACATGTTGAAAATAATTTTTATTATGTTATATTGTGCAGGGAATTATTTTTAAGTAGTTTTTTTTTATATTAAAATTATGCTCAATTTCTGACTGGTATGCCACATCCTGTTTTAAATACACAGTGTAATATCACTCGGATGTGTCCCCTTCTGACAATGTCAACTACCAAAAAAATCTCTGAATTTAGAATAAGATTATAATAGATTTTATGACTGGCACAGCAGCACTTGTTACAATTTTCCTCAGATTTCCTATAATTAAAGTAAAAAGTATTGTATCTATACTCTATAAATTGTACCAAAATATTGTGAGCACATACAAAAGAAAGAGCACCATTATAGAGGGGTACCCTTTTGTTGTTTCCCAATACAGTAATATGTTTGCACCCCTTTACCAGTTTCTCATTTTGACCAGAGGGCAGACACCTGGCAGGGGTTTGGGGTGAGGTCTGGGAGCAGAGAATAGAGCTTTTTGTTCTCTAAATTCAAGTGGCCTCTGTAGGGATCAAACTCTCAACCCAGCTTTGGGAGCCACAAGATCTAATCAAATGAACTATTAACGAGCTAAACAAATATAGCCAGCAAGAAACAGAAGATATTTCCAGGCCAAAGGAGATTTCTTCTTTCTATACCTTTTTGGGAAGCTAAGGATTCCTAAGAGATTTAATCCATTACTTTTTTTCCCCAAGAGAATGCAGTGGTTTATATCAAATATTTATTTTTTAAGTCACTACCACTTTTGCACACCGTACACTAATTTACTGCCTCGGTGAACTAAAATGCAACTCAGTAGCCTGAAAAGTGAATGCATTTTCATCAAATTCTTAAGAGGTATCTACATCTCTTGAGAATAAACGGCCTGACATAATGCATTGGATTTGCCCATCATTAAAGATTAAGGAAAACCAGACACAAACCAGATGCCCTGAGGATTTCAGAATCTCTTTGTTATGGGATGATATTAAATCAGGCTTATAAAGTTTTATTTGTTTGGTAAATTCATTTTTCAACATATAAATCTTGAAACTATTATAATCATTGTAACATACGCTTCTATACACATCCAAGCATGTCAAACTTTTTTTTTAATAATGTGCTTACAATTGCATAGCCATTGAGAACTCAAGCTCTGGAGTCAGACTCGAATTCAAATCTCAACTTTTCCCCTTCTAACTATGTGATAATGGATGAAATTCTTCTCTAATCTTTAATTTCCTCATAGGGTTTGGGGGGGATATAATTTAATAATGCATGTAAATTGCTGAATGTAGCACCTGTCATATAGTAAGTAATTGATAACTAGTCTTGGAGTGCTTGGTATTCATTTTATTCAGAAGGGTTTGAGATTACACTTAAAGTTATTTTACAGTGAACTAGGATGACTTCAGCTTGTAGCCGCTGATTATCAGTTCACATAGGCGACCTCTTGGCCTCTAAGCCAAGTAAAATTTTCTAAGGCAGCCCTGTCACAAGACATGTTCCAGCTCTTTATTCTTATTACCTGGAATAAAATAAATTCCCAAAAGGTTGTCATTTCCACCTATAGACAGCAACAAAAAGCACGAAAATGTGGACCATGTGGCGCTAAATAGACTGCAAATCAAGAACCGGTATGTCACACTCACCTGACATGCGCAGAGCAGCGGAAAATTAGAGGCTTTGGACACACAGGTTCCCAGCGCAGGGCAAACAAGGCCACGCTCTGCCTCAGTGTTTCAGCTCCCACCCTATAAACAAGGGCTCTTTTGCAGTCAATTTTGCAACAGTCCAGGAGTATTGATTTTTATAAATATATTCTATCAGTTAGATTACCAAATACAGAATTCATGAATAATGAGAATTGTCCATATGGACCCCGAGCATAGTGCTGCAGTGCATTGTAGTATTGGTGACCACAAAAGGCTGTAATGGGAGTAAAATGGTGGCTGCCAGGCACTGTGTCAGAGACCGAGGGGTAGCTACTATTCAACAGAAACAGTTTCAGTTAGGGAAGGTGATTCATCTAGAGGAGGATCGTGGTGATGGTTGCACAACAATGTGAATGTAATTAATGCCACTGAACTGTGCACTTAAAAATGGTTAAAGAAAGTAGTAAATTTTGTTTTATCACAATTCCTAGAAAGCCGTGATGGGCTTTAAGGAAAAATTTTTCTTATGAAAAAATAAACATGTTTAGATAAGCTTTTTCAGGTATGAGTTATGTATAGGACTGTTGGCTATGAGTTCAAGGTTAACAAATAAATGCTATATCTTAAATAATGTATCTTTAAACAGAACCACACATAAAATAAAGTTATATATAGATTGGTTGTGAACAGAGGCTCACCCCACCCTGTATTTCCCCTAGGAACAAGGAATGATTCAGTATTTGTGATGACTTTATAGAACACAAATAGTGAGAATTGACTGTATCTAATCAATTTCTCTAGAGGACAGTATTGAATGGGTTAAGAAGTACTCAAGAGATTTCAAGAATTTAATTCTCCAGCGACAGGGATTGCAACTTTCCTGAGATCCCAGAGCCAGAGGGTTTCCCAGCTGTTAGAACCTTCAATAGGGTCTGACTGCTGGAGGCCTGGTTTCTGTGGCTCTCACAAAGGACACGGGTAGTTGTCATTAGGATAAGTGAGTAGAGAAGTCTTTCTTGACTGGGAGAGCTTGGGTTCTCAGCTTGTGGTCTTGTTTTAGGTCAGCCTTTTTTTTTTAGACAGAGTCTCACTTTGTAGCCCTCAACAGAGTGCTGTCATGTCATAGCTCACAGCAACCTCAAACTCTTGGGCTCACGCGATCCTTTTGCCAGAGTAGCTGAACTACAGGAGCCCACCACAACGCCTGGCTATTTTTTAGAGATGGGATCTTGCTCTTGCTCAGGCTGGTCTTGAACCTGAGCTCAAGCCATCCACTTGCCTCAACTTCTCAAGTGCTGGGATTACAGGTATGAGTCACCACACCCGGCTAGATCAGCCATCTTTAAAACCAGTTTCTCATAAGATGAACCATAGGTGTGGTCCCACCAATCACCCTCCCTCCATCCATCCCCACACCTATGGTTCATCTTACAAGGGTACATGTGAATCTTTCTAAATGCAGAATATAAATGTTTTAACACAATAACTAAGAAAATGCCATGAAGGCTATGTTAACCAGTTTGAATATTTCAAATTGTATATAAAATCAGCACACTGTACCCCATGACTGCATTAATGTACACAGCTATGATTTAATAAAAAAAATAAATAAAACCAGTTTCTCACAGGAGTCAGAATTTATGGGCCTTTGCTGTACCCCACAAGACTCGTTTCCCTCTTTGTACTTTGTGGGCTGCTGTGGGCCTTCTGCTTTCCATAACCATCAGTAAGGTGGCAAGCAAGCTTTTCTCTGTTACAAATACTCATGAGTTGTCTCAAAACAACTTTGAGGGTATAAAGTGTATTTTTAAAAAACATGTTCATGGTTTTACTTTTCCCAGAGTCTAAAAACCCCTACTGAGTGCACAAATGTAAAGACTTGCCAGAAGTTTAATGATATGAACAAAAAAGGAGGAGGAGATTAGTAAATTGAATATGAAGGATCATGCAAAATTTAACTGGTTTGGGAAAAAAACTGGGAAAGTTGTATTTTATCTGATCACGCTTCCATTTCCTTGTAATAACATCCTTTTGGTATTACTTCATCCAGATTATTCTTAAAGTCAGAAAAGAAACTACGTAGTGCTCAACTCATTCAACATCATGAGAAGGTAATCATTCCACATCGATGATAATTGATCACACTGCCTTTCCAAATATTATAAGACCAAAAAGAACAAAAACAAAAGTATTCTTGAGCTAGAGAACAAAAGTACAGGAATAAAAAACAGGAGACATGGAATATAGTTCTTGCTTTGCAGCTGACATTTTATGTAACCTTGAATCAGTCAATTAGTAAAGCCTTCATTTATAAATGTTAAGTATGTATGTATATAAGAATTCATTTATTCGTTTATAAAATATTTGAATGCCTTTTATGTACCTGGCACTGTACTATATTCTGAGGATAAAACAACGAGGCAGACACAATTACTGTCATTATGAAACCTATGATCTAATTTCTTCATATAAAATATGAGGAAATTTATAATCCTACAACTCTGGGAAGCTGAGGCAGGGGGAATGCTGAGTGTAAGAGTTTGAGTTTGCAGTGAGCTATGATGATGCCACTGAACTCTACCCACCATGACAGAGTGAGATTCTGTCTCAAAATTTAAAAAAAAAAAGGGAAATTATTTAATTAGGTATGCTCTTGTAGTTAAAGTTTACCACCTAAATCAGTAATTCTCAAACTTTTTGGTCTCAGGGTTCCTTTATACTCTTAAAAATTATTTAGGATCCTCAAAATCTTTTGTTTTTTTAGATCAGTAATATTTAACATTTTATAAATTAAAACATTTTTAGTATAGCAGCATGTATAATCATACATTCTATTTGCTAACAGAGTGATGATGTCTTCACATATCATGGAGTCTCAGAAAACTCCATTGTACCATTAAGAAAGAAAGAGAGTGAGGCAACAAAGAAATCTTAGCTAATATTATGAAAATAGTTTTTACTTCACAGACTCTCTGGAAGAGACTTGGGAACCACCCAAGGGATTCTCAGACCACACTTTGAGAACCATAGCTCCAAAGTAGTCATTTTTATACTACTCAATTGAATCCTTCCCCCTCTAACTTTCAGTCCTTTCCTCCTAATACCTGTCCGTTTACTTTTAGTGAGAAATTAAATATGGTAATTATTTTTTCTTTTTTCGCTTGGGTGGGTTTAAACCCACCACCTCCAGCATATGGGGTTGGCACCCTACTCCTTTGAGCCACAAACGCCACCCAAAATACGGCAATTTTTTAAACATTGTATATTTAGTAGCACATAATTAAATATTGCCAATAGAAGAAATAAAATATTATTATATGATAATCATGAACTACAAATTTGTGAAGAAATTTTCAGAACATTTACAGCTATGGCATATAGACTATCCTGTCAATCTTGAGGTAAGAACATTCATACTATGATAATGCCTCATAATAATGTCCCAGTTAATAAAGTTGATGTATTTCATTGTCCTTTAGAGGGAGAAGTAACCCAGGAAAACTTCGAAATATGATTTATTCCCTTTCCTTTTCCCCAAATGGCAGCACTAGCCTGTATATCATAGGTTTAAAACATAGAAAATAAAAATAAATTTATTATTTGGCTTCCTCATTTTTCCATTGAAAAATGGTACTAGTCTTAAAGACTTAGTGTTAAAGTCATATAGCTTGTACTCTCTTTTAGTAGTAACCAAACTTCTCACATGTTTGTGTTTTAATTGTTTCCTTACTTGTTCTTCCATCTCTACCCCTCTATCTCCAATAGACTGAGCTCTTTGAGGGCAGGGAATTATTTTTTATCTCTTCAACTTTTCGTCCACTACCTGGCACATAATTAGATGTGCCAAAGAGTATTTACTGAATAATCAAACCAATAAATGAATAAATGCCTCTAATTCAGAAATGCCAATTTTCTAATTTTTTGATAGGTAAAATTAGTACATATATTTATAGACTTTCCAAGTGACTCTGGTGGTCCTTTTAGTTTGACCTCAGGTGGCATGTAGCACTTCTTTTCCACCTGGCAGGGGAGATTAGTGTTACAGGTCCCTCTGTTCTTAGCACCCCAGCAGTTCTCTGAACCCTTTTGAGCATCCCAGTGCATTTTTCACATCTTCTGATCTATGCTACTCAGGTCTCTGGCTACCCCACAGTGTGTGGCTCTTAATGGAAACCATGGAACCATACTAGGAGGGTGCCATGCTGGCTGTGACACCACTACTTAAGGTGACAGCCCTTACCCGACACAAGTTCTTATTTAGGTCAGAGTTAGTTTAATGAGCATCAAAGGTAGCTAGGGAGTAGAAATCTCAAAAGACCAGTGAGATTGGGGGGGCGGGGGGAGTTAGTTTAAGCAAGAGTAGAACAATGTGCTTTGCCTTGACCCAATGGGAAAAACAGAACTGTTTGTAAGCCTTGCCATTTTCTCCTCTTTATTCGGCTTTTTTATAAAGTATTAAGTTTCTCAGACTTCTTTCTCTCCTTATTTTTCCCTCATACCAGCAGGAAGAACCTTTTCCCCCAAACTGGGGTGGAGTTCATCACCTCTGTGAGTAGCTCATGGAGGTGGGCCAAGAGTCAATCTATTTTCCAGAATACTCTCTCTCAAGCTAAGTTCCTTAGCTCCCAGAAGGATCCGTGAGTTCCATAAGTAGTTTCATAAAAGCTGTGTCTTTATGTATATTCTGTGTCATCTAGATAGCCACCATCCGAGTACTGCCTCAGCATCTTCAGTTCTACAGCATCTACAAAGTTAGGCTTTACAGCTGAGTGTTTGATTATAATCGAGTTGGCATCCAGTGCCATCTAAAGTCAGAGGGGTTGATGTTTATACAGTATTCATGGGAGTTCTCAGGGTTTTTTTTTTTTTCTTTAAAAGGAATCTTTACATTATTCAAACTTGAGAACTATCTCAAATAATTTTCTTTTTCCATCAATAGCAAATAAGCTTAGCACTTAAGTCCTTTGCCCTAAGGCCATGGTTTGAATTTGGAAAAAGTCTGTGATTCACTAATACAGCCCTTTTTACTGAACTTAAGTTTTCTTTCTGTCTACGTTGAATGTACATGCAGTGAGATAACATGTAGGAATGTCTCAGATTGGCTAACATACATTATACCAGTCTTTTCTTTGGCTCTCAAACTTGCTAGCCACATCATCACTCCTGGTTTGTAGATTTCCACATCATTGCCCACTTCCCTAGATTCAGAAAGCACAAACTTCTACCTAAAGCTACAAATTTTCTTTTCCAAATTCAATGAAATTAAACTTTAAGAATTTACAAATGGAAAACTGAGCATAATGACAATTTTCTTTATTTGGGTGACCAATTTTCTTTATGATGCTTTGCTTTACTTTAGAACAAGGACATGGCTTCCAGAGCAGATGACTATACAGATTGACAGAGACATTGCTCTAGTTATAACATTTTTGCCTTTACAATCATTAAGAGTTAAGCTTTCTAATAACCAATAACTCTCCCAAGAAAGTAAATTATAAAAGAAAATCTTGTAATTTTCGGGGTTTTGTTTTTGGGGAATTTTGAAACCCACTGACACTCAATACAGAGTATGTCTCCACAAATAAAAGATTAAAAATGTATTTTTAGATTTTAAAACTTAAAGTTTTCAAGCCATTTTGTAAAATTTTAACTCCTTCTTTACTCAGTGGCTTGGAAGGAGTAATAGCCTTAGAAAACTTCACTTCTTTCTAAGACTGTTGAGAAAATATTTTTTTATTTCCTTGGAATTGTCTAATATATTGTTTTCCATAATTCACAGAGGACTGGCTTTCAGAGAGGCATTCTATTTCTAAACTCTTTTACAAATTCCTAGAAAGAATGCTTTAAAAATACATTCATTTGTTCATCTATGCATTTGTTTATTAAATACATATTGATCACATGGCTTATGATAGGTACTATGCCAGGAATTGGAGACAGAAAAAGGTGATGCTTTTTTGGCTTAAGGAAAAAAATTGAATTTTAGGACCCTAAGGATTTTAAGATTATTACATCCAATCTACTCACAAACAAATAGAGAAACAGAGGCCCAGAAAGTGATTAAATGCTTTAAATTAGAATTAAAGAACATATTATTTAATTTACAAATGTAATTTGAATTGAAATACTTTTGAAGCACCAAGAACTTCTTTATGTTGAGTTAAGAATTTTTTTTAATGTTCTAAAATTAACAAATAAGGTCAGTGCTCAATTTCCTGGGTCAATGCCATAGTGGTGCCCTTTGTTCTTGGACCTAGTCCCTGGTTTTGGCTTGGCAACTGAAAGACCCAATGACCTGCTTTTGGCAATTAGTATAGGTATTTTAGTGTCTACTGACTAAATGTACTTTGGGTGCCCATTTGCTCAGATATTGGGGGCCAGTCTTTTGTTATAGAATGTTACTATTTAACTCATTTTTCAATATTATAAATTATATGTCTATATTCTTAAAATTTAAACTTAGTAAGTTAATAGTTTCTAAAAATTTTAACCATGAGGAGTTCTTTGACTTTCTAATTAGTTTAAAAGTAGATACAACTTTGAATTACAATAAAAAAATATTTTTTTTTATTTAATCAGATTTCATATGAACATTCTGGCCCCTGCTGGGAACTCTAAGAACTACATCACTTCTGCTATCAATTTTCCTAAGGTCATAAAGACTTCCGCTTAAACCTTGAATTTAGTTTTATATGCAGCATTGTCTTTTTTCTTTTTTTGTAACATGCAAAATTTTATGGAATAAAATCTATATGTAAGGCATTACTATGATTAAGACTCAAAATCTGTGTTAAATAATGGATATTGTTATAGGACACAGTGAATTTAAATCTCCAGTAACACAAAATTCTCTGCCTTAATTTTAAATATCGTAGAACCTCTGTATATTGACCACCCAAGTTACTGTAAAAAATGGGTCAACGTATGTAGGTGGTCAACTTGTAGTGTATATCCAGGGGATGAAGATTAGGTCAAGTTAAAGTAGCTGCCAATGTAGGGAGGTGGCCAAGTATGGAAGTTCTATGGTATGTTTTTTTATCCCTACTCAAATTCAAAGGAAAAAAATCTGATGAGAGGAACAGGTGAAATTCAAATACTTGATAAAGTGTGGTATGGCAAAGACTCCTTACTTAGAATTTCATTTCATCAAATACTGATGAGCACCCACTGTGTGATTGCAAGTAAGCATTGACTATGCAGTCATGTGCCTCACAAAGACATCAATGGACCACAAGTATGACAGCAGTCCCGTAAGATTAAATGCAGCCGAAAAATTTGTACTGCCTAGTGTTGTCTCGATGATCCTGACCCTGTGTAGGCCTAGGCTAATGTGTGTCATTGTGTCTTAGTTTCTAATAAAAAGTTTAAAAAGTAAAATAAAAATTAAAAAAAAAGAAAAAAGTTTATTCTTATCCTTACAGAATAAGGGTAGAGGGAAAGAAAATATTTTTGGACAGCTGTATAAGGTGTGTTTTAAGCTAAATGTTCTTATGAAAGAGTCAAAAAAAAATTAAAAAGTAAAAGTTCATAAGGTAAAAATGTTGTAATAAGCTAAGATAAATTTATTATTAAAGAAAGAAAAATATTTAAATTCACTTAGTATAACCTGAGTGGTATTTATAAGGTCTACCAGTAATGTACTGTAATGTTCTGGCCTTCACATTCCCTCACCACTCACTCACTGGCTCACCTCGAGCAACTTTCTGTCCTGCAAGCTCTATTCATGGTAAGTGCCCTAGGCAGATATAAAAATTCTTTATATTTTATACCATATTTTGACTGTACCTTTTCTATGTTTCATGTTTCTATACACAAATACTTCTTATTGGGTGATAGTGACCTACAGCATTCAGTACAGTAAGATGCTATAGAGAAGCCTAGAAACAATAGGCTATCCCATACGGCCTACCTGTGTAACAGACTTTACCGTCTGGGCTTGTGTAAGTACCTTTATGATGTTGCACAACAATGAAATTGCCTAAAGACTCATTTCTCAGAACACGCATCCATCATTAAGCAACACATGAGTGTATTGATATTGAACATTGCCCTACCCTACACTCCCAGCAGGGGGAAGGGAACAGTTAAAAAACAACACTTCCTGTAGCTCAGCAGCTAGGGCACCAGCCACATACACCGGAGCTGGCGGGTTCAAACCCAGCCTGGGCCTGGCAAACATTAATAACTACCACCACCACCACCCCTAAAAAGTAGCTAGGTGTTGTGGAGGACACCTGTAGTCCCAGCTACTTGGGAGGCTGAGGCAAAAGAATCACTTAAGCCCAAGAGTTTGAGGTTGCTGTGAGCTGTGATGCCACAGCCCTCCATGGAGGGCAACATACTGAGACTCTGTCTCAAAAAACAAAACAACAACAACAACAACAAAACAGCACTTCAGCAGAACAAGATTATGGCCTGGAATACGGACTATAAGACAAACCAATAGTTTCTTGAGTGTAGTCGAAATGATTTATATACATGGGAGACTTAGGAGCAGGGAGTGGAGGAAAGATGGGAGACTGGAAACAGGATTATAAAACCTTCCTATTCAAAAACCTATGAATAAATAAAGACTTTTGCCCTGGCAGTTTCTTACAAGGTCCTTGGACAAATTATTAACCTTTATTTCCTCATCTGCAAAATGCAAGAATTAGTCCAATTGTGAGCACTAAATGAGATAATAAGGTAAAGTGCCAAGAGTACCACCTAATACAGAGAAACTGCTTCATGAATATTCAGTATTAAAATAAGGATCAACAGCTAATACAATAATGCCAGTAGTACCTAACAGTATTTGGATCGTTAATTCTAATTCGCATTATAAACCTTTGTAAAATTGAAAATTTATAAATTAAACCTTGGTAAAGGGAAGAATGGGTATATGATTTACACAAGAGAGATAATACAAACAAAATGACTAGAAAACTAAATAAAAGTGGGAAAAGACAATAGGAAAATTCTAACAAAAGGAAAACTGGGGTCATGATATGAGTTGAAGGCAGAATTGAATTTAAAGCAGAAAACAATCTATAGAGAGGATATACCTTTCATAAATCTTAAAGCACTGATTGATAATCTAATAAAAATAAATTGTAAAAACTTCAGAACTAAAGGAGAAAGGTTAAGAAACAAAATAGTAATACCAGTCTTTCATTCACTTTATGGATCAAGCAAGCAAAAGTTAGTAATGTTATAAAGTATTTGAAAAATGAAATTAATAAGTTTGCTGAAAAAAATTGGTATTGAACTCTATATCCTGGTAATTGAAAATCAATCTTATTTTTAAAATCCCATGAAACATTTACCTAATTGACTATATATTGGTGCATAAAAAATCTTTTAAAAATTTCAAAATTTAGAAATAATCCAGATTCTCCAAACACAGTGTAACTAAACAAAAATGAATAGCCAAAATAAAAATCAACATCTCTTCTATTACTTGAAAATATAAATATGATTTAAAACAACCTTTGGTACAGAGAAGAAACAAAACTGGTAATGCAGAATGTGTTCAAAATAACAGTTAAAACATTACATACCAAAACCTGTAGGAGACAACTACTGCTGTATTTAGCAGATATGCAGAGCTTCAAATACTATACATATCTTAATAAAAAAGAAAGTATGAAAATGACATTTAACAAAAAGTTTAGAAAATGAACTGTTAAATAGTCTATAAATTAATCCTAAAAAAGCAGAACCAAAACTAAAAAAAAAAAAATTGTAAGTTGAGTCAGAAACAACAAATTAATAGAATTGATAATACAAATCTATGACATGTTTCCTTAAAGAAAAAAGAAAACACAAACTTAGCTTAACTCATCAAGATGTTATATTTATATCAATAAAATATTATAAAGTAGAAGGAGAAAGATGAATGATTTACAGATATTGTAAGAGAATCAAAAAATTGAGTTTATGTAAAAGCATTATCCAAATAAATTTGAAGACCTGTATGAAACTAAAATATAGTTTTTTTAGAAAAATAAAACCCAAAAAGAAAGCAGAATACTTTCTGAAAAATCATAGCCAATAAAGTATTCTTCCAAATCCTCAAAGGACAGATAATATAGAACAATATTTTTCAAAATAGTGTTTTAAGATCAGCATTTTATTTTTACCTAAATAGAACAGAATAATAATAGCATAGAGTACACACTCAGAGTAAAGGGTAAATATTATGTGAATTTTTGTATTAGTGTATGTATCAGTTCTCCTTTTGAAGTTGTGTTTCTTACTGTAGTTCATTGTCAAACTACTCTACAAGCCATGGTTCTAAAATTTAAATGAATTAACAAATAAAAATAAAGTCATAAAAAATTTCAGCTACCATAATAATTATACTAAAATTTTGCAAAAAGATGCCCTTCAAAATAACATCCAAAACTAAACCAAACAGGATCGGCGCCCGTAGCACAGTGGTTACTGCACCAGCCACATACACCGAGGGTGGTGGTTCTGAACCCAGCTCCGGCCTGCTAAACAACGACAACCAAAAAATAGCCAGGCATTGTGGTGGGCACCTATAGTCCCACCCAGAGTTAAATCTCTGAAGGCTGAGGCAAAAGAATCGCTTAAGCCCAAGAGTTTGAGGTTGTTGTGAGCTGTGACGCCATGGTACTCTACCAAGGGCAGTAACAGCGAGACTCTGTCTCAAAAAAAAAAAAAAAAGAAAGAAAGAAAAGACAAAGCCAAACAAAGTAAAAACACCCAAGAAGAATTCAGCTAGAAGTATGAAAGCCCTATGTTAGTAGTTCTCACCTTTGACTGGGGTTAAGCTCTTAGGAAATGCACAATGCCTGGGCTTCACAGTAGACCAATTAAATCTTTGGTGATGGAGCCCTGGATATCTATAATTTTTTAAACCATACAAAGGGATTGTAATATGCAACCAGGGCAAAGAACCATGACCCCAGATGAAGAAGATATTAAAACTCAAATACTAAATTGAAAGACATGTCCTTTTCTTGAAGAGGCAGATTCAAATCAATAGTGTATAAATGCCATTCTCTTTAGCCTATAAATGCAATGTAATTTCTAATTAAAGTATCAATAGGTTTTTAAGCATAACAAATATTTTAAAATAGCCTGGTAAGTTTGATTAAGGAAAAGAAATAAGAGAGGACTAGCACTAATGGATGTGAAAAGACTTAAGATGTACTAAATTAAAATACCAACTATGATGATAAATTTGACTATTTCGTTTTTCGTTTGTCAGGTTTTGCTTCATGTGTTTTGAAGCTCTGTAATGATATGCATACATATCTGTGGTTATTATGCTTTCATGCTGAATTAAATCATCAGCTCTTTCATCATCATAAAATTTTCCTCTTTATCTCTGGTAATGTTTCTTGTCCTGAAATCTGCATTATCTGATTTAAATATAGCCATTCCAGTTTTCTTAGGATTACTATTTGTATGTTATATATTTTTCCATCCATTTACTTTAAACTTATCTGTGTCTTTATTTTTCTTTCTTTTTTATTTTTTTTTTTTATTGAATGGTAACTATGTACATTAATGCACTTCTGGGGTACAGTGTGGGGTTTTCACACACAATCTGAAACACTTCCATCAAACTAGTTAACATAGCTTTCGTGTCATTTTCTTAGTTATTATTTTAAAATGTTCACATTCTGATCTTAGAAAGATTCACTTGTACCCTTGTAAGATAAACCTCAGAAGTGATCCCTCCAATCCCCCTCCCTTCACCCATTCCCTCCTCCCCTCTCCCTCCCCCCTTCCCGTATTCTTATGTGTCTTTATTTTTCAATTGGGTTTCTTATAGACCACATATTGTCATATCTTTTTTTTTTTTTTCAGTCTTGCATCTTCTGCCTTTGATTGGGGCATTTAGATTATTTACACTTCCTTTATTTATGAATATGATTTGTTTCAGTCTAGCGTCTTGCTATTTTTGTCCTATCTTTGTTCCATTTTTCTTCTTTTTCTATTTTCTTTCAGATTGAGTATTTTTTAGAGTCTTATTTGATCTCCACTATTGATATATTCAGTATGCATGATTGTTATTTATTAGTGGCTGCTCTAGAGTTTATAACATGCATCTTTAATTTATCATAATCTGACTTCAAATGATATTTTACTCCTTCACGCATAACATAAAAACCCTAAAACAATACATTTCCATTTCTCCTCTCCCCCATTTGTGTGATTACCGTCATACATTTTACCTCTTCCCATGTTATACATTCTCTAATACATTGTTGTTGAGAAGTCAATTTTCTTATGTATTTATGCATCTATTTATAATTTCCAGTGTTCTTTATTTCCTGTGTAGAGCAAGTTTCTCAAGCGCAACAGTATTGACTGTTGGGCTGACTGATTCTTTGTTGTGGGGAGCTTGCCTATGTACTATAGGATGTTTCTCAGCGTTCCTGGCTACATTTGTTAGATGCCAGTAACAACTCTCGCCCATGTCATGCCCACTAAAATTGCCTTAAGACATTGTCAAATGTTCCCTGGGGGCAAACTGAGTGGTTCCCCAACTAAGGACCACTGTTGAAGATTGACCTGTCTATATAGTAACATTTTTCTTAAGGGTGAAAAAAATCCTTTAATCTCTTACTTTAGGACTATTGATGACAAATTCTGTTTATCTGAAGATGACATTATTTTGATTTTATTTTTGAAGAACATTTTCGCTGGATATAGAATTCTATATTCCCAACATTTTTCTTTAAGTGCTTTAAAGATGTTATTTTATTGTTTTTCAGATTGTGTTACATCTAACAAGAAATCAGCAGCAGTTCTTCTCGGTGTTCCTGTACAGAGTATGTCTTTTTCTTTGTAATTTTCAGATTTTCTGTCAGTGCTTCTCAGCAATTTTATTATAATGTGCCTTCATATGGCTTTCCTTGTGTTAATCCTAGTAGGGATCCATTAAGTTTTCTGGATTGGAAGGTTTATGGTTTTCATTAAATTTGGAAAAAATTAGTCATTATTTACAATTTTTTCTCTATTGCTTTCTAAGACTATAACACAGATGTTAATGTGGTCCCACAAGATCACAGAGGCTCTGATCATATTTTTTTTCAGTCTTGTTTTATTTCTGTGCTTCAGTTTTAAAAATATGTATATTTTGTTCACTTTAAACCTTGGGATTAACAGGGAATGTGCTCTAGTTTTTTTCCATTGCTATTTCTTCTAGTTCACTGATTTTTTGCAGTGTCTAATTGTCTGTTAATCTCATCAAGTGAATTTTTCATTTCAGGTATTATATGTCACTCCTAGAAAACCCATTTTTTATATCTTCCGTTTCTTTCATTATGTTAACGCTTTCCTTTAAAACCTTGAGCATATTTATGATGGCTGTTTTAAAGTCCTTGTCTGTAAATTCCATCATTATGCCTTATTTATTTGATTATTTCTATTGACTATTCCCCACCCCCAGTTTTGAGTCACATATTTTGTTCATTTCTCTTGTGTAGTAAATTTTTACTGGAAATTGTAAATATTATGTTGTAGAGTGTTGGAATTTTTTTGTCTTCCTTTAAAGAGTGTTGAATTTGCTTTATAGGGAGTTGTTACTTATAGATCAACTTAATGTTCTAGAGACCTACTTTTTAGCTTGCTAAAGTGGGTCTACAGTAGCCTTTACTCTAGAACTACTTTAGCCCAGTTACTCATTGACAACCTTTCTAGAGTCTTTTAATGCCCTGGGGATTCAACAAGTCTTTCTATCCTGGCTGCTTAAAACTTCCAGCTCATTGTGAACTCAGAGAAGTGTTTAGCATACAGTTCCCCAGGAGTTTTTGCCTGGCCTGTGATGTTTTACTTTACTCATGTATAACCTGTTTCAGATTCTAAGGGATTCCTGTGCAGACTTTGAGAGCTTTTTCTTTGCAAACTCCCTTTTCTCTGTCTAGATCCAGCTGACAGGTAAATGAAATATGACCTAGTGTGGGCCACTAAACTCTCAACTACCATAAATGAATGACTACCACATTTTTAGTTGGCAATGAGTTAGTCACTATGTCAGGCACTTCATATGTATTATAACATTTTATCCTCACAAAAGTCTATAAAATAAGTGTTATTTCTCCATTTATGTTTGAATTAAGGATTTCGGGTGACAATGCTCTGGTGAAAAACAAGCTGTGTCTGTGTGTGGTGTGATGTGTTTATGTACAAATCCTCCCGTGTGTCTCTTTGTCATAACCTATCAGACCTGCTGGATAAAACATACCTTGAGAACACCAGTTTGTTCCATGGTAGGTGCTAGTGGAAGCATATTAGGCATTTCCAGTGAGGTGCTGGTTCTCCCAGATGGTCTGTGCAGATGTATAGAATTCATTCTTCTTCAGTTATATTAAAATTGTCTTTTTCTCTCAGTTATATAAAAATTAGCTGGTTTTATGTATCGAAAGATTTAGTTTCTCTAATAAATACAATCAATGTGACTGATTTAGTTAGCAAAATTGCAAATAGTTTTAAAAGTTAATTTTGTAAGGTTCTATACTGAGTACCATTGTCCAAAAAAGAATTAATAAAGACATGATGCCCCTGATGACCTCATATTCCATCAGGGGAGACAGACTTGTAAACAGATATGTTAGAGTAGAAGGTGGTAAGTGCTCTTCTGAAGACCGAGCAAAGAGCTGCCAGTGCAAAAGCACAGAGGACTGTGCCTGAGGGAGTCAAGAAGGTTTAACAGAATAAGTGACATTTGAGCTAGATCTTGAAGGATGGGCAGGAGTTTGCCAGGTGAATGAGGTTATCTCTATATAAAGTGCCTAGTCCAGGCCCAGGCACTTGGTAAGACCCAATAAATGTTATATCTAGTTCCAGTAAAGGAAGTATTCCAGGCAGAGGACACAGGTCAGTTCAATTCAAGGAGCACTTATTGAGTACCTTGTATATGTCAAGGTACTATTCTAGTTCTTTGGCCCTATGTGCCAGGCACATCTTGTGAAGACAGATAATTATACAAGGGTCTGGTGTGAGCCATGTCCAGATCTACTATTTATAGATTTTGTTCTCAAGATGGGGCAGGGATGTTTGTTTTAACACTGCTGACACACTCCATCTTGATTGCAAACCCTACTACAGCAGCATTGACAGCATTGAGATGTCAGCTGCTAATGACTGTTCTAGATTCAGTTTCATGAAGGCAGTGGTGACAGTCTAGCCTGGCTTCCCCCTGTGTCCTGGGCCACTTTGGTCTGGGGGTGGGGGGTTAGATTTAGGTATCAACTCTTCCTCATAGCATGTATGTAAAATGAACTAAACATACTTCATCCCTAAATACACTTTTTTGACATATTTTAAGATGACTATTTGGAGGCCTACACACAGGAATAGCCCTGCAAGGTAAGCTTTTGTTAAGGAGAATTTCATTTGTAGAGAAAATCTGTATCAGTGTAATGAACAGCCAGACATTCTCTGAGCTCACCCTGTCCTTCACCCCTTTCTAGATCTAGGTTACCATCTGTTCTTTCTGGGGGCATCTCTGAGATGACTCTAGATATTTTTCACCTACATAACAAGACTGCATGTGGCCCATGTCTTTCCTCTTCTCTCCCTCCTGTGACCTATGATGCCACTTTCCCCAGAGCCCAGAGAAACATGGTCTGAGGCCATTGTTCTTTGGACACATTCATTTCCCCTAAAATATTTACTCCTAATACCGTTAGGAGTAACTAAAATAAGAAAATAAACTCCTATTTCCCCCTCTGTCCAATGAGGAAGATTTTTAAGTAGTAACCACTTGCCTTTGAATTTTCATATTTTGTATGATTCCCATGCATACATGTACATGTTAATATACATTTGTATGCCTTTTTTTCTACTATCAGTTTATTTTATAGACTTGAATTACAAGTCTTCAGGGGAAAAACTTAGACTTTTATACAGATGGAAGAGTCCAGACACTTGCATTTCTCTTCTATCTGTTAACAGAAAAAAAAAAAAAAATCCAACTATGTAAAATACATTAGAACCTCTGTAAGTTAACCACCTAGGGGACTGTAACAAACTGATCAACATACAGAGGTGGTCAACATAAGGAGTTAGGTCTACTGTACTGATACATATAGGAGGTATATATATGGTCTGTGAAAATTAGGTCAAGTTAAGAAGGTGATCAATATAGGGAGATGGTTAGTGTAGGAAGGTGGTCAACTAGGAGTTCTACTGCAATTTCAGACAGGTTTGTTCTGAGCTGACTGTGTATGACCATTGGCCCAGAGCACATGACCTCAAATGATCCTCAGAAAACGTGCTCAAGGTAGCCATGTTACAGTTTTATTTTATACATTCATGGAGACAAGAATATGTATAAAATTATAAATCCATGCATGGAAGGTGTATGTTGGTATGGCCTAAAAAGGCAAGACATCTCAAAGTAGGGGCTTTGGTGTATAGGTATTAAGTAAAGAACCCTATAGAATTCATAGATTCTTTAATTTATAATTGGTTAAAGAAATAAAACTGTCTAAAGTCTTGGATTGTTTTAAGATAAAGAAGTCTGTTAATCAAAAGTAAGCCACCAGACAGGTACTGGGCTCAAGTGATGTATTAAGTAAATTGATCACTGCAGGTGTGGTCTAATCTTTGTCTTGTGTGGTGTCAGGTTCTGTTAATAATTTAGTATCTTATTGTTACAAGGAGTAACTCCAAAAGGAAGGGGGCAGAATGAGGTGTGTCTGACCTCCCTTCTCCTCATTGTTGGTAACTCAGTTTTAAGGTTTTTCGGGGTTCCACATGCCCAAAAGGGATCTGTTGAGTTGGCTAAAGAGTTTAGGATTTTAGTTTAGTTTATACAGCTCACTGACTCCATGAGTGTTTTGTGCTCTATCTTTAATGAGCTCATCCTACCTGGCCAACAAATCTTGACGCTTTATTCTATGATACAGTAGGTAATAATAGAATAAACAGAATATATACTGTTATGTAAATTTGTTATGCTAAAGATGTAGACCCCTACATGTCCACATCTAAAATAGAACATTTCTAAATATAAGGAATTGTCTATGACTATTACCAGTGGGAGTTTTACTAGGCATAGTTGGTTACAAACAATAGCAATAATGTGCCAGGTGTTTTACGAACATTATTTTATTTAATTTTCACTGCAATTTTCTAAGATAGGAATTATTCTAACCATTCCTAACCATACAAATTAGGAAACTAAGGCACAGAACTTTCCTAAGACTGAAAATGGTAGAAATGGGATTTGAAACCAGGTCTACTGAACTCCAAATCTACTTTCTTTCCACTGTAGTAGTTTTCTACTATTAATGCTGCCATTTATTATGTTTCTCTTGTATGTCAGTCACAAAGTAAGATGTTCAAATATATTCTCCCTAAGCCTCCAAAATTTTCTTTACTATTTTTCAAATTTTTTTTGACAAGTAAAACTTTTATGGTGTACAACGTGTTTTGATGTATGTACACATTGTGGAATGGCTAAGTCAGTCTATTTCATATATGTGTTACCTCACATACTTATTTTTTATGGGGAGAACACTTAAAATCTACTCTTTCATTGACCTAAGTGGGAAGAAGCTGAGCAATAAAATATAATTTTAAAAAGTTTACTTGAGCCAAGATGAGGAAAGCTGCCTGGACGACTCAAACCCAAGGAACTGTGGATATAAACTCCATTCAAACTTTGTTACAAGCAGGTTTTTAAGAGGAATAGTGGGGACAAGGAGTGAGATGAACAAAGTTGTTTGTCAGGAATTCTCCTTAGTTTACAGAAATGACATTGATTAGTGATTGGCTGTAGTTGTGGAGCTATGGTCTCCAGCCTGTGGCACTCTGAAGTTAATTTACAGCTACTTGTGGTACCTATCACAAACAGTTTCAAGAAATGATTACTTAGCACAAGGTGAGAAGAAGCGTTGTTTTTTTTTTTTTTTTTGTACTAAGAGCAAAGTTTATTTTGGCAAATAAATTGATCCTGCTATGATTTGTCTTTAATAAAATGGATAAACTAGAGAGAAAAAAATACGTTCAAAAATAAGAAATTATGGTCCACCTGTGTTAGAGTCTAGCCTCATCTATAGAACGAGACACAGCTGTTTAACTAAACATCTGTTCACAGAACTAAGAGAGTGGCCAAAGGATATAAAATGATATACAGTGGTCATATTTGCTCCAATTTGGTTTTTTCTTTCCTGCTTCTTAGTTCTAAGGTAACATATTAGAACATGTTTTAATTATGTAAGACCTTTTTTAAATTAAAGACATATATATATTATACACACATTTTTTTTGTTGTTGTTATAATTGTGTTCCACCCCCAAGAAGTGTGCCCTACACCATGACCCTCAACCACCGCCCCGGCCCTGTTCCCTTAGTCTCCTACCCCACCTTGTATTAGATCATTTACTGCCTTCATATTAGAATTGAGTACATTATACTGCTTGTAATGCTTTACTAAGCAAGAATGGGTTCCACCTCATTCTTATGCCTCACTGGGCCTGATAATTTACAAGAGGCTTCTACAGATTAAGAGTTCCTTTTCTTTCTCACCCTTCAAACAATTAAGTCCCTTGCTTATTAAAGCCACACAGCCAGCACATTTTATGGATCTCAACTTCAAGCTTAGGTATGAGACTTCAAAGCTTATTTTCTTTCTATTACGTTATACCAGAGGTTCTCAGCCCTGAACATATATTCGAGTCAAGTGGGAAACTCTGAACAAAGGCTTACCCCTAGAAAGTCTGATTTAATTGGTCAGGAATAGAGCCCAGGTGATTTTAATATGCTGTTTGGTTTGAGACCACTGCTCTCAAAAATTAAAATCAGAAGGGCAGTTATACTTATCATGACAACTTGGTGGGAAATACTACTTGTAGACAGTTTTTAAAGTGACTACCTTTTCCTAGAAAGTGCTGAAGAACATAGAGGAAGGAACATGGGAATAAGATAAACCCAACTTTGAACTTCAGCTTTGACATTTTCTCCCTGAGTGGCCCTGTAGCCAGAATTTCTCTTCAAGTCCTTGATCCTGAGGTTGGAAGAACGAAACAGACTAGTCAAGTAAGTAAGAGGATAGAGTTTATTGAAAGATAAAGGGATAAGAGGAGAAAAGAAAGTCAGAGCCTTCAGCAAGCCCGAGGAAGAAACCCAAGTGAGAACCCATTTGGACCTTCTGTCTAGGGTTTATATATTGCTTTTCCTACCCCGTGTGCAGGAGTTTGGGGAGAAGTAATGTATGTCTGGAACATGTCACAGTTGGCCAGCAGCCAGCAGGCAGAAAATAATCCTAAAATTAGCAAAGGAATGTGGTCATTGGATTCCTCACCTCAAGTGAGGCATTAGGGTGTGTGCTTCTCACTGCAGGAGGAAGGGCCGAGATGAGATATTGCCCTGGCTGCTTTTTTTGGTGACCTTGCGTGAGCCCAGAGAATGTGGCTTCCTGGAAAGGGCCTGTTTGTGCCTAGAGATGAAGGTCTGTGATGAGCCTGATTGCTGAGCTTACCCAGGCCTAGAAAATGGGGGTCCCTGTCCAGCCCTGAATGGGGGAACCCTGCAGCAGCCCTTGAAAAGTTATTAAACATTCCATAAAATATTGATTATATAAGAAATATAAGGTGTTCTTGAAAAGAGGGTTCTACTTTAGGTCACATGAAGTGAATGCTGCCTCTAGTGGCCTCCTATTGGGGGATCATTGTGCATGTAACGCACTGAAAATTTCTGTGAGGAAATTTTCTAGTTCTCCTTATCAACTTGACTCAAAAGTACATCTTCTGCCTCCCACAAGCTAAAACATCCCCAAACTGCCAGAGGCCCTCCTCATTACAACTGCTCAGGGGTGATTCCTTTATTGCCAAGTCATTAAGAAATTATTGGGAGGTGATAGGAAAGGAAATTTTCCTTTTAGCCATAGATGCCAGGGCAAGACATGGCATCTATGGTGGAAGGGAAAAGAGAAGGATATTTTAATGTTTTATACTGTATTAGACATGAAGTCTATTTTACCATAGGGAAAATGTCTGAATGATAGTTTGGTTTCCTGTTATTTAATTAAAGTCGATTCATAATTTTGCTAGAAATTTACAATTTTATATGCAAATATCAGTGTATTTCTTTGACCTTTTGAGTTAAATAGGCTTTGAGGGACTAGTGCGAAGCATTTATAACATTGCTTCTATGAGAAATATGAGGCCAATACTTGGGACTCCAAGAAATAGTTTCTCTCAGCTATAAGGCAGCTTAACAAATACAGTGTTCACTGGCTATCTAGAGAAGGAATGAGGTAACTCAAATCCTCTTTACTCCCTGGAGTTGAGCAGAACTTTAATAGCTAAACTCCATTATAAGATCACAGCACAGTTGAGGGAACAGGCCCTTTCTTTTCCTTCCTTTTTCATGAGCAAGTGACATGAGCACATTGTAGACATTAACATGCACATGGATTGGGTTTAAAATCAGTTATGACCTCACTGTCAGTGGAACATAGGACACTGGTTGTCCACACTAGGCAGGGACAAAACATCCCTTAAGTTACCGTCTTTTGTTTTCAGTAATCAGGTGCCTTTCAACAGCAGGGCTTTAGGAGATGAAGTGGCTCCTGCAGTAAAATAATATAGTAGGAATGAGTATGATGGCTGTGGGGGTGGTTCTGTTTGCCCTAGAAAGCTTACAGAAAGAAAATGACAAACTCAGGGATTTATATATTTAGCTCAAGGAGATTCAGAAAGCTTCCTGACTACCCAAAAGAATGTCTTACTTCTTGTACTACAGTGCTGAAATGTCCCAAGTTTGCTTCTGTAGTTGTCTGCATTACAACACAGCTTTTCTAAATATAAATTAGGGATCCTGAAGATACGAATATCTGGGTAGGTTCTAATGCATCTGACTACTTTAAATTAACAACATATGCTGCTGAATTGTAGTTGTTGTAGAGGCAGTCCTCTTCCTCCTCTTATAGGTGGAAGGCCTATAAGTAAACCTTTAAACAGTTCCATTTTGTGAGAGCAAGTTTGAAGTCTTTTGTGAATTAGAATGTAAAAATACCTGGATAGCACTCTCTATGTGGCTCAGGACCTTATCATGTAGAAATGATTCAAGGCCGAGCCTCAGGGGGGCTGGCCTGCAGGCAGGTACCAGTATATCTCAGGAATTTTCAGACTACTCCCTAGGATGGATAACTGCCTCCAGATGGTCTGTTGAAGGTCAAGCATTCAATCAGCTTATTTTCCCAGAAACTTGTTTTATGGTCTTATTTTCATTATAGGGTTTAAGAATAGTTATAAAGTTAGTGGAATGGTTTTTGGCTAATCAACAGACTCCTTGGCACCAGGCTGTGCTGGGGCCATCTCAGGAGTTTTGAATCACTTGTTTATTGATTAATTGTGTGTACGTGTAGTATGGTCTATATACGCTTTGGTAGAATAAAGAACTTTGCTGGGTTGCCAGAAAGAGCTCCAGTCCCTTATTCTCCAACATTTCTCTGCTGCACCGCATCATGCGCCCGTACACACGACATTCACGCAACATCCTCTCTCTGATAATCTTAGCCTCTTGGCCTCTCTTTGCCTGATCACCTGTAATAATTTCACCTGAAGAAGTTGATTGGCAAGAGGATTGTGAATCTCTTCAAGGCTAATCCCCACTACTTCCCATTGCTTCCAGACCCAGATCTAGTCCATAATTAGATTTGAATCCTGGAAGACTTCGGGGAAGAAGGGGAAAGAGAAAAATTGGCAAATATGCACAATAATTTAGTCCTTTTTTTTTTTTTAACAACAGAGTCTCATTCTGTTGCCCAGGAGCAATTTCAAACTCTGGGCTCATGCAATGCTCTTGCCTCAACCTCCTGAGTAGCTGGGACTATAGGCTTATACGTATACCATGCTCGGCTAGTTTTTCTTTTCTTTCGTCTTTTTTTTTTTTTTTTAAATGTGTGTGTGGAGGTGTCTCTTGCTCAGGCTGGCCTTGAACTCCTGAGCTCAAGCAATCCACCCACCTCAGCCCCCCAGAGTCTAGGATTACTGACTTTCACCATTTCCATTCTGATGATTACAGTCTTAGTTTCTACAGTTTCTGAGGCTATAGTTGGTATTTATAATTCCCTCTTCTACTCCCTTTCTGGTGTTCCCTTTGCCCAGCTAACACTTGTTGTGATTATTTATCAGTCAGAATGACTTACACTTTCATTCCTGAATTATCTGAACCACTAGTGGTTCTTGCTTAGCCTGGTTTGCTCTAATCTAGTAACTTTTACCATGAATATGGTAGTAATGAGTTGCCGAGAGAATCCCTTGGCTTCCAGTCATAGTCCTTCCTCCCACTGTTTTGTAATACCACCTGTTCCCCCTCTTTATAATCAGGATTAATTGCTTTAGCAAATACAGTAATTTCTTCCTTTGCTTGTTGGTTCAGCAGCATGAAGACCCCAAAAGCACGTGATGTGACAATCTCAGCTTCCATTTAAAGTAACCCTTCTGGTGTTTCCTAGAGGAAGTAC
>NW_003852590.1:2665465-2666561 GCF_000181295.1 Otolemur garnettii
TAACATCGGTAAGGTGGGACAACATGGCGGGGGGGGGGGGGGGGGGGGGGGGGGGGCCGGGGCGGGGGGCTGGGCAGGGCCGGACCTGACAACAATGCAAACTTTGATGAGCAGTTCTCGATAATCACTTCTCAGCAATTATTTGTTATTATTACAGTTTAACATTATAAAATTAATAATATAAAACTCATATTCTGGCGAAATAGCCACATGGCAGCCAAAAACCTAATATTCCCTTCTTGTTCTCCCCACCCCGTTCGTGCATTCTTTCCAAAAATCGGGACTTTTTTAAAACGCTGCAGGACGCGGGACAAATTGTTGAAAAGTGGGACTGTCCTGCCAAAAGTGGGACGTCTAGTCACCCTAGCCTTAGTGAAGGCAAGCCCATGTTCTTAAGCCCACACAGAATCAGCATCTCTGTTACCAGAGCTACTGTGTTCATGAGCCCATTGTACAAGCACCAGGGTGACTGGGGAAGGCAGCCCGCTGATATCTGCAGGATTACTTGATTTTCAAGAGTCTCTCTTACAGTGGATGAATTTAAGTAAGCATTCAGGGCAGCACCTGTGGTTCAAGGAGTAGGGCGTCAGCCCCATATACCGGGGGTGGTAGGCTCAAGCCCAGCCCTGGCCAAAAACTGCAAAGAATAATAATAATAATGTAAGCATTCACTTGGAACAGAAATATCCCTACTCTGCCCACTGTGAGAGGCTCATCCAAAAACTCTTCCTCAGACCTCCCTTTAGTCTTCTAATTCTGTTTTTCAAGTCCCTTACTTGTTAGACAAATAGCCACTTGCCCTTGAGTCCATGTAGATCTCTACTTCTATCTCTCTCTCTTCCAGGCAAAGTGAACAGTGAGGTTTTGATCCAGCATGAAGCCATCCACCCTGAGGTCTCACATCTTGCTCAGGGACAGCCTCAGAGTAGGCTCTACAGTGTTCCCACTGGTCATGAAACCAATAAGCCTCTATATCCCTTCTATATATGGAATGAGACCAGCTTCTTACCTTGTTCTCTTTACTTAATGTCCTCTCCCTTTTTACTCCAGGATGCCTACCATAATCTTTTCTATAAAAAAGAATTTTTTTTTTTTT
>NW_003852590.1:2668518-2671861 GCF_000181295.1 Otolemur garnettii
AAGATCTTTAAAATATGACAGTGGAGCTTTAATGGGGATTGCATTAAAATTATATATTGCTTTGGGTAGTATGGACATTTTAACAATATTGATTCTTCCCGGCCAATTATACTTATTTTAAAGATGGCTGAACTGAAAGGTGGAAGGAGTAAAGTGGCTTTGCCAAAGCTTCCATATGAGACTGTACCAACATGGCATTGCAGCTTTGCCTTGGTCTCTTGGATTCTAGTACAGTGAGTTTGCCTTCTAGTACAGTGACGGGAGAATAAACACCCACATCCACGGTGATGATATATGTGGGACTTCTAATTTACAGAGTGGAGAAAGAGAAATGTTGATTGGTGGAAGGCAGATGAACAATCAAAGAGCAGGTATGAATGGGTGATCGCAGAGCCCTAAGCAGAGGGTGAGAATCACACTCAGGCTTTCCAGAAAATTCTGGAGTAGATACTATTGCTTCTTTTATGTACTTCTTAGCACATTATCAATAAATGTTAGAGACAATGTATGGGAAAGGATGTTAAAACACACTCAAGTACAAAGAACTACTTCAAAATATTAAAATCACAAAAATGAGGAACATAGGTAACCTAGTGAGGGACATAACTTACTTTCCAAAAGTAATTCAAATCTACTACAAAGTTTCATAAACTCATAACAGCCAAAGAAAAAAGAAGCATCACATTTATATCAATTCTTAGAAATTTTCTTTTCAACAAAATTGAGTCCTAGTTAACCAGATCAAGTGAATCTTTTAAAATCAGTGTAAGTTCCTGACATTTTGGTTGGCCTGCAAATTTTGTGTGTTATTGATACTTTTATTTGTTATGACAGAAAATTCCACTGGTATAAACAGGCCCAACAATTAAGCAGGTAATCCTAGCTATGTGACCTCAAGCCAGTAATTTAACCACTCTAAGCCAAAGGCCTATTTCATCAATTATAAAATAAAGAGGTAATGCTAAATGTTCTCTAAGTTTCAATTATTCTATGAAAATTTTTGTCAGCCTCACGCATGCCCTGATGTAAGTTTTTAGTTGAAAAATACAAAGATAGGCTCCAGCAGGGGTCACTATAGCCACATCAAGCCCTAAGTCTGATTATCTTTCATGTGGTAGAGGCTCTTTGTTTTGATTTTCAGTTTGAGACCACTTAGACTCTCTCTGTACCCAGATGTTATCTGAGTTAATCTTCAATGTATTCAAATATATTTCAACTTTTTGTTCTAATTCTTTTCTGTTATTTTTTTTACCCTATCACTGGAGATCCATAGACTCTGGGATCCTTTTGAAAAATTTATTTATGTTCAAAACTATCTGTGTTCAATTTTTCACTTCTAAGAACTAATGAGTATATTTCTTTAAATATGTGAAATTACACTGAAACAAAACACAAAATTCAATCCTATCCTGAAGCATGTTTTTTTATTCTATGAATCCCTAAAAAAGGCATTCATTCAGCTACTTCAGAACCCTTCCCTGAGAATTCCAGAATTCTATTAGCTGCTTATACTCACCCACAGTTAACTTGCTGTGTATGTGAAACTAGAATGGACTAGTTCATACATCTAAGAATAGGGTAAGGGATTTCAGTGCCAGTTTTAATTTCAATATTTTAAAATAAATTTTTGCCCTCAAAATGTAGTGACTATACACATAACACAGACAGTTAGGGGTCAGTGGGTCTGTGGTGCTCAAAGACGGACATTCACCAAAGTTAGTTTTATTCCCAGACAGCCCTACGATTTCACAGGATCCGTCTTAAGTCCTAAGTCTTAGAACTCTTTAGAGCAGTGGTTCTCAACCTTCCTAATGCCACAACCCTTTGATGCAATTTCTCATGTTGTGGTGACCCCTCCAACCATAAAATTATTTTTGTTGCTACTTCATAACTATAATTTTGCTACTGTTATGAATTGTAATGTAAATATCTGATATGCAGGAGACCCCCCCAAAGGGGTTGTAACCCACAGGTTGAGAACCGCTGTTTCAGAGCTATGATTCAATTTAGAGTTATTCCAGAGGGGTTCGGTCTGCCCCTAAACCACTCCCCAAACTCCATATGCTAAGTAAAACCTGACAGTGGTTCCATGGTGCCAGGAACAAAAGTGAACTTCTCACACCATGAAGAGCAGTGTTTCCAGTCCTTTGGCCTGCTGTGTATGGTGCCCCTCACGACACCAGTAAGCCCAGAATAATTCCTAATAGGGATGTGGTGGGCAAATTTAATCTCATTCTTCCTTTTTTGCTTGTTATACATACCTGTCTGCCTCTTTGAGAGAGATTGACATTGCCCCTTTCAACAGCAGCAGTAGTGCTGCCGCCACCATTTTCAATATCACTAAGTTAAAGTCCTGCTCTAGTGTAATTGGGTTTCTTTCCAACTGTTAACTCAAGAGGAAAGTCTTCTATAGTCTTCTACCACAGTGAATCAGGACTGGCCTGGTGACAAATATAGTGAAAGTGATGGTGTCTGACTTCAGAGACTGTATCACACATGACATTGCAGCCTTGCCTTGGTCTCTGGATTCCCCTTGTCAGGAGGACCAGCTACTATGCCTCAAGCAATGCCGCAGAGACCTCCTGCCAACAGCCAGCACCAATTCACCCAGCATATTAGTGAGCCACCTTAGGAACAGATTCTTCCCAAGTGGATTGAATCCTCTCTCTCTGGACGTAACGCAGAGCAGCCTTCTTTTCTCTACTTATATGTAATGTCAGGCAGGCATGGTGGCACATTGCTATAGTCCCAGCTATTTGTGAGGCTGAGGTGGGAAGATCACTTGAGCTCAGGAGTTTCATACTAGCCTGGGAAACACAGTGAGACACCATCTCTAAAAAAATTTAAATAAAAAAATATATACACATATATGTCCATCAGTCCTGATATTATGTAACTGTACTTATTCAACTGCCATAACTAACTGGTCAAGTTTGTTTGCGCTCCAGCCTGGGTAATGTATGTACCCCTGGTCCAATTTCTGGGGCTGGGGTTGGAGGTACATAGTACAGACAAGGCTGTGATACAAAGGTAGAAGGTAGTTCCCAGGGCCATGTGTGAGCTGAACAGATCCTGCAAATCTGAGTAGTGTCCCACCCTACTCCCCCCCCTACTAGTAATTCTCTAATCATAGTACTTATACTTAGCACATTATAATCTAATTATCTGCCTTTTTTTTTCATATCCACTATATTCTATAGGGTCCTAAAGGACAGAGACTGGCTTATTACAGATGTATCAGTAGCATATAGCACAATGTCTGGCACATAGTAGGTAGTTAAAAATATATATATTTTTGGAGACAGAGTTTCACTTTATTGCTCTTAGTAGAGTGCTGTGGCAT
>NW_003852590.1:2672428-2684030 GCF_000181295.1 Otolemur garnettii
GCTACTTGGGAGGCTGAGGCAGGAGACTCGCTTGAGCCCAGGAGTTGGAGGTTGCTGTGAGCTTCGATGCCATGGCACTCTACCCAAGGGGATAGCTTGAGGCTCTGTCTTAAAAAAAAAAAAAAGAAAGAAAGAAACCTTTTAATGCCATGTAAGTTATATAATTTGTCAGGGGTACATGTCTGCATTCAGGGACCAAAAAAGTAATTCATTTTAAGTTTAATTTTACAAGACTGAAAAAATATTATGACTACAATTTCCAGTTTGATATCTTACATACGAATTCATTTCAGAAAGTCTACTCTCTCCCAAGAATTCTAACACTGTGATAGTCTGATAACAATTCAGAGGAATTTAGTCACACTGTACTGAAGTATGTTACAAGGGTGAACTACTTATGGAAGTGAGAAGCTGTTTGTTCTGTTTCTTAGACAGTTTATTTTTATCAAGCTAGTAGAGTTCCTCTTCTTTTATTAAACAAAACTAAAATCCAATGGCCCAACTGGAATCATTTTAAGAACTGATGAGGCCATATAATTTACATTAGTGATTACAAGAGCCTAACTATTCATGTAAATTATGTCTCTTAACTTTACAGAGGCCAAACTTTGGGTCTTGACTTTGTACTAGAATATCCCTGTGATTTCTTTCAACTATGAAATTTAGTGATTTTAATTATAAATACACAAACTATATTCATGCAAAATTCTGGGTTTCTAAAATAGTTTAATACATGAAAGAGAATGATTACAAAGTAATATGAGTATATCATCAGAGAAAATTTCTCAAATGCAGAAACACAATGACAAAAACTAAAAATCACTCAAAATTCCTTTATTCAGAAATAATTACTGTTAATATTTTGGTTTATCTCCTCAGCAAATAGACTAAAATTGACTGACTACCATATTTTCCACAGTCATCACATATTTTTTACACATTGTTTAATGACCATATGGTATTATGTCATATTAATATTTGACAAGTTATTACATTAATATTTTATTGTAGGATATTTAGATTTTTTTCCTTTTTCTGTTGCCTGGGCTAGAGTGCCATAGCATCATCATAATTTATTTTTATCAAGCTAGTAGAGTTTATCTTCTTTTATTAAGCAAAATTAAAATCCAGTGGCCCAAATGGAATCATTTTAAGAACTGAAGAGGCCATATAATTTATATTAGTGATTACAAAAGCCTAACAATTCATGTAAATTATGAAGGACTCTGTAACCTCTAAGCTCAACTGATCCTTCTTGCTCAGTCTCCCAAGTAGCTGAGCCTGCAGGCATGTACCATCATGCCTGGATAATTTTTCTATCTTTTGTAGAGCTGGGGTCTCACTCTTGTTCAGACTAGTCTTGAACTCCTGAGCTCAAGTGATCTCTCATCTTGGCCCCCAATGTGCTAGTATTACAGACATTAACCACCATGTTCAACCCAAATTTTTATTATATTAACATTTCAAAACATTCGTGATAGTAAATCTTTTTATAAATACACATATGTATATTTATTAAGCATACATATTTTAATACATTTGTTTATTCATTTATTTTGAGATAAGATCTCACTCTGCTGCCCAAACTGGAGTACAGTGGCTAATTTTGGTTTTGTTTGTTTGTAGAGACAGGGTCTCACTATGTCACCCAGGCTGGTCCCAAACTCCTGGCCTCAAGTGATCCTCTCACCTTGGTCTTCCAAAGCACAGGATTATAGTTGTGAACTACTGTGCTCAGTATAATATGTATATTTTTAGGAATCTGTGTCACTTTTTCAAATTATTCATAAACTTGTATTGATTTAGAAGTTTAGCAGAAGTATTCAGAAGTGCCTATTCCCTTCAAATTTCTTCCTAGGGCAAAGTAGTAGCCTTTTACGAAATCATTGTCCATCTACTCTGTGAAAAATATCTTTATTATTGTGGGGATAATTTTGTAGCTGGTCAAAGGAGAGAAGAAGGTATTCAAACCTCAGTCCTTATTCCAACTTCTGAGACTAGAGTTTAACTTACCCCCAGCCTACTGTTAGAAGCAGAGAAAAAGTAACATACCAGAAATACTCTATTATATTCCTAAAAATGAAAATTTTATAACAGTGTCTACATTCATGAAATTGATGTTCTTCTGGCCCACACATCTAAAGAAACTTGAACCATAGGTAGAAAGTATATAGACAGTACAGATATGAGTATCAGGGCAATAGAGTAAGATTTATAGTTTTAAAAAAGTTATTAAATGCTAAACTAAAATAGTAATGTATGTGACCAGCATCAAAAAAATAAACCTTGGAGGCCTTATGGAAGAATAAGGGGTAATTTGAGTTTTGTTTAAGGTTACAGAGGTAAAGATTTGTACTCTTTTTCTAAGACCCTATCCCCTGCCAATAGCTCCCATTCTCCTCCTAGTTACAGAGAGAGAGGGGTGAGCTCCTAGTTTGCTTTAGTTTGACCTCAGGGTCTGTAGAGAAAGGCCCAGTGAATGTGGATCTTGTGGCTGGAAAGTAAGATGTGTGAGCTTAAGCAATTGAAAAGTGAATATACATCTGTAGGAATTTTCCAGGACGTCATTTCAGAGAAATAATATTTCAAAAGACTTCATCAAAGGGGAAATGTGCTGTTTAAGCATTCCCTGAGTGCCTTTTATGGGACAGAAAATTTACAGATTATTTCTGATTTTTTCAATAATCCTGTGAGGTTAGTACTATAACTACCATTTTGTAGATAAGAAAAATAAGCTTCTGAAAAGTTAAATCATTGACTCAAAGTCATAGAGCTGGAACGCCAGCACCAGGACTGACTCCAAACCCCCCCCCCTTTCCATGCAGCCTAACTTCTAAAAGGGTCAGGGGAGTTCTTAAGTTTTCTTGTATTTCTATCTAGATATGTGATATTACTTGATTTTTTATTTTGAACTATGTTTTTCAGCAATCAAAGGATTTATTACAGGATGTTTTCCTGCCAGCAAAGCCTATTGAACTGAATCACAAACACTGCCTTGCCTTCTGTCACTCTTCATAATTTATTCATGGATTGCTGGTTCCTTATTAGCATTCTATCCAAGTTATGTATTTTGAATGATCCTTTCAAGGCTTTTTGGGAGGATGTGATGGGAGAGGTGGTGAGAGGCATTTTACAGATAACTTTTCTTAGGAAACAAATGATTACTTTATCTGAGTATGAGTCATTCAGATTCTGCTGGTTGAAGAGACACAGCATTCAAACAAAGTGAGGGATAAGTTGACATGGTGAACGCTCAGGATAACACCGGTAATCCATGAGAAGTACTTAATATGATTGCTACAAATAAGACATCCAAAAGAATTTTTGGAATGTCAGTGCAATGGACTAAATGTTAATGTTCCCTGTCAAATTTATATATTGAAACCCCAGTCCCCACTGTGATGATATTTGGAGGTGGGACCTTTGGGAGGTGATGAGGTCATAAGGGTAACCTCATAAATGGAATTAGTGCCCTCCTACTAGAGATTACATAGAGCTCCCTTGCTCTTTCCACTACGTGTGAATACAGGGAGAAGACAGCAGTCGGCAACCTGGGAGAGGGCCCTCACCAGAACCTGACCGTGCTGGCCCCATGTTTTGTTGGACTTCTTTTGTAACTATGAGAAATAAATTTCTGTTGTTTGTAAGCCGCCCAATCTGTGGTACCTTATGGCAATAGCCCAAATGGACTAATGTGATCAGAAATATGATAAAATCTCAGGCTTCAGTCAGAGAAGCAGAGTGTATAACATTGTTACATCATTTTGTATTATATCATATTGCATTATACTATATACAAAGGACTTTATCACAGGATTTGACCATACATAATTAGGGAAGCTGGCTAAGCAGCCTCTGTAATGCTGTTGTCTTTATATCTGATGCTGGAGCTGTAAGTCCACAGGTAGGTAGTTGTGAAGGCAAGATAGAAGTAAAGGAGGGGAACCCACAAGCATGAGATGGAGCCACAGTCCAGACTCTTTCTTCCCTGACCTTTGTGATGTGGGTGCCTACAGAAGCTGCGCCTTTCTTCCTGGAGCTAAACACCCACACCTCTGTCAGCAGTCACAGCGAAGGAGGCTTTAGAGTTCCCATAGGAACTGTACAGTAGCTCTACAGTTCCCATAGGAACTGTATTAAAGGGCCACGGCATTAGGAAGGTTGAGAACCACTGCGGCAGTGTTTTTCCTTTTCTTATCTCACAGCACACTGAACCCATAGTTAAACTTCCATGGTGCACTTAAATTACGTTGATCAAAAATAAAAAGTGAAAAGAAGAATATACATACTGTGCTTTAAACTTCTTTCAAAAATAACTTCAAGATTAATGGTCTTTAAAAATGTTTGTGGCAGATCTTCTCATAACACACTGGGGTACCATGGCACACTGGCTGAAACATCACTGATCTAGGGACGGTGAAGCAGTGTCAGTGGTGGCCACTGCCTCACAGCAGTGAGAAGATAAGTGACAGTAGAGAAGCGACATCGTGGTTGAGCTGCAAAATGGCTGCAGCTTTACGTCAGCTCTCCCCATCTCCCACAGGAGTCTCTCTGCAGCCCAGCCTAACAGAAATTTACAGGCAAAAAAACCCCAATGGATTTAGCTCAGGCTAGCCAGATTGGCACTTTACAAAGTTACAAAAAGAATGTTTTATATTTAGTACTAGAATAAAGAGGACAGAGTGCTGTTGGCTAAAATAAAAAGAACAAGGCAGGTGAATTCAGATGCCTTCAACTAACAGCACACAACTCTTCTCCTCAGAGGTCTTGCCGTCCGCCTGCACCTTTGCCAGGTGTGAAGCACAGCCCATATATCCTGATCAGGGAGTTTGCTGCCTGCCTGTGTGCTGGGCTCTTCTCTCTGCTGTGAACTAATTTCTGGGGTATCATTGCCTCTGCTCTGCTATTGCTTGCCCATTTCTCTTCCCAGAACAGTCTTAGTTTAGTCCATTTGTGCTGCTATAACTAAATACCCCGGATTGTGTAATTTATAAACAGGAATTTATTTTCTCATGGTTTTGGAGGCTGGGAAGTCCACATCAGAGTGCTGACAGTTTCCGTATCTAACGAGGACCTGTTTCATCAATGGCGTCTTCTCCTGAGATCTCAAATGGCAGAAAGCAGAAGGGCCAACGAGAGCTGAACTCATTCCCTCCATTTCTTTTATAGGCTGCTAGTCCAATCCATGAGAGTGGAGCCATCACAGTTCAGTCACCTCCCAGAGGCTCCACCTCTTAATACTGTTGCACTGGGGATTAAGTTTCAAAGAGAAGTTTGGAGGGGGGACAAATATTCAAACCATAGGAATTCCCTTCTCAAATTTCCATTTCTCAAAACTTTTCCTTTGCCTTTTTGAGTTAGTTTCCTATTGCTGCAATGGACATTACCACACACTTAATGACTTAAAACAGTGCAAATTTATCTTATAGTTTTGAAGTTCAGAAATCTGAAAGGGATTTGTCTAAACTCAAGGTGTTGGAGGAGGTTTGTTCCCTCTGGAGTCTCTAGGAGAGGATGCATTTCCTTGCCTTTCCTAATTTCTAAAGGTTCCCCAAATTTCTTGCTTCACAGACCCCAACAGTTATCAAAACTGGCAATGGCCAGTCAAGTTTCTTATGCTGAATGACTGCTACTGACTCTGTCTTCCTCTTCCTCATTCAAAATATACTTGTACTTAGGTTGGGTTCATCTACATACTCCGCAATAATCGCCTTATTTAAGGTCAGCTGATTAGCAACCTTAATTTCATCTGCGATCTTACTTCCCCCATGTCACGTAACCTAACCCATTCTCAGGTTCTGGGGATTAGAACATGGACATTATTCTGCCTACTATACATTTCTGTTCTTTTCATGGCTTAGATTATTTGTAGACTACAAGTTAGGGGTAGTATTGGAGGCACTTTGCTTTCCACCTAGCCACAATCCTTACCCTGAGGCAGTGGAGCACAACTAGAGTCTCTCTCATTCTGTCACCTAGGCTAGAATGTGGTGGCATCATCATGTTCACTGCAACCTTAAACTCCTGGGCTCAAGCAATCCTCCTGCCTCAACCACTTGAGTAGCTGGGACACTACCCAGCCACCGTGCCTGGCTAATTTTTCTATTTTTTTGGAGAGATGGGTCCTTGCTTTTGCTCAAGCTGATCTCAAACTTCTGATTTTAAGTGATCCTCCCACCTCAGCCTCCCAAAGTGCTGGGACTATAGGTGTGAGCCACTGAGCCTTGGCAAACCGAGTGCAGGCTTCAGTAACTGCAAACTCACTCTTTAACCTTACTTCATGCTCCTCTTCCTTCACACTTCTACCTCCAGTCCCATAAAACAGGCATACTTCAGAGATATTTCAGGTTTGGTTCTAGACCACCATAATAAAGCTAATATCACAAAGAGTCATACACATTTTGAGGTTTCCCAGTGCATATAAAAGTTATATTTATACTATACTATAGTCCCGTAGTTGTACAATAGCATTATGTCTAAAAAAACAAAGTGTATATCTTAATTAAAAAATACTTTATTGACCTGGTGTGGTAGCTCATGCCTGTAATCCCAGCACTTTAGGAGGCCAAAGTCCTTCTACTTTGCTTGAGGCCAGGAGTTCCAGACCACCCTGGGTAACACAGCAAGATATCATCTCTACAAAATATTTTAAAAGGTGACCCACAACAGTAGTTCCAGCTACTTGGGAGGCTGAGGCAAGAGGGTTGCTTGCACCTAGGAGTTTGAGGCTATACCATTGCATTCCAGCTTGGATGACAGAGCAAGATCCTACCTCAAAAAAAAAAAAAAAAAAAAAGACTATTGCTGAAAAATGCTAACGATCATCTGACCCTTCACTGAGTCATAATTGTTTTGCTGGTGAAGGGTCTTCCTTCTATGTTGATGCTACCAGCTGGTGGTGGTTGTTAAAGGTCAAAGTAGCATGGAAATTTCTTAAAATAAGATAATGAAATTTGCTGGATTGACATTTGTTTCTACAAAAGCTTGTTCTGGGGTATGCTGTTTGATAGCATCTTATCCAAGGGAGAATTTCCTTGTAAATTAGAATCAATCCTCTTAAACCCTGTCACTGCTTTATCAACTAAGTTTACAGAATATCCTAAATACGTTGTTGTATTGCAGCAGTGTTCACTGCATTTTCACTAGGAGAAGGTACCATCTTCAGAAACAACTTTTGTGTATCCATCCACAAGAACCAATTTCTCATCTGTTCAAATTTCATCATGAGATTGCAGCAATCCAGTCACATCTTCACGCTCTATTTCTAATTCTAGTTCTCTTGTGAGTCCTATCATATCTGCAGTTTCTTCCTCCACCGAAGTCTTGTACCTCTCAAAGTCATCGTGAGGACTGGAATCAACTTCTTCCAAACTCCTGTTAGTTTGTGTCACCTCTTCCTATGAATCACCAATGTTCTTAACGGCATCTAGCATGGTGAATCCTTTCCAGGAGGTTTCCAATTTTCTTGCCCATATCCAGAGGAATCACTATCTCTGACAGTTATAGCCTTACAAACTGCATTTCATATATCATAAGATATGAAGGTCAAATAATCAAAGAGTAATCTCTTTGATGAGCTGAAGCATGGATATGGTGTTATCAGGAGTGAATAGAACACTGTGTCTCCATCAGAGATTCTGGCTGACTAGGTACATTATCAGTGAGCAATAATATTTTGAAAGGAATCTTTCTGAGCAATAGTTCTCAACGGTAGGCTTAAAATATTTAGTAAACCATGCTGTGAATATACATGCTGTCATCCAGGCTTTGGTGTAGGCAGCGTAGATTTAGTGTGGTTCTTAAGGGCCACAGGATTCTCATAATGGTGAGTGAGCATTGGCTTCAGCTGCACCAGCCCCTAACAGGAGAGTCACCCTCATCCTTTGAAGCTTTAAAGCCAGGCATTGACTTCTCTCTAGCTATGAAAGTCCCAGACGGCCTCTTCTTTCAATAGAAGACTATTTCATCTACACTGACAATCTGTTATTTAGTGTAACCACCTTCATCAGTGATGTTATCTAGATCTTCTGAGGAACTTGCTGCTTCACCTTGAACTTTTATGTTATGGAGATAGATTCTTTCTTAGGTCTCATGAACTAACCTTGCTAGCTTCAAATTTTCTGGAGCTTCTTCACCTCTCTCAGCTTACATAGAATCAAAGAGTTAGGGCCTTGCTCTGGATTAGGCTTTGGCTGAAGGGACTGCTATGGCTGGTTTGATCTTCTATCCAGACCTTCAAACCTTCTCCACGTCAGCAATAAGGCTGTTTTACTTCCTTATCACTTGTGTGATGACTGGAGTAGAGTTTTCATTTCCTTTGAGAGCCTTTCCTTTGCATTCACAACGCGGCTAACCATTTAGCACAAATGGCCTCGCTTTTAGCCTTTTGGCATTGAACATGCTTTCCTCACTAAGCTTCATCATTTCTAGCTTTGGGGTTAAAGTGAGAAACATTCTACTCTTCCTTTCACTTGAACACTTAGAGTTATTAATTGGCCTAATTTCAATATTGTTGTGTCTCAGGGAGTAGGGAGGCCTGACAAGAAGGAGAGAGACAGGGGAATGGCCAGTCAGTGGAGCAGACAGAACACACACACCATTTATCAATTAAGGTCACTGTTTGTGGTACCCCAAAGCAATTACAATAGGAATATCAAAGATCACTAGAGATCACTAATCCTACAACCCTGTAGTGGATATAATAATGAAAAAGTTTGAAATATTGAATTACCAATTACCAAAATGTGACACAAAGACACCAAGTGAGCAAATGTTGTTAGAAAATGGCCCTGATAGACTTTTTTAATGCAAGGTTAACACAAACCATTAATTGGTTTAAAAAATGCTGTGTCTATAAGGCTGGGTGCAGTGGCTCACACCTTAATCCTAGCTCTCTGGAAAGCCAAGCCATGTGGATTGCTTGAGTCCTGGAGTTTGAGACCAGCCTGAGCAAGAGTGAGACCCCCATTTCTACTAAAAATGGAAAAACTAGCTGAGCATTGTGGTGGGTGCCTGTAGTCCCAGGTACTAGAGAAGACAATCTCTTGAGCCCAAGAGTTTGAGGTTGCTGTGATCTCTGATGCCCCAGCATTCTACCCAGGGCAATAGTGTGCTGCACTCTGTCTCAAAACAGAAAAAAAGCTGTATCTGTGAAGTGCAATAAAGTAAAACAAGGTAGGCCTGTACATAGCATATTCTAAGTGTTCCATAAGTATTTGATGAATGCATATGTTTTTTTAAACAGTTCCTCAAATGTTATAACCTGATGTGAAGGAATCCTGCTCTAAACACAGTAAAACACGGCTAACCCTTCTTTATGTGTGTAGATAGTCTGAGATCAAGAAGGTAGAGTTCCCTAAGTCAGAATTAAAAAGGGAACTAATCAGAGTGCTAAGCAGAGTCACATACCCAAACAGCTCATAAGATTGCTGCAACCGGATATGGGCCTTAAACACTGGGATTCATTCTAATTACCTCCCTGGAAGGAGATTACAGACTTCAGGCCCCAGGAGGAAAACTTAAACTGAGATATTCAGATAAATCTTGGAGTCATAAAGAATTGTGCTGACTTTGAAATGGAGTCTAAGGGAACTCTGCCCATCAGCCCAGGTAAACAAGAAGGTAAGAAGGTTAAGTAGTATCCCGGGGTCATATGAAAAATATATCACCTGCAAGGAATCAAAACCCCAGCCCTGTGCTATGCACACACGTACAGTCTGGAATCACACTGTATGGAGGGATTCGAGGCTGAGAAGGCGGCCTAAGAAGGGGTGCAATTCTTTTACTTAAGTTGAGACAAAAGAGAGTAGCCTGCAAACTACTTCCCCACACCAAAGACAGAGGAAGAAAGTGAATTTTAGTCAAAAGTCATAAAACAAGCAATTATGTATGAGAGTCAACAGATAAAAGAAATGGTAACCAAGCCTGAAAGAGTACAATAACCTTAAAGAAATGCTTACAAAGTGTGTTTAAAATGTTGAGAGGGAGCTTGGCACCTGTAACTCAGCGGCTTGGGCACCAGCCACATACACCGGAGCTGGCGGGTTTAAAACAACAATGACAACTACAACCAAAAAATAGCTGGGCATTGTGGTGGGCGCCTGTGGTCCCAGCTACTTGAGAGGCTGAGGCAACAGAATCACTTAAGCACAAGATTTTGAGGTTGCTGTGAGCTGTGACACCACAGCACTCTAACAAGGGTGACATAGTGACATTCTATCTCAAAAAAAAAATATTGAGAGGGAAAAAAGAAAGGAAGAATAGAATAAGAAAAAAAATCACAACGGATAGAAAAACTGTCAGTAAAATTAGAAATCAGATGTAAAGTTCTATCCTATCCTCCTCAGGTCACTCATGCCACACTTTTAATGATTTTATTTTTTGAGACAGTCTCACTCTGTTGCCCAGGCTAGAATGCCATGGCATCAGCCTAGTTCACAGCAACCTCAAACTCTTGGGCTCAAGTGATCTGCCTGCCTCAGCCTCCCAAACAGCTGGGACTACAGGTGCCCACCACAACACCTGGCTAGTCTAGTAGAGACAGGGTCTCTTTCTTGCTCAGGCTGGTCTTGAACTCCTGAGCTCAAGGGATTCTCCTGCCTTGCCCTCCCAATGTGCTAGGATTATGGGTGTGAATGAACTGCTGTGCGTGGCCCCGTGCCACACGCCCTCACTCAAACTCTACAGATTAAATGTCATCACCCAAGGGGGATTCTTTGCTGACCTCTGAGATGTTAGTTTCTTCTGTCGTGGACTCATGGCTCCTTCACCTCTCTTTTTAGTAACATGCATCACAATTATAATTTGTTCGATGTGTATCTTTGCTGGGTGACTATGAGCTCCTTAACGGCAGGCACCACCTTATGCACAGCGCCTGGCACAGTGTTTGGCACAAGGAATATTAAGGCAGCTCTGCACCTGCGATCATCCCAGCTTACACCTGCTGTGTCAAGTAATTAATAGTTTCTCTTTCTCTTATTCCCAATTTGAGTAACAAATTGTATGAATACCCTAGTTATTGGTTGATTGGTTTATTGAACCAAACCGGTAATTCACTGTCTCCCTCTATTCCTGCTCTTGAAATCTCCTTGAAACTTCTAGTTTCTTCGATTCCTTTTTCTTCTAATTTATAAACTCTCCCTAGAGCTCTTTTAGCTTTTTTTCTTACCTTGCTAGTTTAGACTGAGCTTTCTTGAAAAGTGTCCTAAATCTCACTGTCCCCTCTTTTACCCCCGTCTTGCAACCATGCAGATCTCTAGGTCTAAAATTATCTACTTGATTTATTTGTTTCTGTACCTGAATTAATATATTTTGTGATTTTTCTCTAGCAGCAGAATGAGTTGATGTCACTACAAATTCATTTTCTTCAATCTCGCCCGGACCTTCAGGGCTTCCTAGTGATGTTCCCATGTTGGGGCTGCCGTCAGATATGACCCTGCCCTAGCACAGATCACAGTGTACTGGGATTTGTGTTTGTGAATCTGTTTATCCCACTAAACACAACTCCCTGGGAACAGAACCCTTCTCTTACTCATCTCTACTCCTCTAGCATCCTGCAGATTTCCTAGCACATAGTAAGTGCTGGAGATAAGGGCTTGATAAG
>NW_003852590.1:2684416-2688187 GCF_000181295.1 Otolemur garnettii
TTTTTCTTTTTATTGTTGGGGATTCATTGAGGGTACAAAGATCCAGTTTACACTAATTGCATTTATCAGGCAAAGTCCCTCTTAGAAATGTGTTCCTCCTCCAAGAGGTGTGCCAAGCACTGTGACCACAAGCCCACCTCCTCCCTCCTTCCCTCTCTCCGCTCCCCCGTCCCCCCACCCCCAACCAAGTAGTAGGTCATCAGTTGTCCTCATATCAGAATTGACATTTCTGCCCATCTGGGCCACTTTGTGCACATGCTCACCCTAGTCGCTGGCCTGCTGTCTATTTGCCCTGTCCCACCTCTGCTGGCTTCTCCGTCCTTAATTGTTTTCCGGCTCTTAACTATTGGTAATTTTACAACTTTCTGGCCTCTCCCCTTATCCCTATTATCTACATGATTCTGAATTTGGCAACTATGGGGCCTTTTTCTTTTTTTTTTAAGAGACAGAGTTTCACTTTATTGCTTTCAGTGGAGCACCGTAGCATCACAGCTCACAGCAACCTCCAACTCCTGGGCTTAGGTGATTCTCTTGCCTCAGCCTCCCAAGTAGCTGGGACTACAGGTGCCCACCACAACGCCCCCCTGCCATTATCTCTTTGATCTAGACTCTTGCCTCTGCAAATCCTATCCTTAGTCTAACAAAGGTATCTTGTAGCAATCATCATAAATAGCCAGAAATTTCAACAGTCAACAAAAGCATTTACATGACTATATTCTTTTCTCTCCTTTTTTTTTCCCCTGAGATAGGGTCTCATTCCATTGATCTAGCTAGAGTGGAGTGGCATTATTGTAGCTCGCTGCAACCTCAAACTCTTGGGCTTAGGCAATCCTTATGCTTCAACCTCCCGAATAGCTGGGACTATAGGTATGCACCACCACACCTAGCTAATTTTTCTTTTTAAATAGATACAGAGTCTTGCTCTTTCTCAGATGGGATCTCACTCTACTGCCCAGGCTGGTCTCAAACTCCTGATCTCAAGCAATCCTGCTTTGACCTCCCAAAGTGCTAGGGAGGATTACAAGCATGAGCCACCATGCTTGGCCTTGATTATATTCTTTATATCAAAATCTTAAAAAAATGAAAGTACTAATAGTTCACCAAAACATGTTTTCTCATTAGGATTAGGGTAAACAATTGTCTAGCAACGCAAGAAGGGTCCTTTTGTTGTGGTAATGTTAAATAGTGACAACAGAGGAACAGCTTAAATTCACCCAACCCAGAAGATTCTATTCCTAGATCCTGCTATTCTGCCAGTAAGAAACTTAAGCTAGAGAGAGAAGAGTTGAAATTAGAGACTGCCAAGTAATCTTTGGCAACTATGTGGACCACATCTAGGTGTACTGAGGAGAAGGGCCATTTTTATATGGAACAATGTTCTTTTTGGTCAAATGCCTATGCTGTCATGCTTCTGTGTTTTAATAGTAAGTGTTTATTACTCAGTATCAAAAATGAGAGGCACAGTGATATAGTGGAAAGAGCATTCAAGCAGACGTGAGTTCTAATTGACTGCTATTTACTAGGTGTGTGACCTTTGGCAAGCCACCACATTTCTCTGATTTCATTATGCCTTCATCTATAAAATGGGAATAATATTTCACTGGCTTGTGAGATGATTTTGAAAAGGATAATCAAAGTACCTGACAGAACATTTGGCACAAAAATAATTATTTAAAGCGAATTTTCATTGAAGTTGCCATTCCATTATTTGTTTTGGTCTTCTCATTCACCCACACATACTAGGTCTCAGCACCTCAAGATGAAGAAGGATGTTAAATGGGTTTTTAGCTTAGTTTGAGAAATACAGAGTCAGGCTGGTTTGCCAATAGGAGTAGGCTATTTAGATGAGTCTACTTGATTTCAGGATGATGTCCAGCCTCATCCTTCAGCAGCATGAGTACTGCTTGTTCCAGAAGTTCATTGCTGAAAGACTGGAGTCAGGCAAAGTCAGGTGTGGGTGCATTGAGAAATCAGTGCCAGGACACAGTTTTGGAAACACGATCATCCAGTAACATTTATTGCTAGTCTGTTCAGAGAAATTGAACTAGACCATGTAAAGTGAGGCAAAAGAACAGATCAAATAGGATTATGCAGCATCAAAAAATATTTATGTTTGGACTCAACTTTCAAGATTTTAAAATATATTAAAGGTCAGAGTCCAAAGCCTTCGTTTCATGGATGAAGAAACTGGGGCTTCTATAAGTTAAGTAACTTGCCCAAGTGAACAAAAGCCAGCTCTCTCTGATAATCCAGGATGTGTGCCCCTAATCTCTTTTAATGACATAATTTCTGCTCCTTGTAGAAATTTAGGAAGTTGTCCAAATTTTATATAGGGCAACTCAAAAGATATAAACCAATGTAATCACATCTAGTTACATAAAGAATTTTAAATTATAAAATTTTTTTTCTATAAAAATATTTGAGAAGACCACAAGTTATTCCCTGTGATTTGGTTTGGAATTCTTCCTGGCACCTAAGTGGCAAATCCTCCCTGTAGAGTCTGGATATCCCCGGAAGGAAAGCTGAAGTGACTGAAATGACTAGACTCAATGGCAATGAGTAAGAGAAGGTCTCGAACAAGATCTTAATCTGGATGTGAAACCCATAAGAAGTGTCTAAGTGTGGTCTGTGAGCACCAAAAAGAATGGGAGATTAAGAAGTTAGAATATAAAGCAAGTGACGGGGCGGGTAGTAGAAGCTATATTGTCTGTATGCTGCTTGTTTTCTGAACCTCCTAGGATTCTCTAGAATTTCATGAAGTCCTCATTTGAGGATATGGAAAAAGAAATCATTGTTTTTGCTTAAAAAAAACAAACCTTAAACATGAAATTTTAACTTTTAAAGAAAAGCCAAAGGGGCATGATAGGTTGACTGGGATGGTAGCAGGCAATCAAGCATTAGACTCGCAGGGCAGCACATGAGAGTGAAGGAGTCTGTAGTAAAGCACTGGAATGAGAAATATTGAGGATCTGGGTTTCACCAGCCTGTGGGGATAACAGTACAGTGCTTGCAGCCACCACCCTGCTGTTAGCCTCTCTCCTTTTCTTGGCTTTGTTTCACAGTCTCCTTCCTTACCAGACCTGCATGCTGCCCCTTCTGCTGCCACTGGCTTCGGGAGATCCCTCTGCATGAAATAGTCTCCTTCAAGAGCTTCCACCCTCCAGCAGATACTCCACTGGTCATGCTCCCCACCGTATGCCAGTTTCTGGGAAGGGGGACTCTTCTTTTCCTGTCCTAAGCAGGAACAGGCCTTTCCCTCCACTCCTAAGACCTAAATAATCACCAGGTCCGGAAAGAAAATCCCCACGCACCTGAAAACTAAGGCATCTTCCTAGGTCCCTATTACCTATTCCACAATCTACCTCTTAGTGTTCTTGAAATAGGTTTCTTCAGAAGAAAATGGACAGTCCCATAATTTAAAGGTCTGGGCTTGCCCTATGAGTCCTAGGGAAATAGGGCTCCTATAACAAAATGAAATATTTCAACATCATGAAATCGGGTTCACTTACATCCATTCTTCTACTCTCATTGGGAGGGTATAATTAGCCTAGGACGGTCAAGGGGCTTACACCTGGAGTGTTTATAAAATAGAGAATCTTAGCACCAGAGTTCTGATTCAGCAAGTCTAATGTAGGGCTGAGAATCTGTGCTTTTAACAAGTTTCCAGGTGATACTGATGCTGCTGAGCCAGGAACCACAATTTGAAAACTACTGCATAGCCAAGCCGTGCATTTCAGCGTGGAGAGGAAGACATCCCCTGAAAATAAGCCC
>NW_003852590.1:2688778-2705934 GCF_000181295.1 Otolemur garnettii
TGCTCAGAGGAATGCTAAAATTAGTTTCAATAAAGAGAATTGAAAATAATGATATATTGAATAAATATAGTTGTAGATAACAGAATAGTAAGAATATAACCATTTTTCCCTTCTCATAGGATGATTATATCACTTAAATAACACTTTTGTTATCATAGATTTGCTTGATCTCAAAAATGAGAGGTTGTAATAAGTGATACCTAGAAAGATGAAGTTGGGGAATGAAATGCTTCTTGTCGTGTCTTGTAGCTGTTAATGGATGCTGGCGGTGTATTTACCATTTGAGAATATCCTCAGCCTCCGTCATGCACCGTAAGTATACCTTGAGGAGGAGACTCAGAATGTGGGGCAGAGAGCTGCCATCAAGCCCCAGGTGCTAATCTCAAAGCACTTCTAAGCTCAAAGACAGAGTGCCAGATCAGAATGATTTCTTCACGACCCCTAATCTGTCTAAAGGGACTTGGTAGAGAATTGGAAATCACTGATTCTAATTTTGTGCAAGACCGTAGTGTAGGCCTCTAGGAGAGCACTACTTGAGTGTAGGCCGCAGAACACCATGAAAATTCTAATTTGTGTGTGTGGGCATAGCAAGGAGATTGGAAACCACAAGGAGGTTACAAATGAAGAGATGAATGGCATCTGCCAGGTGACCTAAGTATCTCATCTAAATTCCTACTTTGAAAACAAAACTAAACTTGAATTGCTATCTATCTGTTGCTTTGCTTCCTCCCACCCCAGAAATGAAATCAGATTCCTTCTCATGGCTGAGTTCCAATACTGGTAATCAAATTACTGAGTGGTTCACTGTCTCAAGTGGAAGACTGAGCCTCAGAGTGCCCAGTGTCCATTAGCCATCAAGTGATATTGCATCAATAAACACAAGGAGAGGTATGATATTACACTGTAAATGCATTTGGAGGATTTTTATTATCATTCGAACCTAGTGAATGTGCCAGCATCATCTCTTTCAACTCTAGGTAAACTAAGCTAGGTATTTAAAGAGATTAAGTCTTTCAGGACCAGCATAGTTACCATTTAAGGCACTTATGCAGGCAGTAACAAGCCTCTCTGGGTCTTTAGTGATCTTAAAATGAGAGACCAAGAAACAGAGTTCATACTTGAATGTGTACACATACATATACCCTAAGAAAACATTGTTTTTGTGTTTGTTTATAAATTTTACATATTGTATAAATTTATTTATCTCACTCAATATAAGTTCTTAAATTACTTCATGTTGCTATGTTTAGAATAAATTATTTCCTTCTCACTTATGCATGAGAACATGGTATATGCCTTGAGTTAGTCAGGCAATTGCACATGAACTTTGTGGCCACCCTGTATTTATTGTTGATTTATGTAGGTGAGTTTATTAATGTTTTTGTTGCTGCTATAAATGATATTTTCTAATTGTCATAAAGAGATACTACAGATTCATGTTAATTTCATACTTACTTTTTATTTCTGGGCTTGTCTTTTATTGGCCAAGACCTACAGTGTTCTTGTAGGTATCTGTCTTGAAGGTAAGAATGTCTCCTTCCTTCCCATTATGCGTAATGTAAGGAGAATGGTTCTAAAGTGTCCATTAATATGATTTTTTTTTTCAGTTTTTGGCCAGGGCTAAGTTTGAACCCGCCACCTCCAGCATATGGGGCTGGTGCCATACTCCTTTGCGCCACAGGCACCACCCCCATTAATATGATTCTTGCTATAGATAACTTTATGAAAGGGGAATTCCTGTCCATTCTTAGTTTTAAGAGTTGTTATATATAGCTGTTGAAACTTAGCAAATTCTTTATCTACAGTGTTGAGTTAGCATGTGACTTTGCTCCTTTAGATCTTGCTTTCCTGGTATTAACTCTACTTGATCATGATGTGTTATTGTTCTCATTTATAGCATGGTAGGTTCAGTTTATTTTTATAAGACTTCTGCATCTGTGTTTACATGTGAAATTGCCCATAATTTTCTCCTCTCCTCATCAGGTATAGTACAATGTCTACATTAGCATTTATAAATTGAATTAAGTAGCTTTCTCCCTAATTGATTTTTATGGGTTTCTTGTGGTCTTTGCCTATAAAATAGTCTAAACTCAGCCAATTTTAGAAGGTGTTTCTTTTTTAAAATAACTTTAGATTTCCTTAAATCCATTAAGTCTATTCAAGTTCTTACAACTTGGGAGATTTTGAAGTTTTTCCAAAACTTGTTTCTGTGTCATCCAGGTTTTCAGATTTGCTAAGTTGTAGTTCATGGTATTTTTTCATAATTTTAAAAAATTGTCTTTGTGTACTTTCCCCTTTTTTGCTCAGTATATTGTTTATTCACATCTTTTTCTCTTGAGCAGCCTTTTCATTGTTTTAAGTATTTTGAACTTTTCCACATGATATTCTCCTTAATTTGTTTATATCAGTTAGAGGGGGACAACCTAATAGAACAGCCCAGTCTTGAAAAGAGGGCTCAACATATATGTATGTGTGCGTATTTAACGTGAGGAGTCTTTAGCTTATTAATCCTCTTGTGAAAAATCTGCACTATGGCTGCAGATGTCATTGTAAAGTCTTTACTCCTGTGGTTGTCATCCAATCTCAGCTCGCTGCTAGACACTTCATTTCTTTTTGCCACCACCACCATTGGCCCTTGCAGTCCCACTGACCTTTCTTGTTCTGTTCCTGAGTTCCTGTCACTGCTTTCTTGGTGTCTTTTTCTTCTCATACAGGCTATGCTTTGTAAGTCTATGTTTGGCTTCATTTTTCTTTGCATAATCCAAGGAATAAGTCATGCCAAAGCCAGTTGTCCTGCCACCAAAGTGAGATCTGCACCCAAAGATGACCTCCGGTGTGGTTGTCATTGCCACTGGTCAGGGTCCGGGACTGGTTGGTCTCCAGCCCTGGCTAATCTAGGTTCCGGATGTGGACCCACTATGCTACCTTGCTCAGGAACAATTCCTCTTAGGTGCCTGAGGGCTATTTACTTTAGCAGAAATGAGAATCTTTGAGGGAGTAAAGCAGTCTTTTTAGAAGGATAGATCCTAGTAATAAAGGTCTTTCTTAGAGCTTAGTAAGCTTCAGCAGAGAGACACCATGCTGGCATTCTGCAAGCAGGATAGGAGACAAGAGTCAGAGTAAGCGGTCCATGATACATACACCCCCCCGACTGCCTACTCCTCCAGCCATAAGGCTGATCTTGTGCCTCAACACCACAGGCACAAGAAACTGCCGATTCACCAATGCTCTCATCTCAGGAGCTCTCATGCTTGTTGAGAGCCAAATTCCTCCCCATGCCCTTTTCACCAATGTGTTCCATTATTGAGCTAGACATGTATTTCTTATAACTCACTCCTAGCTACACGGCTATACAGACTGCTACATTTTCCTTTTATAGACAAAATAATTTTTGACGTGTTAAGGGCAGTTCTTCCTGTTGTCTAGCCCTGTTCTTGCTAGGCAAAAGAATAGTAATTGTCAAAGTTCAGAATTCTAGGTATGGCTCTTTAAACAAGGAAGCCAAATACAGATTTAAATTTCAGCAGCTGCTGGGGAAAAACGGTGATTATAATGTTAATTTCCTCAAAGGTACTTTTCAATTGAGAAAGGAAACTGAGAAAATCTTAGCTGAGAATTTACCATTTCTGTAACTGTACAAACTTTCCTTTGATATTTACTTAATGGATGAAGGAATAAAAGATAACGCTTTCTTAGTAAGCAAGGATTTTCTCTCACTATTCCAAAGGTTTTGCTACTCGAGGTCCCACCAAGTATGCACTTCATAGTTCTTCTCAAAGACTGTTACTTGCGGACTAATGATCCTGCACTTCACAGTTCCTCAGTAGTGGAGTTTTTCCTGCTTTCAAGCTGCTATTCCAGTGGAATTTTTGTGAATTGATTCCAGACCCTTTTTCAAATGGAGCTTCCCTAGCAAAAAGGGGGTTTAACTTACTCTTCCCTCCCTTTGTCCTCCCTCTCATAATCTTCCCAAGGGGTCACTTCCGAGTGTCCCTTTCCCCATTGGGCCGTGTCCAGGCTCTTTAGCTGGACCCAGTTATAGTACACAGTGATAGACACTGATGAGAGGTCGGTTACCCTTCACCACGCAGGATAACCAAATATTCCACAAACATTTAATCTAATTATTCTCCATTGTCATCCATTGGTCTGGTTTAATTTCCCATTTTACACTAAGGCACCACAGGTCTAACCAAGCTGGCAGAGTGCTCCCATGGCATAGAATTGAATTACTGTTTTTCTGAGAATAGCTTGAAGTGAAAATATTAAAGAAACTATGTTGTTTAAACTTCATTTACCAGTGGGTCCTCATTTTGACCCAACTGATAATTTCCCTACAATAAAGGTGTTCCATCTTTATCACATTGAGAATGGTATTTGTTTGCCCAATGGAAGCCTTTTTTACACTTGGGACATACACCTGGAGGTTTACACGCTCTTTGTTCCTTTTCTTTAGCATCCAGAAATTCAGGTGTTTTTCCCTTTTAAACACCTTTCTCTTACAGCCTAGCTTCCCACATTTATGGCATCTGATGTTAACTGGGGATTTACCCTCTGATCTTCCAGCTGCCCAATTTGAGTTGCCATGTCAATACAGCATTTACCTGATTCTACTATAAGATTATTCATCTGATCTCCCAACTGTTTTATATCAGCTGCCATGATCTTAATCTGGTCTTTAAGCTGGTCCATCTGATACTTCAACTGCTGTATCTCATTTGCCATGATTTTTCTCTGGCTTTTTCTTTCGGCCTTTTACTTTTTACAATCTTTCCCTTTCAATTCTTCTTAGAAACTTTGGCTGCCTTCAAGGGATAGGAGCTCTCTTTAGCTGTTCTTTTTACTCTGGAGTCTTAGCTTTTTTACAAAACCTCACTTACCCTGTTGTTACTTCACCAGCCCCCTTAATGTACCTCAATTTATTTCTTTCAAACAGAACTCTTAACTACCAGAAAGGGATTCAGGACGATCAAAAGCTACTTCCTGCTGGCAATGGGCAAAGATGTACAGTTAGCAGCTCTTTTTCCTACCTTAATAAACTCTTGCAACCTACTCCCAAACTTCTTTGCTATTTTGCCAAAGGGTTGTTTACTAAAGGTTCTTATTTCCGAGTTCCATCTTTCCTCTTTCCTCTCTAAAGGCTTTTATCCACTTTTTCCCCAGCCACTTCACAGAAGAGGTTAAAGGTTTTTCGCTTTTTTCCCCACAGAAGAGGTAGTTAGAATTTGGAAAGACAAAGCGTAGAAAAGAAACTGAATGAAGAGAAGGCCTGTTGCTGGCAGTCTTGTTGGCTGTCTTTTTTCTCATGTATTTCTTTTCCCTATTTTTCTCCTCTTTTGTTTGTTCTTAGTTTATTCTCCCTCTGGCCCCCGTCTACTAGATCTCAGTGGCTTGTTCTCTGTCCTGCCGACTACACCATTTGTCATTGCCACTCGTCAGGGCCCAGGACTGGATGGTCTCCGGCCCGGCTTATCTGGGTTCCAGATGCAGACCACCATGCTACCTTGCTCAGGAACAGTTGCGCTTAGGGCTATGTAGCAGAAAGGAGAGAGAGAGATAATCTTTGAGGGAGTAAAGCAGTCTTCTTAGAAGGATAGACTCTAGTAAGCGTCAACAGAGATGCTGTGCTAGCATTCCGCAAGCAGGAGAGGAGTCAGAGTAAGCAGATCCATGATAAAATGTACGTGAGCCTGCTTACTCCTCCAGCCTAATATAAGGCTGAGCTCGTGCCTCTCAACACCACAGGTGTAGAGATGCCAATTCACCACTGCTCTCATCTCGCGGGCTCTCTCATGCTTGTTGAGAGCTAAATCCCTCCCCATGCCCTTTTCACCAAGGTGTTACATTATTGAGCTATACAGGTGTTTCTTATAACTCTCACTCCTCCTAGGCAGAGACTATATGGGCTGCTCTGTGTGGTCTTGTACATTTTTTCTAGTTTTCCCCTAATTTTTCTTTTTGGTACTGTTGCCTTCCTGAGATGAAGGTGTTGATGACCATTTGTTTCCTCTGAAGTAGTCGTTGGTCATGAACTTTCTGATCTGGATAGTAGTAACTATGTCATTCGTGACAGCAGGTGATCTTCAGGCAACCAGGGGGGAAAAGAGTAGGTGTATGTATTTAGAGAAGTTAATATTTTTTGTATGCACTTTTTGAAGTTTAAATAACATTTCTCTAACCTGATTAGTTGAGTCCATTTATAATGATTATCATTACAATTATTGTTGCCACCTTTGGGGTCATCTTTTACTCCAGCCATTGCTGAAGCCACCACCTCCATAGGGCTATAACCCAATGGCACATTGTCTCAACTGCTCTTTGGAACTCTTGGCTTCCCCTTCAGAGCCTCTCTACCACCACTGCCTGGCACACCTGGAAGAACCTCTCACCATTATGATACGTGGGCAAACCAGGGGTGCAGAATAATTAATCCCCATGAGGAACCCTGGATCAATGAAACATAGGAGTTACAGGATAAATATTGCTCTTGGCTCTCCCATGGGTAGGTAATTCTGAAGGGCATTCTACATGGCTCCTCAGAAGTCCCAGTCATTTGAGTCTCAGTTGCCCACTATGGTCATCAGGCTGACAAGGAGCCTTATACTGGCTTTCCTCCTCTGTTTCTCTCTTCCCGGTCTTCTACTCCTGAGGCCCCTGTTTGGTTGTCTATGAGAGTAACTCATCAGCTTGTGGTCAAAGGATCCAAGTTTGGGATCTCACAGGAAATTGAGGAAGAAAAAAGAATATGTCATGAGCACTCTAAATCCACTTAATCTTCTATAACAGAATACTTTAGATTGGATAATTTGTAATGAGCAAACTTTTATTGGCTCATAGAGGTAGAGTCCAATAAGTTCAAGATCAGGGGACTACCTTCTTTCCGTGTCATCCCACGGGCAAAGGCAAAATGGTAAGAGAGTGTATGTGAGATAGCAAGAGATTGAATTCATAGCCTTATAATTCACAAGGTGGCTCCTTCATAACCTAAATGCCTCACCTACTGACACTATTGCATTGGGGGTACATTTCAAAACATGCTTTTTGGAGGACACATTCAAACCATGACACACTCTCTACTTCAATACAATACCAGTTGCCTGGCCCTGGCCCTCCCCTCTACCATCACCACTTTTCTCTCTACATTGAGACTTAAGTTACCCTCAGATTCTTAAGGACCACACAAGATTTATTTCCATTGCTGAGCATGACTCAGGGTTTCATATATTTCCACATTTCTCTGCTCTGTCTAGAACAGTGGTTCTCAACCTGTGAGTCGTGACACCTTTTTAACAATGAAAATACATTGTGGCATTAGGAAGGTTGAGAACCATCAGTCTAGAGGTCAGTGTGAAGTGGAAGCTGGCAGCCTGGGCTGTTTCCCATCTGGCACAAGACTGATTTTGCTTTATTTTTAAACTCATGAGTATATTTAGGCAGATTCACATTTCCCCCCAAAATCTATTACCTATTCTACAAAATGGATTCTAAAACTAGCTTACACTATGGACATAAAAGTGAACAATTAGTGAACCATATCATTACATGTGATGAAAAATGGATTATTTTTGACCATCCACACAGTCAAGCATTGACTGATGGCAAGCATTCAGCACAATGGTTGAATAAAGATGAAGTGCCGAAACACAGTCCACAACACAATAGTCATCAAACAAGAGCTAATGGTGTGTGTCTGGTGGCACAGCACTGGTGTTATCCACTACAGCTTCGTGAAACCTGGTGAATCTATTACAGCAGATGTCCACTGCAGCCAGTTAGATGACATGATGAGGATACCTGCAATTAAGCAACCGAGATTGGTCAAGATAGGCCAATCCTCTTGCAAAAGAACACTGTCACACATACAGCATTGCTCAAACTACAAAGTCTGGACTTGGAAACTCTCTGTCATCCACTGTATTCACCAGACCTTGCACCAACTAGGCTTTGGAACACTTCTCACAAGGAAAAATATTTAGTTCCCAACAAGCTGTGAAAATGCCTTTTGCAATTTCATTGCTACTTGTTCTCTAAGCTTCTTTGCTGCTGGCACAAATAAGATACCATTAAGATGGAACAACTGGGGCGGTGCCTGTGGCTTAGTGGATAGGGTGCTGGCCCCATATACCAAAGGTGGTGGGGTTCAAACCTGGCCCTGGCCAAACTGCAACAAAAAAATAGCCAGGTGGTGTGGTAGATGCCTGTAGTCCCAGCTACTTAGGAAGCTGAGGCAAGAGAATCGCCTAACCTCAAGAGCTGGAGGTTGCTGTGAGTTGTGATGCCACGGCACTCTACTGAGGGGGACAAAGTAAAGACTCTGTCTCAGAAAAAAAAAAAAAGATGGAAAAACTATGTAGAAAGTTTAGGTACATACTTTGGTTAATTGTACTGCTTGTTTAAAATATTATAATATAAACTTTTAATTCTAAATTGGACATTTTATATTTAACAACCTAATAGTACCTCAAGCTGTAGAGAGGCAGCGTAGCCTAGTGACTAATGGCATAAGGGTGTAGCGTCAGATGGCCAGGGCTCACATCCCAGCCCGCGGGGCTCACTGAGGGTATGACTTCGAATGTGATACTCAATCTCAAGACAGCTCAGTTTCCTGATCTCTAAAATGCAAGTGGCCAATGCAGTTCTTTTCTCCCTGCGATTTTTCTTTGCCAGGCAGGCTCGATTATGAGCCTTCTATTTCATGTGGGTTGCGGTGTAGCAATGTGTGGTGGAAAAATAAAATTATTTGTATTAAAATAATAAAATATTAAATAAATTATTTAATTAAAATAATAAAATAAAGGCCATGGAAGAGGCCTGTGCAAGGAAGAATCCCTGAAACTTAAGCTTCATGAGCTTCGCTGCAAATCTCCTCTGCTACAGTGAGAATATAGTCTGGCAGATAGCAAGTGTGCAGCCTGGTTAGCTTGGTTATTCTTGGAGGAAAAAAATAGGATTCCGTGTTGAAATAAGTGTAGAAATGCTACACATGGAGCCTTTCACTCTGGGAGATTCACAATACCTGTCAACATATTGTAATTCAGGCACAATAATTTACATATACAGATAACTTGGAGTCTCTTCACTCTGTAGCTGAGCTGGTCTTCTCTTGCTCACCGCTTAGAAAAATGAAAGAAAAACCAAGTCCAGTCCGATTTAAAGTTCTATCCCATATTTTCAGTCATTCTTTCAGGTAGAGCTCAGGTTCTCTTGCATAAAATACTGGGTCTTTCATCTAGACTCTCGCTCTCCCAAGAGGGTCATACACGAGGAGAGAGTATGTGGCCTGTGTGATCTGAAGGTGTAGGGGGGAGATGGGTTCCTTGGACCCATAGCGGGTATGCTGCATTTGCTGACTGCTTTCTATGCCGGGCAAGGTCCCCTTTTTGCTTGGTTGTTGCAGTAGCTGCTGGTACTTTTGGATCAGGCAAGGCTTCCTGTGGTACTCACTGACTGACTCAGCCTGTTAGCTCCTGCTGGTGCTATAGGCCAGTACTTCTGGAAGTCACCTGGAGTGCTAATAAAGCACAGACTACTGGGCCTTACCCTCAGAGATCCTGATTAAGTAGGTTTGGGGAGATGCCTGCAAATTTAAACTTCTAACAAGCTCCTATGTGATGGCGATGCTGACACCGCCCATGTGGGAACCACACTCTCAGCAAGCCTCCCCTGCAAAACCTGAGACTGTCACGCAGGCCAGCCTGAGAAGCCCAGCCTGTGGCCACCGTCTGCCTCTGGTGTCTTATGGTACCTTCTCTGCCATGGTCATCATTTGAAGAGATTGGAGTAGTCGGTGTCATTATGTATGACATTTTAAAATTATAATTGGATAGTTATTTATTTATTTTTTAATTAAATGATATCCGTGTACATTAATGCAATCATGGGGTACTTGATTGAGTGTGGTGTTTTCATATATAATTTGAAATTTTTTCATCAAACTAGTTGACATAGCCTTTATGTCATTTTCTTACTTATTGTGTTAAGAAGTTTATATTCTACTTTAAAATATATATATTTTACTATTCTTTTATTGTGTTAAGACATTTATATTCTACTTTTAGAAAGATTCACTTGTATCCTTATATGATAAACCATAGAGGTGATCCCTCCAATCATCCTCCCTCCACACATCTACCCTTTCCCCTCTTCTTCCCCCCTCCCCTGGATAGTTTATTATATTGGAAATTATTTATGACACATATTCTAACCTAAAAATATAAGTATTTTCTTCAGAACAAAAATTAATACTTTAGGTTCAGTACCTGTAGCTCAAGCGGCTGAGGCTCCAGCCACATACACCTGAGCTGGCAGGTTCGAATCCAGCATGGGCCTGGTAAACAACAATGACAACTACAACCAGAAAATAGCTGGGTGCTGTGGCAGGCTCCTGTAATCCTGGCTACTTGGGAGGCTGAGGCAATAAAATGTCTTAAGCCCAAGAGTTTGAGGTTGCTGTGAGCTGTGATGCCATAGCACTCTACCCAGGGTGACAGCTTAAGACTCTATCTCCCCCCCAAAAATTAATATTTCAATAGCTTTAGGGATACAAGTGCTTTTTGTTTACATGAGACTGAATCATATAGTGGCGATGCCTGGGTTGTTAGTGTACTGGTCACCTGAATAGTGTATATTGCACTGGATAACAGAAAAGAATCTTGCCAGCTATCTCGACCCTCTAAAACATCCACAAAATTTATGAACCATTCGTGGAAGGGAAACAAGGCTACACTTACGGCCACTTTCATTACTAAAAGTATTCAAAAATATTCCAGTACATTGCAAGTAAGACATGATTGTTTCATTTTCTTATTTTCAGCTATTTCAGACTTTTCCTTTTAATAATAAAATGTGTTCAGTTTCTTCAAAATATGCATTTGGGGATTAAGGAAGAAATATTACATGAAACTCATTGGGGAAACTAGTAGTGTAAGTACCTAAAATGATTACAGAGAGGTAGGCTTTTCAAAGGAATCAGCACAGCAACACTAATTCTTGGTCTGAGGAGCCAAGAAAAGCAATGGAAACAGAGAAAACAGTAATTATGTACATATTACTTACGTGTTGGTCTTAGATTGAAACTAGAGATTTAAAATACCCACAGGATGAATTTTTTCTCTTCATGGTTATGTGCTATGCCAATGAGTGAGAATTTTTTGATGGTCAATTTTCAAGTTTTTTTTTTGAAACAGAGCCTCAAGCTGTCACCCTGGGTAGAGTGCCATGGCATCACAGCTCACAGCAACCTCCAACTCCTGAGCTCAAGTGATTTTCCTGCCTCCGCCTCCCAAGTAGCTGGAACTACAGGCCCCTGCCCTAAGACCCAGCTATTTTTTGGTTGCAGCCGTCATCGATGTTTGGCAGACCCGGGCTGGATTCAAACTCGCCAGCTCAGGTGTATGTGGCTGGTGTCTTACCTGCTTGAGCCACAGGCACCAAGCCTCAATTTTCAAGTTTTGATGCTCTTGAAAAACAAGGTACCTGGACTCTGAGTAGGTCACTGAACTGACTGGTAAGCTGGAAATGGCTTATATCAGCTTTTGTCTCAAGGAAGAAGTATTGATAAAATTTGTTTAACCCTTAAAATGGCAAACTGCTTGTGAATGATGTTCTAAAAGAAGCAGGTAAGACTGCAACCTAGTGGTGAGTTTGTTACTGAAAAAAAAATAGCTGTGGTCATTCCAGGCATTTGAATTTAAAGTGAGAATGAACGTGAAGGAGAACTGCTGATGCCTTTATTATGAAAACTGATCTTCAAATTATACTGGAGGTGGGATAAAGTGAAGAAAGGATGGGTATAACCAGATCCTCAAAGCTGTTAATTTCATATAGTACTTTCTGCTTTATCTGAAGCTTCTGCTCATTTCTCTGTCTCTTTAAAGACAAAGACCTTTAAGACCACTGTGGTTTATAGTCTCGCACTAATTGCACTAATTTATTCCATTTACTTGTTTAATGACTTCCACTTTAGGGCAGATTTTCTGTTGCTTTCATTTTTGTAAGTGGAGTGATTCAGATTATACTCTTCTTTAATTTAAGTAAATTTTTCATATGACATTATTCTGACTGTCATTCTCATTATTGTTTGACTCAATAATAGAGTTTGGGTTTTTACAGTTTGATGTACCTAAATTCCTTACAAATGTTTATCATTAACATTATCGATTACTATTTTATATTGTGCTATGTTAATATGGAAAATATTATTGTTAATACTCAGACTTTGTTCTTTTAAGACGATCACTTCTCTTACACTAAGTATGAAATATTCAAGAAATATCTCTGTATAAGAATTTGAATTAAATTGTGTATCTTAACCTGATTTTTAAATCCTACTTGTACCTTATCTTAATAGTCATCATTTCTCAAACTTTTTAAAAAAGCATATACTTAAAAATTAGTTCAATGTTTCTTTATTTTTGTTATCAAATCATCTTTGTTCCTTAGCACTCTGATTTTTAGTTAGTTTATATTAACTTTCCTATATATAGTTTTGTTTTACCCGCAAAATTACTGGTGACTTTGTTTCTTTGTTTCCTACTCCCAAATCTTTTTCCCTGGCAGCGCTTGGTATTTAAATGTGAAATGTAGTATGTATGTAGTCTGTATGTAGTAAAATCAGCCTGTGCTTTCATGAGGATTATCAAAAGGAAATACTGCTAGTTTTTAAATTCTTTCTCTACCTCAGATATTCCACATTGAACTCAATTGCATTTTCTGAAAATATCTTAATTCTTTCTAATTTACATGCATCTAAGTTTTGGAATATGTGACTCCATAGCATTGCCAAATGCAAACAGCTCATGATTGCCAGACTCACTGCAATAAATTCACCATAGAATGCCCATCAGTGTTGAAATGATGGTCTGAGGGTTAATTTTTGAAGTCAGCTTGACTGTATTAAGGAATTACTTAGAAATTTGGTAAAGCATTATTTTTGGTTGTATCAGTAAGGGTGTTTCCAGAGATTAGCATGTGAGTCTGGGCGGATTTAAGTGCAGCTGGGGACCTCAAGAGAACAACAATGGAAAAAGTTAAACCTATGTAGCATGTTACTGTACTGAATCCTGTGGGCAATTATAATACAATGGTAAGCTTTTGTGTCTCTCAAGATAGAAAATGTGTAGCAAAAATACAGTATAAAATATATGCATGAAAAAGGTGCCCCTGTTAGGGCACTTTGAAATTTTTAAACATTTTGACTCTTGTATGCAGCCCCATCCTTGACTGAAATGTAGGTATTTGATGCATAACTATGGGTATGTCCTATTGGTCCTCTCTCTGGAGAACCTGATACCTACAGATGTCATCTGTATAACTCAGGGGATTGTCTCCAATGTCACCCTAACAAAACTGTTTTGAATCTCTCGTGGTCTTTAAAACAGCTTTCTATAAAGTATAAATTTTTCTACTTGATTTTGTACTTGATCTAAATGGGGTAAACCAAGAAATTGGCCACTCTGTAATCCGTGCTGAAATCAATGCTGGGATGGTTAATTATCGGAGCAGCCTTCTCTTTTCCTACCACACTGTCTACGAGAAAGAGTCTGAGTTTATTGGAAAATTCATCACAAAAAAATCATGGTCGATGACATGGCACCCAAAAGACAATTTCTACTGAAATAAAAGTTAATGAAGCAAAATGCCTTTCAATAAATTCATAAGGCTAATACTGAGGGAAATAAAATAAATCCCCCCATACTCTTAATTAGATTCTAGAAGGAGGCAGCAGATTAATGAAACAGGATGATTGGTCTCAGAACTATAGATTTTCAACAGATTACTTATATAAATCTATAAAAAATATGGGGCACGAGATATTTTTAATGACCTGTCTTTTAAAAACAATCATGTCCTTAATAATTCATATTTATTAATTACTCCAGAAGTAATATATTGAAAATGAAGCTACATTGTATACTGGAAAGCATCACTATATACTTAAAAATTTATTGACAAAAAATTGTGTAAATATGAATAAAATACTGTAGTGATCTGAAAATATTCTTTACAATGTCTTTGAGGAGGGGAAGGTTGATCTTTGCATAATGCCTTGATTCTCCCATATGAGAGAAACTCACTGGGTTTTATTTTTCAGGTCTCAAAGAGCTATTTTAAATATAGCATTCTAAATATATATAAAAATACTGTTCTATTTTATGTTATTTAATAACAAAATAATATTCAGTTGGTGGTTAATTTATCTGTCATCCATAAGAACGCTTGAACTCACTTTATCAGTAATTGTCCTGAATCATAATTGTGTAAGGACACATTGGTGCATATTATAGAATTAGGACATTAGGTAAGGGAAGAGAAAGCAAATAGATTTTGGTCCATGAAATTATAGATTTGGAGAAGGCAAGAGAATGATAGGATAAAGTAAATAAAAATGTAGGCGGTTATCAAAAAATTGTCATGCTCTTGTTCTCTCTTTTCTTCAGTTTCATAAGTTTAAATCGACTACACATAGCTGGAAAGAAAATTTACACACTCATCCTCCTAAAGTTTCTGATGTATTTGGCCAGAGACATACAGTGTCAGTGGGAGCCACCTGGCTACATATCTTGGTGTATCTCAGCGCAGCTTCCTTTGGCCGCTGATGCCTCCAAAGAGTGACATACAGCTGTTCACATAAACTTCACAGGTAAGTCTTTCCAGGTCTGGGAAGCTTAATTTTGTTCTGTACTTTTTATACCAGGGGCATACATTACTGTTCAGAAAGAACTTAAGCAATAGGTGTGCTTATTGGAAAAAAAAAAAAAAAAAGACAGCTGGAGACTCCCCGGTTCTCAAGCTAAATTATCAGCAAGCTTATTCAGAGCAAAATGCAAAATGCAAAATGCATGCCCAGATATTTATGAGTGGTGTCCTGCCTTTGACTTCTAGGGTCTTGGAAAGTCTATTTCCATCCACATGGTCTTTATTCCTCCAGCCTCATATCCCCAAATTACTACCCAGAGCAATAAGTCAATGGGATATAGAAGTGAATAATGACTTCATGGATAATAAATCTTAGACAAGCTCAATACTTGTGCATATTTGAGAGAGGTGGTAAATCTTAGAGCTATCTAAATGTAGCTCTTATATTGCTGCAAAACAAAAATATATGTGTAAAAACACCATAAAGTTTATTCACCACCCAAAATCCATAAGAAAAAATTGTATTCAAACATAATTTGTAATGTGTATATCTAAATCTGAGTCCAACATACCAAGGAAGCAATGCTTATTACCATTGGCTTTCTATTTTTAAACTGAGTTATATTTTTTGTAAACTTATATCATTTTTGTTTCCTATCATTTTTATTCCTCCCTTCTCTAGCTTTTCTACTTACAAACCCAGATGGCCTTAAACAGTCTTTTCCAAAGCATGGCACATACAGTGCTATTGGCATGAGATAGTTTTATGTGCTAAAGGGGAATTTTTTAAAGTCAATTACTTTAAGTGAATTAGAAACAATAAAATGAAACACAACGGCCTGTGAATTCACAGATATGAAACTCAAATAAATGCATTTATGCAAAACAAAGTACTATAAAATATTACTATAATAAACTATTAAGGAAATAGCACTAGGGATAACCCTCCGAGGGGAAAATAAGAAGGTAGCACTCAATTTAATGTAGAAAATACTAATTTACATTATAAAAAAGAATTTTCCTATAAAATTTTTTTAGAAAAAAAGAATCTTAGTATGAAATAAGTATTTGTGTCCTTTTCCTCAAGTGGAGCTAATGTCTGTTTAAAAGAATTGGAATAGCAATTTGCATTGGGGTTTTAAAGAATATTATCTAAGGCTTCTAAAATCCTTGTCAAATCAAACTGGTGAAAATCCACATCATCCTTTTTTTTTTTTTTTTACTGATGGAAAGCTATTAAGCAAAATAAGGACTCTCAGGAAAAAAAAAAAGAGAGAGAGAGAGAGAAATAATGGGTCTCTGGATTAGAATGGAGGGCACCACAGGGTAGATCCGAGTTTCCATGGGGAACAGTGCCACCCTGAGACAAGGGCACTTAGTTGCTCAGGCTCAAGGGGCACAACTAAAGGAATCTCACGGCCCTTCAGTATATGGAAACTCTCTGGGGCACTTGTAATTTACATCCACGTACTATGACTACTCTGACCACAGAATAGGTCAAAAAATACATATCTTGCAGGTTAGTTAGAAAGGTTAGGAGCTATTCTAAACGTTGCTGTGTCCTCCCCATATGAGGTAGGTGAGTCCTGCTACACAATGACACACAATGGGAACCAGTCTCAGTACACGCCTATGAGACAGGCTGATTGGCTTTGTCCCAAGTTAAATTGGAACTCATAAATAACTGGAACCATGGCCAATTGTAATGATGCCTCCTTCAATAATATCAAGTATGTCGGCCAGGATAGATTCTTTTGGGAAGGCCAGGAAATTTCTCTGTAATTCTTACAGATTTATTCTGTAATGAAACAGGATTGTACTGTGATCATACTATGGAAAGACGTCATATGGGTGTTGTAGCTAAGATTCAACTACCTTTATAAATAAGTCTTAAGAATACTCTTATTCATGATCATATGCAGAGGGAAATTGAATTAAGGCCTCCTTAGGACATAATACCTATGGAAAATGACTAGCCTGAGATCTAGATAACCATCAGCTGATTTCTATATTGAATAGTTCTGCACAAGTTTGTCATAAGGTGTTGCAAACCAGCACGGCAAAGGGGAGCAAACCAGAGTGGTATTGGTGGGGAATGAGGAAAATACAGCATAAGAGAAGACATGGAAATCAAAGATATGACTGGGAGGTCTGACTGAGCTGATGGCTGCAGCCAGCCCCAAAGCACAAAATCAGCTTTATTGTATAGTATCTGTAAAGGGTTGTCCAGGGGGGAGTAGCATAGACAATATGGGGAAATAGCATAAACAAAAGACATAGTTTGGGTCTTACAGTGCAGTTGGAAAATATAAATGATTTTAATAAAGATAAATCATCATGCTAATGGTTTCTACTCAACTTCATTAACATATAACAAGAAGTAAGAAGGGCAAGATCATGAGGATCTCAGCATAGTTGGCAAAATACAGGAAGAGCTATGTGGCTTAGTGGTTACTACTCAACTTCAAAGAAAGAGCTAGTGACTTCTGGCAGAGGGAGCATAAAGAAAGGAATATGGC
>NW_003852590.1:2706293-2718813 GCF_000181295.1 Otolemur garnettii
ACAGCCTGCTCTCCACAATAAGGTACAAGTAGCAGTAGATCAAGGAGGGAGTAAAATAATCAATTAGTAGAAGAATATGAAAATATATATAACTTTATAGGGAAAATTTTTTATGTTTAACATCTGGAATACTAAAAACTATTTGTCATCTATTTCTGCATGAATAATGTAGGGGACTGAAAGTGAGATAGATTCCTACCACCCACCCACCACCACCACCCCCCACCCCCCGGGATCTTGTCTCAGTGACGTTTCCCCGCTCCTGCCCACTACACTGAAGTATGGCGGCATGAGAGAAGTCAGAACTGAGTTTCAGGCTCCACTAGCATCTCTCTTTGTTTTTGCTATTCATGGTGTGGTACATGGACTAGCATAAATTAGTATCAAGTGCGAGCTGGTTATCAATGTAGAATCTCATCATTCCTCCCAGACTTACTGAATTACATCTGCATTTACAAATATCCCCAGGTGATTTATATGCATATTAAATTTTGAGAAGCACTGCTTTGTGTAACTTTCAACAGGTCACAAAATCTCCTTGTTTTCTCTCCAAATTATGAAATTGGTCTAGATAATAAGTGGAAATTTTAAAATTGGAAGGAGCCCATAATAAGGATTATTGGCTTAGACTGGCAGGGGTGTTCAACCAGTGGCCCATGGGCCATATGCTGATTATTTGAGGACCTTTTTTGGTGTTGGATATTGTGAAAATTATTCATGGATCTTTTTTATTTATTTGTTTGTTTGTTTTGCTCATCAGCTTTCATTAGTGTTTGTGTATTTAATGTGTGGCCCAAGATAAGTCTTCTTCCAATTTGTGGCAGAGAAGAAAAGAGGTTGGATATCCTTAGTAGGGCATGGATTCTGAAACCAGGGTGTCTGGGTTTAAGTCCCAACTCTGCCACTTACTGTGTGATCTTGAGACGATTACACAGACTCTTTGTGCCCTAATTTCCTCATTTGAAAAATAGGCATTATAATAATATCTATTCATGCAGTTGTTCTGATAATTAGCTTTAGTATGTGTAAAGTACTTAGATTTGTGCTTGGTCCAGAATAAGCACTATACAAGAATCAGCTCATTATGATGTAAGATTTTTGATTATATAGCATTCTAGAGCACATAAAGATGCCCATTTGCTGACTTACTGACTTGAGAGATAATATTTAGCACATTCTAATAATTAGTGTGAGTTTGAAGAATTGAAATGTCCACGAAGAGAGTAGGAACTTAGAAAAGTTTTATGTAATAACTAAATTTGGGATTAGAGACAAGAGCATTAGGACAGACCAGGTGAAATAAACTTAGAGGCAGGAATAAATAAAAACATGGGTGTCTACTATGTGCCAGGAAGTTTGAGGAAGAAACTGTGCGGCTAGAGCCAAAAGGCTTGTCGGGAGTTGAAGGGCAAGGGGTTGATCCTCTGAATTCCAGATTAAATTGAATATTTTAGCTATAAATGTGAGAATTAAGGAGTGATCTTTTTTGTTTTGTTTTGCTTTTGCTAGCAAATAGAATAAATACAGAAAAGCATTAGACATAATGGCTTAGAGGAAGAGAAAGCAAAAGAAGATTTGGGTATTGGAGAATATGTAGCAGATAAAGCAATTATGGCACCAGGATTTTAAGCCTGAAGAACCAGGAATGTGGGAATGTGATGGCTTTTTATGGGAATATGGGAAAAGATGCTTCAAGGAAAAGATGTTTGATTTTTGAGGTGCTGGGCATAGTCCATCTAATAAGCTTGCCCGGTATAGCAGAAAGCAGTCCACTCAAAGCAGGGCCAATCATATTTTTACCTTTTTTGTATTACTGAGCACATTACTAGCATTAAACTTTTAAAATTATCATACTCTGCCATCCATATTATCAATAAGCCAGGCAACCAGCTTTGCTTTATCCTAATGTCAAGTTAGTGCAGAAAATGATTAAGAATCTCTGAAAAATTGAGCCTCAAATTTATAATGAAGTTAGGAAAATACAAAACAAAGGAAAACTTTAAAATTCTGCAATGATATCTTTGTTTTCTTTATATATTTCAAATTCTCAGAATCTGTCTTTACATACTTTTTAAATGAATTTAAATGATTTGCAGTCTCAGTATTTCATGAGCCAAGAAAAGAACTTGAAAGAGAATGAGTTTTAGTTCCATTATTTTGTTATTCTTGTCCCTGGATAACATTTCCAGCCTGAAAGAAATTGAGAACAAATGGAATATGTATCTTTCAGACTTTTCTAAAATAACCCTAGACCTAGAAGACAAAGAGCTTTATCTTTTTGCCCAGGAAATAGCCTAGCACAATTCCCTGTCCCTGAGACTATTAGCCATCATAAATAATATTTATCAGAGTCTCTTGCTTAATGAAACAGGAACAGAAAAACTGATGGGGATGTGGCGGGTAGGTTATCCTAATGTGGATCATTGGGTGAAAAGTGCATTTGTGAGCAAATCTAGTACTGCCTAGCAACGGTTTCTAGGCAAAGATTGGCTAGGAGCCAACTGTCGTTGCCTTTCAGGAGCCATTGGCCTATTTCTACACTTTACACCTGTTTGGGAGTATTTGGGTTCCAGTTATAAGGTAGGTTTTTCTTGATAACTTTTAAGACAGTACTAAATATTTTGATTTTTATTGACACCATAAGACTAATATTACTTTTACCCATCTCTGAATGTAACGAATGTGCAGATTTATAAAAATAATGAAACATAATGTCTCATGTCACCATTCACGTCCATTTCTTTTAGGTCTAAACCCTACCACATGTAAGTGTTCTAGGACTGTAACCAGATTTAAACCCACGTTCAAAAGGCCTGGCCTCCTGGGCTTAGTCAGTACCTCTGTCGACTTCCACTACTGAGGATGATTTATTTTATGGTCTTGTCTCTGGCCCTGCAGCAGGGCATAGTTAAGCTAGCAGCAATAGTAAAGCAGGATCTTTAGAGTAACTAGGGCCTTTGCCAGAACTTAAAGAGAAACAGATAGGCCATCTTAGGGGAGTGGAAGTCTCTTCAGGGAGAAGAGAGCTCAGATCAACTGGAGGAACGCCATGAGTGCTATCGCCTTGTGCTGGTTGAGTACTTCCTAATACTCAGTAGCTCAGTCCTTCCATATCTGTCCCAACTTCTTGTTCCCAGAGTCCCCAAATACTTCCCGAGTGTACAGCTGTATTCAGCCAGCCATCTCTTTCCCCACAACTGCTGGGCAGTCTCACCTCCTCAACTCACTCATTTTCTTACAGCTGTCCAATCTCTTAACTCATTCCCCTGGGTTCTCTAAAAGTTCCATCCTCTGCAAACCCACTTCCTCTATGCCAGTGATTTTCAACCAGTGTGTCATGAAAAATTTTAAAGATCAGTAATTACATTACTTTCAAAAGAAGTTCAAAGCTCAGGAAGTATATTCTTCTTTTTTACTCTTTTTTTTGATCGACATAATTTAAATGTGCCCCGGAAGTTTAGTGACAGGTTCGAGTGTGCTGTGAGATAGAAAACCCTTAAAAATACGGCTGGATACCCTCAGTCCTCTTACAGAATATTCTATCACATTGTTACTGTCACTGAAACCCAGGGACCGCATTTCATTTTCAGTGCCCTCAAACAGACCTGCTCTTCATCTGCACCTCCTAAGCCAGAGCCAGGAGGTAGGTTCTCGTCTTCTCTTCTCCCTGTACCACTTCCAGACCGGTTTTTATTATCACCAGAAGCCTCTCTTCATTTAGGAGACAAGTAACATTTAGGAGAATAGGATTTGGATATGGGCTCATATTTGGGGGTGTTGGATAGATCACCAAACTTTCTGAGCCTCAATTTCCACATCTGAAAAGAAAGAATAGAATATCATATTGCAAGGTTGTCATGGAGATTAAATCTGTTCATTTTTTCAGGAATCTTCATTGATCACTATATGCCAAGCAGTTTTTTAAGCACTCAACAAAACAAATAATTCCCACCCTCTTGAAGCTTATTGTCTCATGGGGGAATAAAGTCTTCTTTAAACAAGTAAATATGTAACTACAGAATCTGACATGAAAAAAAAAACTAACAAAAGCTTAATTGGAGATATAATTTAGATAGTGGAGACGTGATTAGAAGGAAAGCCTTAGTTAGGAGGGGAGGAATGGAATTAGGCACAAGAGTAAGGGATAGGGGGTGGGTATTACAGACAGAAGGCAGCTGGGCAGGTTCCAGAGACTGAAAGAAGTCCATGGTGAGAAGGAGAGTGCGTCACAGAGCGCAGGTAGACATGGAAGAGGGGGGCAGAGTCTGTGGGGCCTATGTAGGAAGGCCATTTTAAGGAGTTTTAGTTTCATTTTAAATGCAATGTTAAGCAATAGAGTGACTTCATTTATGCATTTAAAAGCTCTCTCTGAGGACAGCTCTTGGGACACAGTACTTACTTGGTAAATGAAGTTGTAGTCACATGGGTCCTGCTGTCCATTATTTACTGGGTGTAAGATATCTGACTCACAGTTTCGCTCTCTACCCCAAAGTCTTACCACTAATCATTCATTAACACTCCTACTTTAGAGCTCTTGACATCTCCAACTTTCAGGACCACTCCGGAGCACCTCTGGACCAGGGGCCACCCTACCTGTGAAATCTTGTATGCCAATTAACTACTCTGACCACAGTTTCTATCCCCCTTATTGCTACCACACTTATATATATATGTCTAGGCCTCCAGAGCGGTAAGAAATGAAGATGAGATGGTAGACAAGAGCTCACTTGTGAAGGGTTGCTTTGAGGCTAACGAACTTGAACTTTATGCTGTAGAAAATGGAAATCAACACTGAGTTTTATAATTCCCTAAATACACTGTTGCACATGCTGTTCCCTGTGCTGGAAATGCCCCCTTTTCCCCGGATTGTCTTCACGTTCCTGGTCATCCTGTAGAGTGGAGCTTGGCTCTCTTCTGGGAAGGCGTCCCTGGCAATGGAAGGTAGTCAGTCCCATCACACACTGCGTGTAGCTCTTGGTGTTCTCGGGCTGTATGGTCACATACTTATTTCTTCCCTGTAAGTCCGAATTCCTTGAAAGCAAGAACTTATATCCTGCTTGTATCCCTCATTACCTGATATAGAAGGTTTCATCAATTTTTTTTGAGTTCTCAAGACCCACTAAAAAATAAAGTACCCTCGGGCTGTAATCCTAGCACTTGAAGAGCCTGAGGCCAGATCGTGTAAGGCCAAGAGTTCAAGGCTGCAGTGAGCTATGATCATGCCACTGCACTCCAGCCCGGGCAACAGTGTGAGACCCAGTCTCAAAAAGGAGAGTCACAAAGTGCAGTTAGAGATGGAAACTGGGGGCACAGTCTGTGGGACCCGAATATGAATAATAAATAAATAATCCTAAAAAAAAGGTCAACAAATTTGTTGTAAGTGACTGGTAATTTCCCCCGGATAATCATCTAAACCACACCATTTTGTTGACATTTATTCAGAAAATTGGCACCAAATTCTAAAAAGACATTTTATTTTTATTCATTTTAATTCTTTGATTCAAATATCAAAATACGGGCCAGGCATGGTGCCTCATGCTTATAATGCTAGCGCTGTGGTAGGCCCAAATGGGAGGATCATTTGAGGCCTGGAGTTTGAGACCAGTCTGAGCAACATAGTGAAACCCCATTGTGGTGGCAGGTCCCTGTAGTCCCAGCCACTTAGGAAGCTGAGGCAGGAGAATAGCTTGAGCCCAAAAGTTTGAGGTTGCAGCAAGCTATGATCACAACACTGTGCTCTAGTCTAGGCAGTCGAGGGAGACCCTGCCTCAAAAGAAAAAAAATCAAAATATGCAAAAAGAATATATAGAAGTGTCATTCCTACCTGTGCCTTTCTACCCCTTTTCTCTCCAACTACTACAGAGTACCATTTTTATTAGTTTCTTTTGCCCTAGTATTTCTTTCTGTGATTGTAAGGAAATATAAATATATTATTTTCTCTCCTTTATTACATAAAAGGTAGCCTAAGATATACACAGTATTATCCTTTGCTTTTTTTTTTTTTTGTAACATAAAGATTTATCCTAGAGATGTTTCCAAGTTAAAATAGTAGGTAGAAATCTTCCTTATTTATTTTTTTTGCAGATGTAGTTTTCCATTGTATGGATATACCATGATTTATTCAATCAGTTCTAGATATTCATATTCTAATCTTTTGGTTTACAAGTAATGCTGCAAAGGGTACCCTTGCACAACTGTCATTTATATTAGCACCAATATTATGTTTCTCTAATATACAGTCATGTGCTGCATAGCAAGGTTTTGGTCAATGAGGAACTGCATGTATAACGATGGTCCCATAGGACTATAATACCATACTATTACTGTACCTCTTCTGTGTTTAGATATATTTAGATGCACAAATATTTGCCATTGTGTTATAATTGCCTACAGTATTCCAAGCAGTAACATGCTGTGCAGATTTGTACCCTAGGATCAATAGGCTATACCAGAAAGCTTAGGTATGTCCTAGGATTATGTGGGTATACTCTGATGTTTGCACAATGACTAAATCACTTACCAATGCATTTCTCAGGATATATCCCTGTTGTTAAATGATGCATAACCCCCACACACACATGCACATACATATGTGTATAAAAATAAGAGAATTTTAGAATATATTTTCAGAAACCCTTTCTTTTTCTTTCTTTTTATTTTTTTTGACACAGAGTCTCATTACATTGCCCTCAGTAGAGTGCTGTAGTGTCACAGCTCACAGCAACCTCAAACTCTTGGGCGTCACAGCTCACAGCAACCTCAAACTCTTGGGCTTAAGCGATTCTCTTACCTCAGCCTCCTGAATGGCTGGGCAGAAACCCTTTCTTGATGGTTATTCCATTTTCTGCTCCTACCAGCAATGTTTGAAAGCCTCAGTTCCCTCACAGCCTCTCCAACAGTGCTGTGTAGCTGTGGTTCCCAACCCCAGGTCCACGGCCTGTTAGGAACGGAGCTGCCTAGCAGGAGGTGAATACTTCATCTGTATTTACAGCTGCTCCCTACCCTTCACATCACTGCCTCCTGTCAGATAAGCGGCAGCATTACATTTTCATAAGGAGCCTGCACCCTATATCCTTGCATGTGCAGTTTATAGGAAGATTTGCTTGGTGCTCCTATGAGAATCTAGGATGATCTGAGGTGAAGATGTGAAATGCTTGAATCATCCCGAAACCATCCCCACCCTCAGCACCAGTCTGTGGAAAAATTGTCTTCCATGAAACAGGTTTCTGGCGCCAAAAAGTTCAGGGACCACTGTGTTACAGGACTTTTGGATTTTGCCAGTCTGATACTTGAGGAACTGTATCTCAGTGTAATATTAATTTGTATCTTTCTTGGTGAAATTTAGCATCATCTCATGTTTAGTGGCTATTTATATTTCTTTTCTGTGAACTGTTTATTCATATCCTTTACTTACTTTTCTATAAAGTTGGTCTTTTTCTTTTCTATTTCTAGAAGTTTTTATATTTATTGAGATTATTTATAAGCACTCAGCCTGTGCTATGAGTTACAAATGTCTTTCCTATTTTGTCACTTCTATTTTGATTTTGCTAATGGCATATTTTCACAGAAGCGTTTTGTTTCTAGATTTTTGAGTCACGATTATAAAGGTCTTTCAATGGCTTATATTATATCAGCTGCCTTATTTTCTAATACTTCTCTGGCTTCCTTTTTACATACTCAAATCTTTGATGCATTTGGGCCCATTTGATTGTCCTGATATATGACTATGGAACCAGTTTTCTTTTTTCCAACTTGTTACTCAGTTTTCCCAACACTATTTACTAAAAAGTCTGTCTTAAGCTCTTTTTTTTTTTTTTGAGACAGAGCCTCAAACTGTCGCCCTGGATAGAGTGCTGTGGCATCACAGCTCACAGCAACCTCCAACTCCTGGGCTCAAGCGAGTCTCCTGCCTCCACCTCCCAAGTAGCTGGGACTACAGGTGCCTGCCACAATGCCTGGCTATTTTTTGGTTGCAGCCATCATTGTTGCTTAGCGAGCCAGGGCTGGACTCGAACCCGCCAGCTCAGGTGTATGTGGCTGGCGCCTTAGCCACTTGAGCCACAGGCACGGAGCCTGTCTTAAACTCTTGATGAGGCATGCAATCTTCATTGCACACTAAATCTCCATATGTATCCAAGTCTCTCTCTGGGCTTTGTATCCTGTTTCATTAGTCTGTCTTTTCATAAGCTATTCCTACACTTTTAATTAACAATGCATCATACTATGTTTAAATATATGGTAAGTGTAATACCGTTATTGCTTTTCCTTATCAGAAATTTCTAGACTATGCTTCTTTGTTTAGCTTTTTCTTCCCATGAGAATTTAAAATTGATTCGTGTCATTTCAGAGGGGCAAGGCAGTATTTTTGTTATAATCTTTACTAATTTATAAATAAAACACAGTGCAACTGTTTTAGGATAAGAAGTCTTCTTTTTAAAGAACACAGTAGTCATATTTGTCCAAGTTCACTTTTATATTTGTCCAAGTTCACTTTTATCCTTCGTGTTAGAAAGTTTCATTTTTTTTGAAATGAAACATTTTTTCTGCATGTTTTTTAAGTTCTGAGCACTTTGTCTTTTGTTGTGATTGAAATGGGATCTCCTTGTCCATTATTCCTAAATCATTGTTTTCTATGATCTATGACAGTTTAAGAGCATTAGAATTACCTGCTCTCTAAAGACGTGAGACTAGACATGGTACTTTTCAGAGGTGGAGGAAACAACAATTAAAATAGTTTGCAACCACTTCTTTAGGGTTTTCCTCAATTCCAACACAAAACTGTAGTATTATCTTACAAAGAATACCTTAGTATCCTTAATTGTGCTTATGCTTTTACAACCTAATTTATCAATTTCTGTAGTAACTGAGCCCTATAGAATTTCCAAATCTGCTGGAATAAGTTCTGGTGGATTTCATTTTCCTGGGAATTTATCCATTTCATTTGATATATTTTTACATTTATTTGCAGATCAGTACAAGGCTGCTTCATAATCTCCTTTGTTTCTGTGATTATTTTCATCTTCTTGTTTCTTGAGGTTTGGGATCCTTTGCTCTGCTTTGGAGTAGAAATCCATCAATGTGTCCTACTTTTAGTATTTCTGCTTCTCTTTGTGTAGTCTGTAGTTTTTACTTCATGAAAGTTATGGCTAAGTTATTTGGTACACAGATATTCATAATTTATCTTCCTTGGGAATTCTCATGCTTAAAGTTTCAAACATCTTTAGAAATTGCTTTTGAGTTTGACGTCTATATTCTCTGATATCAAGATCACTGCTCATATTTTCTTTTACTTCATACTTGCTCATACTTTTATTTTTATCTTACTGAATTGCATTGTCTTAGCGGTGTCTCTTATATATAGCACAGGGCTGAGTTTTGTTTGCTACAAGTATGACTTGTGTCATGTACACAAACCCCCAAAGTTATGCCTTATTAGGTTCTAAAACAAGCTACCTGAGTCCAGATTCGAAGGGTAGAAATAAATTCCATTCTCAGAAGAATGTGGCCATTTGGGTAGGGGATAAATCTACTTCAGGCTGTGAGGCAGACTGCCTGAAGGAGAAGAATCTATGCCTGCAGGCCACCCTCCCACCTGAGTGAAATGTGTAGAGGACAGACGTGCCCGCCATGTATCCAAGGGTTCCTTAAGAACCACACGTGCACTGGAAGAGAAAGCCAGTAACTAAGCAAGCGCTCTTCAGGGTACATTATGGCCATTCTGCTGGCCACAGGAGCAGGAACAGTCATCAGAGAGACCTGCAACTTTCTCCACTCAAGGAAGAGATATCTTCTCTCTTCCCTTCCATCCTTTTTTTTTTTTTAATTTTGCTTTCAATTGGCTTTCACTCATCTTAGTTTGAAGTTTTGTTTTTTTGTTTTTTAATTTTCTTTTCTTCTTTTAGCGATTCTCTGGCCCTGTAAGCTCCCAAGTAGCTGGGACTATAGGCGCCCGCCACAATGCCTGGGTTTTTTTGGTAGAGACAGGGTCTCACTTTGGCTCACTCAGGCTCAGGCTGGTCTCGAACCTCTGAGTTCAGGCAATCCACCCGCCTTGGCCTCCCAGAGGGCTAGGACTACAGGCATGAGCCATCACGCCCAGCCCCCTTCCCCTCCTTATCCCCAGTTACTAAAAAGCTAAAGACTGGGCGAGGAGGTAGCTGGGAGTCAGACCCGTCCATCTCAGTCTAAGGTGATAGATCCATAGGTTTAGCCTAAATCAGGGAAGGGTAGAAGAACTAACAATCAGAACAACATATTTTTGATGGTTAAAAATAGCTGAATGGTTATGGAATCTGACCAAGATGTCGTTAAAGGAGCCTCCCCTCTAGAATAAAAAAGAATTTAATAGAACATAGAGTAGAGACTGAGGAAAAGAAATAAGATTCAGAGGTGGTAGATGCAGGGGAGAAGGGGACATAATTAATAGAATATAACTAACACTAAACTAACTAACACTAGCTAACACTAAAACAGAAAGAGGCAAGGTCCTGAAAGGACTGGGGTCGACAGAGCCTAGATTGAACAGAAAGAAACAAATTTCATTTTCTAAGATTGGAAGAAAAAGTATTAAGAATGGGTATGAAAAAAAGTGATTGTGCAGATAGGAGCCTGGAAAGCTGATAATCTCATTATTTTTTAACTTTTTTTAAAGAGTATTAGGGAGTATGTGTGTTTTGTTTACCTAGTTTATTTTTTGCACAAATTAAGTCAAGGTTCTAAGTGTGCCCCTCACCCAGTGTGCACCATACCCAATAGGTGTGAATTTACTCCCCATCTCTACCGTCTTTCCCAGTTTGATTTTTATTGAGATTAATTCCACATGTGCACTTAAGTGTTGAGCACTTAGTTCCAACCTGGTATTGAGTACATGTGTTTGTCTCTCCATTCCTGTGAAGTTTCCCTTAGAAGAATAAGTAAGCATGTCTGCCAAGAATGAGGGCAGCTTCAACAGTGAGGAAATTTAGAACAGTCATAGGAATACCAGTGTTGAAATTGACATAAGGTAGATAGATTAAAATGAATTACTTTTTTGTGTACTATCAATAAGCTATAAAAGAGAAAAAACAAATTAAAAAGACCAGCTTAGGCTCGGTGCCTATGGCTCAACTGGCTGGGGCGCCAGCCACGTACACCTAGGGTGGCAGGTTCGAATCCCCAGCCTGGACCCGCCAAACACCGGTGGCGGCTGCAACCAGAAAAATGGCTGGGCGTTGTGGCGGGCGCCTGTGGTCCCGGCTACTTGGGAGGCGGAGGCAGGAGACTCGCTTGAGCCCTTCTGTGCCTTCTCTTGGAGGTTGCTGTGAGCTGTAATGCCACGGCACTCTACCCAGGGGGACAGCTTGAGGCTCTGTCTCAAAAAAAAAAAAAAAAAAGACCAGCTTAAAAAAAAGATAAAGACATAAAAATATCTATTTTAGGTATATTTAACATTATAAAAACATGAATTCTTCCAAAATTAAGTGAATGTAATACATTTCTAATTTAAATTTGAATAGGGCTTAGGGAGATTGAATAAAGTGATCTAAAAGTTCTATAGAATAATATAAAGAGGAAAGCTAACGAGGAGGGACTTCCTCACCAGACTGAAGCCTATCATGGCCTCCTTATTGGCGTTGGTTTCAGCTTGAAAAAAAGGCAAGTCAGAAGAACAGAACAGAGAGCTCAGAAATACATCCCCGGATATGTGGACACTTGATATATAACCAAAAAATGGCATTTCAGTTAAAAGGAGAAAATGGGTTACTTTAAAAGTGGGCCTGATCCAACAGCAGGAAAAAAGTATACCAAGATAAGTTCCAGATTGGTTTTAAAAAAGAAAAAAGAAATAGGTTTTATATATGTGCAAAAATCCTTCACGTTATTGATTAACCAAGATGAGACCTAGAAGCTGTAAAGGAAAAGACACACGTAACTTAAAACCTTGTGCGGCAAAGGATTTAATGTAAATGGAAAGGCAATGCATGTTAAGCTTCAATAAAAACTTCCCTTTTAAAAAAGGAAGTGATAAATTAGGGGGAAATTATTTATTTGAAACGTATGATAGAGAGTTCCTATAAATGGATGAAACATAAATAACCAAAAAGAAACAATGGGCAAATGAGATTTGCAGAAAAGCGAATCCGAAGGTCTAATAGACATGAAATCATTAGCAAAAATTAAAAGGAAAAATTCCTGCTGCTAAAGAGATTCGAGGAGAATGTACTGCCATATATGTAGAAATATTCATTGTTTTGGCCTTGTTTAAAAAATGTAATCTGGAATAAATCCATTAAAATTTAAAAATACATTTACCTATATCCCGTTCTTAGGAATCTATCCCATGGAAATAAATTCACTGCTAGGTAAAATACACACACTATTATTTTATTTTATTTTATTTTATTTTTTTGAGACAGAGCCTCAAGCTATCCCCCTGGGTAGAGGGCCATGGCATTACAGCTCACAGCAACCTCCAACTCCTGGGCTCAAGCAAGTCTCCTGCCTCAGCCTCCCAAGTAGCTGGGACCACAGGCGCCCGCCA
>NW_003852590.1:2718833-2720522 GCF_000181295.1 Otolemur garnettii
ACAGGCGCCCGCCACAACGCCTGGCCACTTTTTGGTTGCAGCCATCATTGTTGTTTGGCAGGCCCGGGCTGGGGATTCCAACCCGCCACCTTAGGTGTATGTGGCTGGTGCCTTAGCCGCTTGAGCCACAGGCACCGAGCCCACACTATTATTTTTATTGCATTGTTTATGCTAATGGAAGACTGGAGACAGAGTGAGTGTCCCTCAGTAGACAGATGGCTCAATATATACTGTACTATGGCAGACTCAGATCATTAGTATCACACAGTCATTAAAAGAAATCAATTAGGTTCCCATTAAACACATCCCCTGAACTTGGCCTGCTTTGGGTTCTCACAACAACCTTATAATTTCACAAGGAAGGAAACTGAAGCACAGAGAGTTTTTAACTTAACTGGGGCCTCAAAGAACTAGAAAATCAGTTTTCCAGTGACCTCCTCACCAAACTGAGGAAGAAAAAGCATATTTTCTCTTTATGCCAGTTGATTTAGAGAGATTTTTATAATACACTGTTCAGGATGAAAGTCTTAATATAGAGAAGTATATAAAATAAGGTTTCATTCTTATAAAACAATGACTTCCTAAACTGTGAGCACACCCACACACCACAGCATGCTATCTAGAATATATTTGTATTCCATAAAATTATAGGTTACACATGAGGTTGTTAACATTGGGACTTAACGGGAAAACTAAAGTTGCTATTCGTGGTAAGAAAAAATTATGTAGGATATAATTTCACATAGCTATATATGAAGGAATGGCCACCTTTCATGATTGCCTGAGGGAAGTGGTAGATTCTATATGACTTTTATTTTTACCTTAGTTTTAATTTTTAATTGTATTTTTTTAGAAGAACATGCATGATTGATGGAAGAGGAAACTATACTCACTGTGGAAAAAATTGATGTTAATGGGCACATAATAATGATAATAATTCTATGAATTCACCTCAAGGTTCTATCTCCCATGTCTCTAGAACTTAAAAAAGCTAATGCTAATAAAAGAAGGCACAGTGGTTATAAAAATTAAAATGTAAGACTCTAAACCTCAGGTCATGAAAGCAAGGATTTTTAGAAGAAGTAAAATTTAATATACATTTTAGTATAGTAAAAACATCTAAATAAGGAGTTTCATTTAAAAAATCAGTGATATACTATTTTTTACATTAATTAACTTTAAGTAAATTAAACAGTGTGCTTCGCCTATTGAATAAGAAACAGTAAGATTTGTCTTTATAATCCTACGTAAACATTTATACATACACTTAAATGAATTTTACTGTATGCAAGCTGTGATCATGTTACTTTTAATGTTATTGGTGAAATTATAAATTCCCAAGGAGAGTCACAATAATGTATTATCATTAAAGAAGTTTGTCATCTTTTTAAATTCTGAACGCCATTGGTATCATCATCTCAGCATTATGCAGACACTAAGGTGGACAGCATGAGTGGACTCAGGTCCCAAAGTGAAGAGGCCAATCTAAAAGAGCGATTAGGCCAAGTGGGCATGATCCCGGGGCCAAACAGATATGATCCCACGCAGAGCAGATATGATTCCAAGGCGAGCAGATATCATCCCACAACAGAGAAGATATGATCCCACAGCAGAGCAGATATGATTCCAAGGCAGAGCAGATATGATCCTGAGACAGAGTAGATAAGATTTCAAGGCCGAGCAGATATC
>NW_003852590.1:2720713-2741381 GCF_000181295.1 Otolemur garnettii
ATATCATCCTGAGGTGAGCAGATATGATCCTGAGACAGAGCAGATAAGATTTCAAGGCCGAGCAGATATCATCCTGAGGTGAGCAGATATGATCCCACAGCAGAGCAGATACGATCCCGAGGCAGAAGCCTCTCAGGAGCAGGGGAAATGCTCATGTTTGGGAAGTTGAGCCAGCAGGAAAATCTGCTGTTGCTGTCAGGGAAGGAGGGAGCACCAGGCTCCGCTTAGAGCCTGAAGACAGAGAGAGTTTCAGGACAAGATGAGGATAAAGGAGCTTGATCAGAATTGGATCAGGATTCAAAGGCTGCAGTGGAAGGAGCTCTTGTGGGGCTCACCGAAGCTGAGAAAACAGAGAAGGGCATAGGGAACTAGAGAAGGCAGGAGTCTGAGTTGGAATTCAGCACCCGCCTTTCTCCCTGCAAATGCAAGTCATGATCAGAGTGATTGGCCTCCATCCAATTTGGCGTAAATTATATTGGCGCTGTCACTGCCTGCGGGTCTCAAACAGTCAAAGCTGTCTCAGGTATTTGTGTACATGGGCCTGGTGACAATGGAGGAGCCAAAGGGTGAGATCTGGGAGGAGGTTCTTGGGAGTTCTGGGTTGATGGGTGTTGAGCTGTTGTATTCTCCCTTCCTATAGAATCACTGGTAACAATGGTTTTTTGTTGAGTATAAGCTATCCAGTCTCTCACTATGAGCTAAACTGTTTTGACTCAATATCTGGGGATCTTGGGTTTTCTTCACAAAATTCAGGACATGCCCTATTTCAGCTTATGAAGCAGAGCTGCTAGGGTGTTGTAGTTGTCATATTTGGCTGTGAGTGGGACTCATTTCTTTGAGCTCTCTTTGTTTTGTGAAGTGCTCTGTGTTCCAAGTTCTCTTGTCCCTAAGGTCCTTGGCTGATGACTGCTTTGTAACCACATTCTCCTAGCTAACATGACGTAAAGTAACAGAGCTTGCCAGTAACATTCAGTATCTCGGATGGAAAGATCACTTTAGAAAAAAAGGCTAAGCCGGTGACTCACAAAACCAGATTTTTGGCACACATGGGAAGGGAAAATACCAAGGAAGTTGATGGAGAAAGTATTTGAAAAGATTGTAGTTGCATCAATTCATTCTTAAGAGCCATTGTTGGCCCATTCTAAATTTCTGTTCTTTAACTTTCAAAACTTCTGTCTTTATATCTGAAAACATTAAGTTATTATGAACTAGAATTTGCCAATACCAAAGTAGAAGTAATTTTGTGAGTTTAGAATTTCATTGCAAATAAAAGATCATCAATTTCTTTCAATGTTCCAGTTTACAGTTAAGACAATCCTTTTTTTTTTTTCTTTTTTAGAGACAGAGTCTCACTTTGTTGCCCTCGGTAGAGTGCTGTGGTGTCACAGCTCACAGCAACCTCCAGCTCTTGGGCTCAGGTGATTCTCTTGCCTCAGCCTCCCAAGTAGCTGGGACTACAGGCTCCCACCACAATGCCCAGCTATTTTTGTTGTTGTTGTGGTTTGGCTGGGGCCAGTTCAAACCTGCCACCCTTGGTATATGGGGCCAGTGCCCTATTCACCAAGCCACAGGTGCCTCCCAAGACATTTCTTTACATCCAGGGGAAGTTAATATTTTAAAAAAATTTTTTTAGAGAGAGGTCTCAACTATGTTATTAATGCTAGCCTTGAACATGTGTGCTCAAGTGAACTTCTACCTTTACTACAGAGAAGATATAATCATGAACTTTAAGAGAGAGAATCTAGAATCAGATGAGTTTTTCATGGATCTAGTTTTGATGTGACTTTTGATCTCAGGTCATTTTTATCTTTTCGTTTTCCATATCTTAAATTAAGTTGCTTTGCAAACCACTACACATTCAATGGTCTTGGAGTGGGTTAATGATGTCATTTTATAGACTGATATTGAGCATTGTTCTATTATTCCTAGGCTTAGCTCCATTTACTGTTTTCTCCCTGCCTGAATGACATTAGGCTTAGAAACAGACTTTTGGGGGGAGGGAGGAAACAGGGTCTCACTCCCTCACTAGAGTGCAGAGGCGTCATCATAGCTCACAGCAAGCTCAAAGTCCTGGGCTCAAGTAATCTTCCTGCCTCAGCCTCCTGAGTAGCTGGGACTACAGGTACATATCACTACGCCCAGCTAATTTTTCTGTATTTTATAGAGACAGGTTCTTGCTCCTTCTCAGATTGGATTCTAACTCTTGGCCTCAAGCAATCCTCTCACCTCGACCTCCAAAACTTTTTTTTAAAGGCATGGTCATAGGGCATATCAGTCCATATTTCTCTTTAGTAATTTCCCACATCAAAATCTAAAACCCTTTTATGTGCAGGTCTTATGAAAATTGCATAACTTATCCTATGCTGAAAGGGTAGGCTTAGGGATTTATTTTTTCCCATGATGTTTACAAAATATGACTAAATGAAACTCATGTTTTAACTCATGGGATGGGAAACAAATTGGAATATTCTTTCTCATTTAATGCAAGTATGTCTAAACGTTAGTATTTGACCCATGGTGACTCAGTAAAGGCAAAATGTTTATGTAATTAGATCTTTTCCTTGCTTTGCATTTTTAAAGGAATAAAATCTTTGGAAAATTAAAGACATACTAAATATTTACTACAAAACTATTTCAGAATGAAGAATGATGATAAATGTTTGAAAGATCCAAGACAGATAAAGTATAAAAATCGCATGAATAAGTAACGGTTAATTCTTAACAACAGTGACATTTTCTTAATGACACTGTACATCTTTTTTTAGTTGCATAAAAGTTTAGTCAAACTTGCTTTAAATAAAAAAAAAATATCAGATTACCCTGAATGAAAGCATGTTTTCATTTAGTTTAATTCTGTACATTTATAGTCAATCATAGAAAAAGTTAATCTGTTTAATGGTATATGAAATGAAATGAACACATTATGAATCTGCATTGTACAAGAACCATTATATAAAATATGAATGTATATAGACATTTACTATAAAATATATCAAATATTGAAAGAAAATATATCAAAAGATTTAAAATGTTATCCTTGAAAGACTTTTTTGTTGAGACAGAGTTTCATTATGTTGCCCTCAGTAGAGTGCTGTGCCGTCACAGCTCATAGCAACCTTAAACTCTTGGGCTAAGCAATTTTCTTGCCTCAGCCTCCCAAGTAGCTGGGACTACAAGTAGCATCCACCACAAAACTCAGCTATTTTTTTATTGTAGTTGTCATTGTTGTTTAGCTGGCCCGGGCTGAGTTCAAACTCAGCACCCTCAGTGTATGCGGCTGGTATCTGTAACCACTGTGCTACAGGTGCTGAGCCAAGATATTGATTTTTTAAAATTTGGTTTAATCTTAAAAGAACTAATAGTAGGATTAATTTAACTTCTGGTCAATCACTTAAAGTCTTCAAGCATAAAGTTAATCAAATACTGACAGATGAACAATGCTAAAATGTAACTTTAGAGTTGGGCTTAGATGATTCATTAGAAATTCTTTGATTTATATGTGAGCAGTCTCTTAGAGACTCAAAACATTTTTAAAAATTTCCCAGTTTTTTAGGGACCAAACCAGGGCTTCAATTCAGTTCTCTCAATTGATTATTAGATTGATAATTAAATTTAACTTTTTTCCTCAAAAATTTACATGGTGGAGAAAAAGGTTTCCATTAATTTTAATTTTGTTGTGGTGCTGAAAGGAAGACCTTTCCCTGGGAAATCACTGGCTCCAGAAATGATCAGCAACACCTCCTACGGTGACATATTAACTTGTCACTTGGTTTGTCTTTACAGCCCTGCATGGATGGTCCAATAAGTTGGCACCCACAACATAGTTTATAATAGTCCTCAAAAGGCGTTCCTTTATTTAAGTAGCTGTTTACTAGGGATATAAAATCATGCCAGGTTTATCTGGGCTTCTCAGGCCCACATTCTAAGCAAGTAGCAAGGGAACTCCAGGCATGACAGTTCCATTTTTTCCTATTGTCATGTCATCTTGTAAAGAGATCTGTTAAACTCAGTGTAAAAGATTATTTTGTTTTCATTGATGTTTTGAATTTCATTGACCTTTGACTCCACGGCAGGAATCAGTCATGAGATAAAGCGCAGCAGCTCCGTGGGGAGATGTTAGGCAGATGCTTATGGAGATGCAGAGACTGAGCGCTGAAGTATTCTCTTGTTGGATTAGGACATATTTGCCAGTTCATTAAAATATTAGTAGGAATGTGTTCTGGACTTACTTGTAAATAAACAGGTTGTATTTTTTTCTCCTGGATGCCAAAAAGAAAAGACCTATATTTGGATTTTATGGGTTTATTTTCCAGAAACAGGAATGACCTTTAAAGACTATTGGTCCTATTCTCTAGTCACTACCAGGAAAAAAGAAAACCGTTTCAGATCAACAATCTCAAAATGAAGGTCTTTATTTTTTGTAGATATCTCATCTGGTTTATAATTGACAACCCTGTTTATCAAGTTTCCTGAAACTCATTGTGATCTAAGATGGTCCTTTCGGGTGCAGGTGACAAAACACTTAAATCCAGAGAATGCCTCTGGATTAAGCAAATGTGCTTCCCCAAATCCCAGCCTCACCTTCTCTATACCTTCTACCCAGCAGAGTGGAGGGTTCATAGGGAAGATTAATGGGGTTAGGTTATAGAAAATAGAGAAATTAATATCTTTGTAAATATTAGTAATATGAATTTTTTTTATTCTAATATAACTTTTTAAAAATTGCTTATGCATATGCTGGTTTTGTAACTTTCTGTTTAAGCAGAATATTCTTCTTCCCAACCACTTTAGGTAATAGAAGTTAGTTGGGGGAAAATGGAATGAAAAATCTATCGAAGGAAAACACGCCCTAAATGCAGAATATATACAGAAGACAAACTTGTAATTAAAACTCTGTGAAAAGAAGCTTTGAAAAAGAAAAAGGCATTGCTAACAGAACCACCAAAGCCAAACCAGTTCTACAGTAATCTCTACGGGTACTACTGAGGTGAGAAAGGATTTATGCCTTTTGTTTTCTCATTGGTAAAACTGGAATGATAATATTTCTGTGTTTACTTAACCAAATAGCTAAGCTGCCTATTTAAGAGCCTTCTTTAAGGTTTATCGATAATATATATAATTCAAACTTAGTTTCTGATAGACATATCAAAAGATTTCTTTGGAGTCTCTAACTTAAGACATTAGGCTCACGGAAGAAACTTTTTAGGAAGTATTTTAATGAGAATATTTTCTGCCTGAATAAAAAACAAAGGTAAATTTATAACTTTGAATAATTATGTATTTGTCTAAATATCTGAGTGTAACTATGTTTTTCATATTCCACCTGAAAAAAAGGATGAAAGTTCTTATACAGGCAAATACTATTAAAAAGCAAGCAGAGTGCATTATTATCAACCTGAGTAAGCCTGTTTCGTGGTTGACCTGACCAGATAACTGGACTTTCCGGAGGAAAACATCATACACCTGATGTCGTAACTGTACAGTTTTAGAAGTTAGATTTTTGTTAGGTTATTCAGTAGGTATCAAGTCCTATAAAATTGAATCTTGCCCTATAATTTACAAATCTGAGATCTCAGCCTGAAATTCAGTTTCCCCTAATGTATTTACAACTTCCTTTAGTTTTCATCTACTTAAAAGACATATCCTGAGTTCTCACTGAGGATCAGGCACTCAGTTAGAAAATGGGAATGCCTATAGGAAAAGACATCATTCCTGCAGTGTGAGTGAGGATTCACAAATACAAACAATTCATTACAACTTAATTTTTATTATACGGACATATACATAAACCATAGGGGAGGAGGGTTGATTGGGTTAGATTAGTTAGGATAAACCATACTGATTAGGTCCTTTGCCACTAGCTGAATGACTCTTGTTTCCCCATTTTTGAGAAAGAATATGCATGAGTTTTAGCCAGTAACATTATACCACGTTCCATATACTCATATGTTTGTATATGTGTAATTTTTAAGCCACTGATTTTTAGGATTGAGATTAAGTTTATTAAATCTTTTTTCAGCCATTGTTTAGAAAGAGAACATAAGAACCAATGAAAAGCAAGACCCTGAGATCTATACAGAAACCATACAGTTGGGTCACAACTACTGAATGAATGGGAGCAGTTCAAGCAGACAGTTTAAGAGTCTGATAACTTCAAGTGGTTACTTTTGTCTCTGAGGCGGAATAGATAATTGGTGATTCATAGTGAGATAAATTAATATATTGTTTTGTCTTCTTGCAAGATATCTGTTTTAAAAATGTAGTTCTGAAATTCAGTAGGAAAAAGGGGCTCTAAGTGTAGTAAGAGAATGCCTCGTAGTGAAGGCTGAAAAATAAAGTTGAATCTAATTTATCTGTAATTTATTTAGAATATTGGCACTTGAAAGTAAAAAATATTTTTAGTGATAAGATGCTTGGGATAAGAATTATTTTAAGTCATTTTAAATTATATTTAATCATATATTTCTGGTAGGCTAAAAAGAATATTAATAAAACTTACATTCACTCAATGCACAATATTTGCCAGAGTGGTTCTAATACTCATGACCATTTCCATTTGGGGGGATAGAGTAAATATTGGTGCTGTAAATAATTTTGTATCCTGGTGCACACATACATGCATTTTTGTTGGGTATTTACTTAGGAATTATAATTTCCAAGTCATATCACAAGTGCATATTTAGCTTTAAAAGGTGATAATATGCAGCATTTTCTAAAATGGTTTTCCTTAGAACCAGAATCCTCATATTATTACCATAAAATTAGCATAATTCATATTATTAGCATAAAAATGAAATTTAAAACTTTAAAAACAAATAGCAATTCAAGAAATGAAAAATACACACCAGTAAAAATTAACCTAAAACATAAGTTAAATTGAAAATTAGATACAGCTGAAAATAATTAATTTATAGCACTCTAAATTTGCAAAAATTACTCCATAGGTAGCACAAAGAGATACATATGTGGAAAATGTGAGCAATTGAGACATTGAAGATAGAATGAGAAACCCCAACATATGTCCAAGAGGAATTTCAGAAGAAAATAATGGGGGGAGCCAATAGAGATAATTATTAAACATTTTTATGTTCAATCTCAGGCATTAAGCCTCAGATTAAAGAAACCCAGCAAAATCCAAATTGAATAATTTAAAATCTATAACTACATGCAAAACTTTAGAGAATCAAATTTAAGGAAGAATATTAAAGCAACCAGAGAGAAAAGATTGATTATATACAAAGAAATTATGGGAATGGTGAGGGGAGCCTGTAGCCTTGGGACCACATATGGCCTTTGAATCCTTGAGTGTGGCCTTTGACTGAATACAATTTAACAGAACAAATGCTTTTAATAAAGCATTTGAAGTTAGATTTTTATTAGGTTATTGGGTTCGATCAAGAGGCTGGATTTGGGAATCCGCAGGGCCACATGTGGCCTTGAGGCTACAGGTTCTCCACCCTGTAATAGAAAAGTGAAACATACACAGCAGTTATTTAAAATACAAGAGAATAAAATGAAAAACTGAATGCAGATAGATTTTAAAACTTAGGGAAAATGAGAAATCTTTTGGAAAAATACAAATTTCCAGAACTGATTCAAGGAGTATGAAACTTTAATAAATGAAAAAAAAAATTCTTTTAGATCCATCAGAACTTTTTTTTTTTTTTGGCTAAAGTCTGATAAGCTCTTGCAGAACATATTGTTCCTCTCATATATCTGCTCCAAAGATGAAAATAAATGGAAAGTTTTCCAACTCATTTTATAAAACTCTTATAACATTAATACCAGTACAGGAGAACTGTTTAAAAATTATAGGCCAATTATCATTTGTGAACATAATGCAAAAGTATTTAGAAAATATATATGCAAACCACATATTGCAATGTATTTAAAAAAATTACAACCAAATATGGTTTATTCTAAAAGTGAAAGGTTTAGCATTTGAAAATCGGTTTGTATAAGTTATCGCATTAACAGATTAAAGTAGAGAAACCATTTGATCATCTCAGAAGATGAAAGAAATATTAAAATAAGTCACCTATTCATGAAAAAAATCTCTTAAAAAACTAGAAATAAAATGAGGCTTCCTTAATCTGATTTTTTTTAACTGTCAAATTCTACAGCAAACATAGTAAAACTGAAACATTCCCTTTAAAATCAGAAACTAAAAGAATGCTAGTACTGTTACTACTGCTCAGTTATAGCCAAGAAAAATAAATGATATAAGAATTAGAAAGGAAAAAACAATTGCTTATTCAGACTGGACATGACTGTCTACATAGAAAATCCAAAGTAAGTTACAGACGAACAATTAGAATTATCAGAAGTTCACCAAGTTTGGATACCACATAAGATATGAAAAATACAGCATTCTGTATGCTCTCCTGTCTCTGGTGGCTCAGGCTGGTGAGGTGGTTTGAATGTGAGGGACTATCTCACTAGGAGCATGAGGCACTCTAATATAAAGATATAGAAGATCAGGGCCTGACCTTCTCCGTTTCACTGAGAACACAGTGACTAATTAACACTTGCTGTGATTTACAGGAAGCAAAAATAACACTTGCTGTGATTTACAGGAAGCAAAAAAAGGTCCAAGGTTTGAACATTGGAGGATGAGGTCGCCAGGCCTCTTATGAACAGATAACAGGGAAGCCAAGTTGTGTTATTTGCATTTCTTATCCTGCCACATTTTAGGAGATAAGGTTTAGGCCTTATGAAATGTGATCAACTACTCTCTTAGTGAAGTAATACTCATTTGCCTTTGGGGACTTGGCAACATGACTCCACACAGTAACGCTGGTTAGGCCTAGCTAGTCAGGGCTAAGATACAGCATACATAGTATTAGCCAGATGTCTTAAGAATAGGACAAATGGTTTTCAAGTGGTGAAACTATTATCAAATAAGGCTCTATGGGAGAAATATTAATGTCCTCAAATTGTAAGGTTTGTTTTGAAATGAATCTTGCCAAGGGACTTGTTTGTCTTTGAAGATGAGAACCTAAGTAGATGAGACCTGTTCAAAGGTATTCAAGTATTATCTTAGTTCAGGCTGCTATCACAAAACACTACAGACTAGGTGGCTTAAACAACAGATTGATTTCTCTCAGTGCTGGAGGAGGGGAAGTCTGCTATCAGGGTGACAGCATGGTTGGGCTCCAGTGAGGGCCTCTTCCTGTTTTGCAGATGGCTGTCTCCTTGCTGTGTGCTCACACCCGTGGAGAGAGGAAGCAAACACTCTGGGTTCTCTTTTTATGAGGGCACTAATCCCATCATGAAGACTTCCCCTCATGACCTAATTGCCTCTCAAAGGCCTCATCGCCAAGTATTATCACATAGGGGGTTAGGGTTTCAACGTATGAATTTTGTCGGGAGACATAAACATTCAGGCCATAGCAGTGGTACAAGGCTGAATCGTAGTTATTTATTATGATCAGATGTGGTACAGATTTTTCTGCACCAATGGTGTATTGCCAAGAGCATCAACTTTGAAACTGGAAAGAGACCTACTTAGCTCTCTGAACTGTTTCTTCGTCTTTATATATGTATATACTATTACCAGTTTTTCAGCGTTTTCAGGTTTTTACTGTTGAGAATTCAATCCAAGCAATGTTAGTTTCCCCATGTTCCTGTCTCCTCACTCCCCCCCGCACCCCCTACTACCAAGCAGAACCCCAAAATGGACTACGGAATATTAATGGGTTTTAGTTTTGCTCTTAGAAAAGAGAACATAACTGGTTCCTGTGAACCTTTTCTTTTGATTAAAGAGCAACCTAATTATTCATATCTAATCCTGAGGGTGGTAATTAGGGTAAAGATATTCTATTGCACCTTACCCTAATAATGAATAGTTAGATTCACCATTTTTCTAGTCTGTTTACTAGTCTGTTTAAATTGGACTTGTAGAGTCAACCTCAGTTCTTAGATCAGGCTGTTTGGGAGTCTGGGATGTTGTAAAGTAATGTTCATTAAACTTCTTTGTACGTGAAAACTGGGTAGTCTTAGGTCAGATAAAGTAGGAAGGTCCTCAAAATTGAACTGTCTTTGGAACTGAACTAAGCACTCCCTTGGGGAAGACATATGTATTTAAATATTTCGTAGGTTCCCAGGAAGTGTCTTTAATTGAGGGCTAGTCATTTTATTTTATTTATTTATTTTTTTATGCAGTTATTTTATTTTATTTTATATTATTTATTCTTTATTTCAGGTTAACATGTACAAACAACCAGGTCAAAATATTAGATTTTGTTTGGTAGGGTCCCTCTTGTGGTTATGTCTTACACCCAAAAGTTATGAGGCTAGTCATTTTAAATTGAGATAGTAATTTAGTTCAAAACTGGGAAGTATATTTACTCTGTTTCATAGGAGGATTTTTAGGAAACCAATCAAAAGATTTTAAGCAACTTGTATCTTTATATTTGGACCATACATAGATTATCAACAAAGTGCCTTTTGCACCAATAATTCCAATTCTTTTTTACAAAATGTAAATAAAATGGAAGAAATGTAGAAAAAATTCTCACACTGTTCCAACTATTTTACTGAAGGTCAAAGAACATCGCCCTGAAAATGAGACCAAAGAGGTGGTGAAACTACACTGGTAGCTAATTCCCATTCAAGGAGCCTTCAAAATAATCACAGTTTCTTAGTGGGATTCCAATATTTTTCAATTCAACTTTTCAAAATGAAAATCGTTTTATCAAGTCATGATGATTTTTCACCTAGATTTCGGCAGCATGGTTGACTGGTTTGTGTCACTAGTCTCCACCATGTTCAGTTGCCAGGTTAATCCTAAGTCTATTCAGTTCAAGAACAATTTTTATCACCTCATTTTTATAATTTAAGAACTTTCAGTGGGCATCTGTTACTTATCTTAAGAAATCACCCTAGGTTGGCACCAGTGGGCCCCGAGCCTTGCCGGTTCGTTCTTTCTCAGATTCACTTTCTTTCCATTCACTCGTGTTCTAGGTGTTCCAGGATCATGGACACCCATGTATTTTTATTTAGCATGGGCTACGTACATTTATTAACCCTTTTTTCAACAATTTAAATGCTATGATTATCTCATGACCCTGATTGGAACTCATCCACTTCTCCTTGACCCCTTATTGTTTGGTTTTTACAGTATATTTCAACCTCTCCCACTATTATGCATTTATCCATTAGTTTGCTTATAGCTGTACTTCAGTTATTTCATACTGTCTTATCTCTGAGGTTGACTCTATGTAAGGATTGCCTGTGTGATGTAACACATAAGGTCCTTGCTCAGAAATATAGAAACCATGGAAAATATCATTGTTCAGAACACGTTCTCTATCACCCTATTTGAGCCAGATGTTCTACCAGCAGAGATCCACCAGTTCTGGAAACAATCCATCTTCTTTGCCAATTTCAATACCTTAGCAGTGGATACTGCTCATTAAGAGTTAAGGGATTAGGAGCTGGATAGGAGGACTGCTGCCTAGAGCTAAAGCCAGGTTTAATAGGCCATTATGAGGACAGCTGAGATTTTGGAAAGCAACATAGAGTAATAATAGAAAGATTACTGACTTTGGACTCAGATCTGGGTTCAAATTCAAGTTATGCCACTTGAGTTACCTAATTTTTCCCATTTCCTCATATTTAAAACAGAAAATGTACATATTTCACAGTAATACCATGAGGATTAAATGAGATACCACATGAAGGGCTATTAAGATTCCCAGCACATAATGAATAGATGCTTACTTAATAAATAGTACTTATCATTATTAGCTCTAAGTGAAAGCAGCTCTCTACTCTATCAGATACGGTTAATAGGTAAATGAAATGTCACAGGCATAAAAATTTCTACACAGATAGACAGTTTCTTATGTTGAATTAGCCAGCATTCTTCTTTGAGTACGAGTTTACTCAACATTTGGCAGTTGATTTGCTTTCTAAGGAAAAATCTTAAAATGATTGAAAACTGCCTTAGCCAAGGACCACAGCAGGACTCTGCCCTTGTAGAGGACATACACAGTAAGACAGCAAGATGACACCCAGAGTGCTGGGATGAATGTGGTCCAAAGGCCAAGCGCACATAAATTCATATTATAAAACAAGTCCCAAGATTATATTAATAGAACCTTGGCTTCAGAGGAATTTTACTATTCTTTTTAGAAATCGTCATTATAACATCTCAAATATGGAACATCTGACTTCTGGTTGAAGGGGGAGCTCACTGCTCACAAACCAGACCATCTTGCTGTTAGTTATAACCAATAGACAGTACTTGCTTAACTAAACGCAAAATATCCTGCCACGACCTCTTGCCACTGGGTCTGGTACTGTACTATCCATCAGAGCAATGCAGATAAAGTGTAGTCCCTCATCTCTATGAGCACCCCTCAGATATCTACTCTAATTCCCTTATCTAGAATAAACATCCTAATGTGTAGTTATATAACTATATTATTCACATATTTAGCTTTAATTCAAAATTGATCTAATAAAATATGAACATTTATAATTCTAGGGAGAGGTTGAATAATTTTGATGAAATTGGGACAGCTTGTTTTTAACAACCACGGCAATGAGACAATGGAAAATGAGTCATATTGGAAGGCACATATGCCTTAAGTAAAAAACAAAACATGTGATACAAAATAACTGTAGACCAAGACTTATAGAAGCTTGGACTCATGGGCCTAAGCCATAGTACTCTTGTCTATTTAAACTGAGATGAAATTATATAAAGCACCAAAGCAGAGAAATTATATTCACTTAAACAAACATGACAAGCCTTCCACACGTGAAGTGCTAGAAATAAGCACACAAAATACATAAAGTACACAGTCCTATCCTCAGCGTGCTCAGAACCTGGGAGGTGGGGGGATAAATACAGGGAACCATAAAAGACAACAACGAAAAATAAGATGCTTGTTTATTTCTAGGCATTCCCACCTCTTTGAGGATTGTTAAACTTACTTATATAAGAGAAACACAGTGTCTATTAATGGTCATTTGAAGACTTCGAAATGTATTTTAGTATAAAGTAAAGAGCTTTTGACAGATCTTGCATAGAAACGATGCGGCTTACTTACTGATAAGTGCACGTCAATAAACTTAAAGACTAAAACGTAACAAAAAGGCATGCTGAAGAACTTTAAGGAAAAATGAAAGAAATGAGAAGAAAGACTAATGGGCTAGTTGACAGCTTCTATGTAAGAGCTGTTAATATAATGAACAGGTTAGATCAGACAAGGCATGGTTAGGAGATACTGTTCCATGATACCCTCTAATGCTCTGTGTCAGTTAAACTCTTATTTGGAACTTTTCCCTAGTTTGGGTTGCCAAACATTTAATCACATTTGCAGAACCAGAATGGGTCTGAAGAAGCCTGATAAATCGAGTAAAAGAAATTCTGTGAGGAAAAAAGAAATGTCTTTCCTCAGGAATGAGAGGTTTGAGGGGTGATTTGATTCTTGTCTTCCACATAAGGAAGATGCTATCAATCATTTCCCATTCCGGTGCCATGATAAATAAGACTAGAATGGCCTCAAGTACAGTTTGGAAAATTTAATTAGGGCATAAGCACTTTTAAACATAGGATGAAACATTAAAATATTATAACGGAAAACTGCTACAGTTGGAATGTACCCTTCAAAATTCAGGTATAGACAATGTGATAGCATTAAGAGGTAGGACCTTTGGCGATTAGGCCACTAGGGCTGCACTCTCAATGATAGGATTAAGACCATTTAAAAGAGGCCTCGCGCAGCATTCAGCTAGCTTGCCATCTTCCACTCTCTCACTATGTGAGCTCCAGCCTCCATTCCCTGCAGAACATGCAACCCTTAGCCGATGACCGAACCTACTGGTGCCTTGATCTTTCACTTTCGGCCTCCAGAAAATAAATTTCTATTCTTTGTAAATTACCCAGTCTTAGATGTTCTGTGATAGCAGAACAAAATCTCTCCTGGTAAATTTACATTTTCACCTGCTTGGCTGATTAGGTAATCTGATGATTTGCTCTCTTGATTCTGAAAAAGTGTTAAACAAAAACAGGTTTGAAGCTTGCTGGGGACAGGAACGACTGGGAGTGGAACAAAAGGCGCAGGGAAAGTTTCAGGAACAAAGGATGAGACACCATTTTCACATCTACTGTTAGTTCTTCATGAAGAAACATTTCAGGTAGGGGCTGGGCACAGTGGCTCCCACCTATAATCCTACCACTCTGGGAAGCCAAGGAAGGTGGATTGCTTGAGCTCAGGAGTTCAAGATCAGCCTAAGCCAGAGTGAGACACCGTCTCTAAAAATAGCTGGGTGCTGTGATGGGTGCCTGTAGTCCCAGCTACTTGGGAGGCTGAGGGAGGAGGATCACACAAGCCCAAGAGTTTGAAGCTGCTGTGAGCTATGGCGCCATGGCACTCTACCAAGGGTGGTAAAGTGAGACTCTTGTCTAAAAAAAAAAGAAAGAAAGGGAACATTTTAGGTGCTTGGGCTACAGAGAATGTTAAAGAACCAATATACCATTTCTGCTTTCTGAATTTGTAAAGCTTTGCATCCTAATACCCTAGTCTAGGGCCTGACATGAAAATGTGTCTATCACCTATTCAGAGAAGACATCTCAGTCTCTCAGCCAGATCCAATTAAACCTTAGTACATACAAGATTAACTTCACGGTTTTGAAGAGACCATTTTAGGTTGAACAAATAAGAAATAGCACATAAAACCTGGAACAGTGAGAAATATATGTAGGAAGTAGCCATGTGATCCATATGTTGTCTTTTTTGCTAGACCGATGGGAAATGAGGAGGTCAAAGACGGAGGTGGAAGGCCTTTCTCATAGGTCATGCCTGCGTGTTATTCTATCAGGGTTCACAACCCATAATAGCATTTTTTCTGTCTCTTCAGTAAGTTTATCCTGTGTGCATTTAAATTTTCCTCTACCTGCCCAGTTGGCTTGGCTTCTTTTTTATAACCTGAGATATTTTCTGGGGGTGGGAGGGGGTAGAGAGCAAGCATTTCTGTTCTAAGTCTTTTCTGTAATTTTGATACCTCTCTCTCACATACATCTATGCTATAGTCTCCACGTGAAGGAACACACACAAACTATTCCATCTACCCCTCTAGTCCTAACCACTTCATGATCAGAGAAAAAATAGAGACATAGGACTCTCTGATATGCCAGTAAGAGCCCCAGTGGTAGACAAACCAGCCCCAGGGCCCAGATCCCTTCTGACAGGGTCACATCATTTCACCACTTAGAGCTCTTTTAGAGAGGAGGTTCTTCCACCTCACTGGCATAATCGCCTTCGCTTCTCCCAGAGGTACAAGCTCTCCCTGGTCTGCCTGAAGCGAAAGTGGAGGTTGAAGGTGCTTTTTGTTTAATAAGTAGGGGAACCAGCAAAGAGAGCTGGCTGTCTACTTCTCTGATCTGCCATAAGTGGAAGTGGAAGTTTTATGGGAGTTCAGGATGGAAATGGAAATTCCTTACAGGGCAAAGGGCATGGAGGTGTCTAGATTTAATTCTATTAACTGCAAGTTTACTACTTAGCACACAATCCTCAATCCAGCTCAATACATCTTTCCTGTCAACTGCATGGGCACTGGGGTAAGGCTGTTTGTGTTCAGATTCCAGTATTTTGTCATTACTAGCTTTATAATTTTACATTCTATAACTTCCTAACAAAAACAAAACCCACCAAACACTTAAGATAATTCAAATACCCTTGCCCTAACAACATTCACCCGAGGCCTTCTCTCTCTCTTTCTTAAAAGTTATATTTAGGCTATTTCAGAATCCCATAGTCAGTCTCTGCCACCACCAGTTTGAGCAGCTCTAGGTTCCCACCTCCTCATCTTTGCTCAGGCTCAGTCAGGTGTGACGATCACAGGGGGACAGAAATACTGGGTACCCTGACCCTCAGTTGCAGGCCGGGATGGCTGTGAGGAAAGCCAGCCTTTCTGATGCCACCTGCAGAGGGTGCCCTGTTTCCTCAAAACATCTTCCCTCCAGGTCTTGACCACGCACCACCTTAGACTCACCTGGTCCTGATGGAGGCCCAGCAGAGAGAAGATAGGCCTGCCCCCAAAGGGTGGTGAAATGATGTCTCTGCTGGCTGTAGCCCAGAACACCCACCAGCCATCCCTGCCAGACAAGACCTGGGCCTCCCATGCCTGCGTGGCAGACCCAGGGTAGTGGGGGAAGGTGTGTACACTGTGCTCCACCTCACCTGCTTCAGTCTTAGACCAGAGGACACCTGGAACACTTAGCGCGTTCTTGAATGGAGTGGAAGAAAGTAATGCATGGGTGTATGCGTATTGCTCTTGTAGTAGAGGCCAGAGGCGGATATCTCACCCACATTTTCTTTCCTGCTGTCCTGGTAACTGGAAGCAAAACATTGGTAAGTGTCTTCCCTGCCTAGAGCACATCAACGACTGACATGGATCTCTCAGGGTGGAACCTAGATGTGGTGGAGGCTGGACGCTGGGGAGGGAGTGGGCAAGCAAGTGCCATAAGGAAAGAATTAGGCCTAAAGGTGGATGGAGCGTTGCATTTGAGCATACCATGTCTAGCATGGTATGCCTGAAATATGTAGAGCTAAAGAAGTATTTGTTTTATCTAAGTATAATCAATTTGTATACATTAAAAATTGATGCTTAAGGGACAAACCAATCAATGTAAGTATACTCACATTCTATGGTTGTCAGAAGGTACTCATTCCAATTCCATTGATCGCAATAGCATGAAGAAAAATTACACTTCTGGGCTACTGTATTTATATGTAAAAGTTACCTAAGCTAATTTAAGCATAGGAAAAAAATAAGAATACACGATTTACTTAGAATCTAAAAACTTCTGTAGAGCTGGTGTTTCTTAATTCCTCTGCAGCCTAGGTTCATTCTTTACTGTATGTACCGGCAAGGGGCGAAGTCTCATGTTAGTCTACAGACAGCGAGCTTTTTAGGTTCCAGACCCGTTCGTGTTTATTTCCTCGGTTGGACTCTGTGACGGAGTCAAGCGAAGTTATCACTAAGGTCCCTTCAAGCATGAATTTTGCATTGACTAATCCATTGTGGAAGACAATGAGCACAATGGCTCTCTTGTAGCTCTCTGCAGACTTTTAGCATTGCTAGGAATCACGCTGGCCAGATGCAGGCATCACTCGGAGTGTGCGGGGAATATAACTGCATAGTGGCCATGTTTTGAGGTAGTGGTGTCCAATGCTTTAAGAACGGGGAAATAGCCTTATAAATGTTTTGGTTGAAGAAGAAAGAAATTTGAAAAATATTCTTGAGTATTTTCGGTTAGAAAAGTACAAAACGGACGAACCCTTTAGATGTTTAAGAACGTCAAGCACTTGAGTTGTGCGTATTTAGGGTGCAAACTAGTTAGGCAGGGCAGAGTCTCTGGCCTAACTCTGCAAAGTGTGGGATTTGGGTCAAAGCAGGTGTGGCTCTTGCCCGGCCCGAGCGGCAGACCCCTTAGCAGGGGAGGCGACGGTGGCAGTGCGGGAGGCCCCCGCTCAGGGCCGCTGTCCCCGGGGCAGGCCCGCCGCGGAGAGGCCGGGGCGCAGCGCGGCGGGGCTCGCAGCTCTGGAGGGCGAGGGACCAGCGCAGGAAATGCTGGGCTCGGGCTGTCATTGAACGCCGGGGTCTGGTTCCCGCTGCGGAGGCAGCCGCGTCCTGGGCTGGGTCAAGGGCGGGGGCGCAGACCTGACCCTCTCACAGCCCAGTTCCGCCCGGCCCCTGCCTGAGTTGTGACCCCGGCACCCTCCCTCCTCCCCGCCCCGCGCCTTCCCAAATTCGCACGCCTCCCGCAGGGGCGCGCCCGGGAGCCAGGCGTCCCCCATTGCCACCTGCCGGGTCGGCCGGGAGCAGGGCGCGAACCCGCGAAGGGCGCGCGGCGGGGACGGCGGGAGGAGGGGCCGGGAGCCCGGAGCGCCGCCGAAGGACGCCCGGTCCTTAAATGCTGCCTCCCGACTAACCCGGGCGCCGGCGCGGAGTCGCTGCTGTCCTTGCAGCGGGACTGCACTTTGCCCTCGCCCGGCCCCGGATCCGGCCCACCCTGACGCCGGCAATCCCCCTCCAGAGCGGCGCCGGCTCCGGGAGCTTCCCCGGCCCAGGGCCTGACGCCCGGAGAGCGCCAGCTGCTGCCGCGGACCCCGCGGCTGTCCCGACCTGCGGTGGGAGCGCCGCTGCCCCGGCGTGTGTTGCGTAAGTGAACACCTGGGAGTGGGCGACTGACCCGGGCGTCTGTTTGTCGGTCGGTCTTTGCTTGTCACCTGTGCCCTTTTTGCTTTTTTAACGGCAGAAACCCGTAAGTTACAGGACGCTTTAATTAAAGCAGACATTTCTCGGCCAGCTGTTTTGGATAAAGCCTCTCATCACCGTTCCCTTAACGGAGGGGTGTTAGTTCCCACTCCTCCCATCTGGTTCTGAGCCCCCAGATTTTAACTGTATTTTATTATGAGTTGCAATTTCATCCTGTTTCGTACCTGAAGAATGAATGAAGATTTTTCAGGTAAAACATTTGCTCGTGAACATTTTATTTGTGTGCCAAGCTGTCAGAATTGTGCTCTGAAAGGCTATGATTTGCAAAGTTATTAGCTCTGGTGCTTGTCGGAGCTGTGGGAGGCTGAATCTTTAGGGGAAATAATGCAAAGAAGGAAAAAAGCAGCGTAGATGGGTAAGCTCCTCAGGCGTTAGCCAAGGGCGCTGAGAAGCAAAGCAGAGCAGTTGAGGTGTTTATCTTATGTTTCTGGTGTGTTTCCCACACCCCTCCCCCACCCCACCCCATGCTTTATAGAAGTAGGTTAAAAAATATATAAACTGGTAAATATTCTCATGGAAAATTCCATCTTTTTAGAATCAGGCATACATCATATTTATCTTAGGGAAATTTTAAGATAAGAATTTAGAGGAATAAGGAATCTACTTTTATTATGATGAGCTGTATCTCACACCGAGATCAACAGTTGGGTATTCCTTTTTTCCTTTGGATAGGGTTGTTTTCAAGTTCCTGATGGTTATCATAAATAGATGGGAGATAACATCGAACATTCAAGCAGAATAGTCTGGAAAAATAACTTCGGTTCTTAAGTTTGCCAACATTATAAAAATTACTTATTTAGGCCTATAATCTTACAGGAAACAGGTACTTTAAAATCATAGACCAACCTCCGATCTATTTTGATATTTCCTATATAGCATTCCTGAAAGACCACCTGCGTTTTGGTTGAACCTGTAAGTGGCAGGGAGCTCACTGCACTGTGAGGTTCCCTCCTCTCTTTTAGCAAGTCCTTGTTTACAGCCAACTGACAGCTGCTTCCTTGTACCTTTCTCATATGGTCCATTTTGCCAATAGCCCTCCAACTTGTGAAATTACAAGCAGGATTTTTTTTTTTGCAAAAAAGATCTAAAACTTTTCAGAGTCTGAAAAGGGTCCATGACCAAGAAATGGTTAAGAAACGAAAACTCTAAAGCAACACAGATGATTTTTATCTTCTTTTCTTGACAGCCTTTCAGATCCTCTAGCCTCTGTCTCTTTAGCTGTAAAACATAAATACTATATTCTTACCTACCATTGGGTTATGGTGAGGATGAAATCAATAATCTTCACAGCATACTTGGTATTGGTAACTAGAAGTCAGTAAATGTTAGTTGTCCTCAATAAATAATACTTTTATGTTTCCTTCCTTGCCTGAGACACTTATTTGTGCTAAAAAGCCTTAAACCAAAAATTTAGTTTAATAAATTAGTCTAAGCAGAACAGTGAAGAAGGCAATGAGTTCCCATCTTCAAACAAAATCATCTGTTGCTTAATTGGCTTTTGTAGTGGACACACCAAAGTTGACAGAAATGCTTTTCTGTCAAGGTAGGCATTTTGAATTTTTTATTATATAATTAAGCATCTCTTGCATTTGAGCATTTGAGCTTTTTATTTCCTGTTGGCTCGTGTTACCTAAAGCCTCTCCCCAACTTCCAGTTCACTGAATTAGTTTTAATCTTGATTGTGACATATGTCATGTTCATTCTACTTTCTAGCCTTGTGTCACCTTCACATTTGCTGAATTTATTCACCATTCAAGTTACAAAAAATATATGGGACAGATCGTTTTGCTTTGATGGTGGCACAGCTAGAAGCCCGTGGCACAGCAGAAATGGCCCTGGATTGTTGGAGCCTAGTTTTGGAACTGGCCCTGACACCTACTACCTTTGAGACCTTGAGAAGCTTCTTTTCTCAAGGAGGTTAGCAACATCCTTGATGAGGACGAGGTTAGTAACATCTACCTCTTGGAGTGGTTGTTAAAATTCAAGGTAACTAAAGTGCCAAATACAATACTGGTTGGAAATCTAGCTGGCCCTCAGTAGGTTTTGCTCAAATTAATGATTAGCTGGACTTTCTAAGGGCTTTCTAAGCCCTGTCTTTCTTATTTATCAAAGGATTCTAGTCCAAATGATCAGTTTTATCCATAAGGACATTATGAGAAAAATTTTAAGTGCTAAAAATAAAGATCTTGAGTGTTCCCTGATCAACCACAGAATTAAATGACATTAGTTTAAAAAAATAAATGATTCTTGGTGAACTGCTAGTTCCTAGAATTGTTCCCCATTTAATGATAAAGTCCTGGATTTTGCCAGCAGTTGATGCTACTGGTCTGTAAAGCCTAGGGATTCTAATTCTTTCCTTTGGTTTTGAATG